>NC_136063.1:2070475567-2071047936 GCF_964261635.1 Lissotriton helveticus
CCAGTTTTCCCGTTAAAGCACAGACTTTTACCTTTGCCTACCTTGGGGGTTTCACGGGACTCTGTGCACACTATACCTTACTATAGTTAACACAAAAGAACAAACGACAGACCAAGGTCCAGCTCAACCAGTCCACATGTACAATAGATTATAAGATGGTGCAACACACTTCCTGCACCCGTCGTCTGAAGGTGCAAATCACAGTCACAATTTTTCTGGGAAAAGCGGAAGGTGCACTCGTAGCATAGTCAGACACGTAAGCAGTAGTTCCCAAAAAATACTTTTTATTCAATCAATTCTTAGAAACCGGCACACAGCCAACGCGTTTCGTTCCCAATAGTGCCACAAGGGAACTTCATCAGGGCTCTTGAATATCCAACCAATAGGCAAAGACACACTGAGTGCTTGAAGGAATATAATCATAAAAAGGCACAATCCGCCTGGGAAAAAGTAGATAAAAGTCTTGTACAATTAGATTTGGATGAAGTCTCTCAAACGATTTTAGTAGTAGTGCATTCAAGTTCAAGTCACCTCTTATTTGGAAATGAGTCCCTGTGTGAAAGTGGCTCTATATATACTGGACCAAAGTAAGGTACAGTGTGTATAGAGTCCACAAACCCCAGAGGTATAACAGGTTAAAGTCAGGTCTGACCTACTCTCAAAAGTGGTAGCTTGGTCGAGCAGTAAGGCAGTACCAGAGGGCAGTGTATAGCATTTGTTGTCAGTCAGCAAAAGGTTTCACACACTCAAGAACTGAACTCTAAGCCAATGGTTTTTATATTAAAAGATATAGTTTTATTTTTTAGAACCAACAGGTATGAAAATGTACTTTTTCTCAATATGAGTACTTGCAGGTAATTACTTTGCAAAGTAGTTGCAGTAGGCAACCCAATTCTAAACACAATCTAACATTGAGCTCAATGGGTTTTTCCACATAAATGCAGCTGATTACTTTATAGATTACTTTTGTAACTCGGGGACTGGATCCTAGATTCAGTCCTGGGGTCTAAGCTGGAAACAGTTTAGTAAAAAGTTTTCGTTAATGCAATGATTTTTAAGGAATAAAAAGGTATTTTAAACGTTGACACTTCAAAAATTTTCAGTGAAAAACTAGCAATGTTATCCTATGGACGGTATTTACGTTTCAGTATTTGGTACGATATTTAAAGAATATTTGCAATTTTCAAAAGTAGACACAAGAAATTTCAGAGAAAAACGGTTTCCTATGGGAGAAAATCCAGGTTATCGGTAAGTATAGGTTAAATCACTTTTGTGGTTCAGTACTGGGCTGAAAGGTACAGTACTGGCTCCTCTCCTGATTCCAGGTGAGTAACTCGGATTTCGTTACCCGGCGGATTTTTGATTAATATTTTAGTGTTTCAAAACGTCACACTTAGATGATTATTCGAGTCAAACCATCAATGTTATCCTATGGCAGGAAAGTGAGTTCTCGGTTTCCAGGTGAGTACTCGACTAATGAAGTTAAGGTTCTGGGCATAGACTCAGGGGTACCCCAGGGTCGGGTAAGTACAGTTGGAACACCCTCAGCGGCACAGGGGCAGCCAGGTGCAGAGGTAGTTAGGCCCAATGTTATCCAATAGAGGGGGCCTCCGGTTGGTGGCTGTAAGCAAGCAGGCCACGCGGCTGTGGGAGCTGAGCTCCTGGTCACTTACTCAGGGCGAGTGGGGAAGTAGAATAGGGTAATAGTTGCACTTCTAGCGGCGCTCGGGCGGCTGAGTGCAGGGTGCTTTTGAGCCGTCCGGCGCCCAATGTTATTCAATAGAAAAGGTAAAAAGGGAACAAAGGCTGCAGACTCGGGGACGGAGATTCTTCAGGTGCCACCACCACTTCGAGAGGTAAGTTGGGATCTTGGAGAAGAGGTGAGTACCCCAAAGGAGGGAACAGGAGGCCATAGGACGGCGGGTGCAGGGGTGTCTTTGGGTGTCGGGAAATCTTACCCTCGGCTGGTCGCGGTTGGTGGGGGCCCGGGTTCTGAGGCTGCAGGCATAGTCTGGGTTGTTGAGGGTGGTCTTTGGGCACTGGACTTCAAGTCCCAGTCGCTGGGGGGGGACGTCCTCGTGGTCTTGGATCACTCGGGCACAGGCTGGGCTTGGCGGGTGCAGAGTGGGCTGGATTCGCGGTTCCTGGCTCGCACCAGGGGTGTTGCTGTTGGAGCAGAGCGTCTGCTCATGGGAGTCCCAGTCTGTTAGAGGGTCAAGGCAGGCAGGTCCTCCGGATTGTCCAAGGTTACTCTCCGCAGGAGTCGCCGGGATTTAGCAGGAGCAGGTTCCAGGGTCGACAGGCCATTAGGGCTGGGGCCAAGTCACTTGGTGTCGTCCTGTTGTCAGCAGCTGCACGGTGGGTCTTCGTCTTCTTGATCTTCTTTCTTCTTTTCATATCTGGATCTGAGGAAGGAAGGTTCAGGGAGCCCCTAAATACTGAATTTAGGAGCGTTACAGGTAGGCATAGGGCAGGGACTAATAGGTCCCTGTCCTGGGGTCGGTACACCCCTTAGCCTACTCCTCTCCTGTGGGAGGAGGGCAGGAACCTAGCTGAGATTGGGCAGGGCTCCCCATCCTCAAGATGGCCGGAGCCCTGGGTCGTGCTTCACCTCGCCTCTCCCACCTGAGGGGTGGGGTTGGCACCGGCTGGCACACCCCCCTTCCTGACGTAGGGTTTCCCGCCAGTCTTCCTGCCAGAGTGGGGGGGGGGCAGAACTGGTGGGGGCCAGTTGCTGGGTACACCAAATGGTCTGGAGAAGCTCACAGAGGAGGCAGGCCTTTGAAGCTTCCCCCTGCCCATCCTGGGGGAGGAGACCTAGCACATCGCCCAGGATGTGCATATTTGCAGGCCCAGCCGAGCGGGGGGCTCTCCACCCAGGGGTCCAGCAACATATCTGCTGTGTGGCAGCCTAGGCAGCCTCTCATTCCAGACGTGGATTTTAGGTTAGGTTTCAGGGGGCATCTCTAAGATGCCCTCTGGTGCATTTTACATTAAATCTCACACTGGCATCAGTGAAGGTTTAATAAGCTGAGAAGTTTGATACCAAACTTCTCAGTCTTCAGTGAAGCTATCGTGGTGCTGTGGAGTTCGTAATGACGACCTCCCAGCACCATATACTCTTAATGGCAGCACTACACTTACAGTGCCCAGGAATTGCCCTGGGTACTGTAGGGGCACAGGGCTTATGCACCTGTGCCCACACCACTGGCATAGAGCACCCAGCTAGAGGGGTGACTGATGTATGTCAGGGCAGTGGGTTTGTGGGCATGGTACACAGGGATGTGTGGCATGTCGACTCTGTTTTAGTTCTGTTCTGAGACACTCAGCCTGCAAAGGCAGTGTGTGGGTATCAAGGTACAGGGCCCCTAAGGGTGGCACAATAAGTGCTGCAGCCCTTAGGGGCCTTCTCTGGTCACTATGCCCTGGGTACCTAGGGTACCATTTACTAGGTGCTGATAGGTGGCTAGAGATGCCATTGGGGTTTTAGTTTCAACACAGTTTTTTAGGGAAGGAACACAGTCCCTGGGCACCTGGTTGGCAGGAGCCCAGGGCACACTCAGTCAAAGCACATCAGCAGTTCAGCAAAAAGTGGGGGCATACCAATGCAAGAAAGATGGCACTTTCTCACGGACCCGACTTGTACTCTCCAACGAAAGACTCCGTAGAGCGGCATGGTAACCGGCAACACTATAGTATATACAGTGCCAGCTTCACACACGAGATAATTGACAAATTGCAGTGATAATGAGATTGCCCTAGTTCATGTTCGTGGTCCTCAGCCTAGATGAACTGGGTTGCATGTAGATGGTATGTTATCCAAGTGTATTTATAAGGCGGCACTGTTAGTCCAAATCTGACCACTTTTTGGCTTCAGACTGGGTGAGGATCCAATGTGTTGCTTCATTGACAATAGGTTCGTTAGCGGATTAGTCAAATCCAACATCCGTTATGTACCTGATGTGACGTCCTGAAGTGGGTGATCTACGTATATTTAGTTGAATTTATGTTCAAATCTGTTAGTGGCTTCTTACACAAAGAAGGTGCTCATTATTTATGAGCAACTCTGTACAGTTGTGCCCTTAGTTTTTGGTGTATTCGTTATACACATTTGCTAATGCAGTAAACACCTGAAATGCTCAGTTCGTATTTCGTATTTTGAAGTTTGAAATACTCCCATCCACCTTGCCAGATGTAGGGATCAAAAGGATATTTTTTAGAAATGCCTTTTTTATTCATTTACAGTGATTTGGGGATATCTTATCTAAGGTCTTTTTGGGGTGCTGCTGAATTGTGATTTTTCTGGGTGCGCGCTTGAGTCCTACAATGCACAATAAAATGAAAGCATTCTTCAGACAAAAACTCATTAAGGCAGGAGAGCACATGTGAATCTATAAGATTGCAAACTCTGTTATAGGTAAGTATTGTCAATGTCAAGAAATTAATTCAAGATAAAAAAAATACACTTTTTGTGTTGTCTGATTAAAGTTGATTACAGTTACTTTTTTCTTTAATTCCTGTTTTATTTTGCATAGCTATGAAATTAATGACCGCCTTGGTTAACGTAGCCCTAAATCTTAGTATTAACATGGACAATACACAGCGGCAATATGAAACTGAACGAAACAAAACAATTGGAAAACGAGCAAACGATAGGCTTGAGTTGCTACTACAAAAAAGAAAAGAGGTAAGAGCTTTACTTACACTACTTTGTTTGAATTATTTTTAAGATTCCTGCTGTCTGAATTTTCCTGTGTAAAACTTGTTTCAAAAGTGGAATTTAAAGGTATCAACTGCTAGAAGAAATGTACGTGCATGCATTCAGTGTTGTGTTCAAATTGAATAATTGCCGAATGGCTGCAGAAGAAAAATTGTTGATGAGCTGGAAAGAAGGTAGAGAAAATGAGTAAAGGGACATGAAAGAAAAGTGGAAAGGACTCTAAATGAAACATTTGGTATTTATCAGCTAACTCTTCACACTTAGTCCGGTTACATTATGATTATACTCTCTGGTTCATCTTTTTTTTTTATGTCCGCCTATAAGGACAACATATTAAATAAGTGTCCTTGTGTAGAACAGATGTGTGTCTCCTGAGGCTGTTTAGAGGGGGTTCATGGTGTTTATGGGATCCCTAGGGCTGAAAACCAATAAACAAAGTATTTTCCTATGATCTGCGGCTGCCCTAAGTAGAATACAAGACCTTTCTATATTAAAGGCACTAGAGTGAAGACTGTGAATACTTTTACATATTTGGGGCTACCCTTTGACAGTGAATGTAACTGGAAACATCTTGCCCAGGCTAGATGCACCCAATTTGAACAAAATGTGTCCGCTATTTACAAGTTTGCTAAAAAGCTAGGATCTTCTCCCATGAGCGTACTGCTCAATATATACAAGGCCAGATGTGTTTCAGCTGCCAACTATGGAGCAGGTATCTGGCGGAAACACTGCAGCAAACCACAGTTGCTAAAATTAAATTTGTACGCAAACTGCAGTGATTACTCAGGCCCGTACCTAAATCCATATGTGTGAGAAAGTGCACTCTTCCTGCATGGTTGCCCCCACTTTTTGCTGAACTGCTGATTTACTTTGAATGAGTGTGCCCCTGGGCTCCTGCCAATCTGGTACCCAGGGCCTATGTTCTTTCCTTAAAACTGCATTGAAGACCAAATCCAATTGGCACTCTCTGGCCACAGGTCAGTCTCTGGTAAATGGTACCACAGGTGCCCAGGGCACCATGACCAGGGAAGGGCTGCAGCACCTATTGTGCCACCCTTAGAGGCCTTGTACCTTTACACTCACACCCTGCCTTTGCAGGCTGCGTGTTCTGGTGCAGAACAAAGTGAAGAGTCGATATGGCACAGATCCCTTTGTGCCATGCTTACAACTCACTGCCCTGTCATAGATCCGCCACCCCTCTAGCTGGCTGCACTATACCAGTGGTGAGGGTACAGGTGTATGAGCCCTGTACCCATACAGTGTCTGAGCCAATTCTTGGACATTGTAAGTGCAGTAATGCCATTAAGAGTATATGGTGCTGGGAGTTTGTGATTACAAACTCCACAGTACCAAAACTACATTAAACCAAAATCCAATTGTCACTCTTTGGCCATGGGTCAGTCCCTTGTAAATAGTATCATAGGGACCAAGGGCACTGTGGCCAGGGAAGACCTCTAAGAGCTGCAGCACTTATTGTGCCACCCTTGGAGGCACTGTACCTTTACACACACACACTGCCATTGCAGGCTGCGGGTTTGGGTGCAGAACAAAGACAAGAATCGACAAGAAGAAGAGAAGGACCGAAGAAGTTGTGATGAAACTAAGAAGATGACGCCTAGGGACTTGAGCCCTACCGTCCTGTCCCCACCTCAAACCTGCTCCTGTGAAATCTCGGTGTGTCGTGCAGCCAGTAGCCTCAAGAACCAGAAGAACCTGCCCTGCCTTCCAAGTCAAAGACTTTGTCTCCTGTGAGCACTGGATTTGCTCAACCACAGACTCCGGCCCCAGCCAAAACCACTAATCTGCACCACTGTGAACCTGACGCACTCGGCCCAAGCGGTCCAACACCACAGAGTTCTCCACGGCCATCCTGACCTGAGATCTGGTGATCTCTGACCTGCCTAGAATCTCCCAGCGAAGCCTGCAGCCTCTTTCTGGAGGATCCCCCCCAACTGCGACCGGCGCTGGTAATTAAAATCCAACGATTAAAGACACCCCTGCACCCAATGTCCCACGGCCTTGGGTGGCCCAGCCAATGGTGTCTAAGCATCCCCAGGCATCCCAACTACCTCTCCAACCGGCGGTCACCTCCAGAAGATCTTCGTCCTGAGCCTGCAGTCTTTGTTGCAACCAGAGAAACCTCATTGAAATCCGCAAGGCACCTGATGCCAAAACAGCACCTTGCACCCAGCCACCCCTGTGGGTATATTTTGGGTGCTGACTCAGATCTCCCTTTGTCCTGAGCCTATCTCCAGGAGCTTTGCTCCCACAACCCTGTGGCTTTCTCGTGAGCAGCTATTCCCCACTGGGAAACATTGGGCCTCAGCACTCTGCACCCAGCCGCCCTAGTGCCGCTGAGGGTGCTTTGAGAGCGCATCCTCGACCCTGGTGAAACCAACTCCCAAAACAAAGTAGTTACCATAAATCGAGAGCAATGTGTTCAAGGCATGTGGGCTGCTGAATTTATATCTATGCATAGATCGCCGCCTAGTGTTGGGTCCGGATGATTGCACATTGTTGTCCTGGAAGAGTCTTCGAAGTATCACAAGATAGGTGGCTCCTCCCCTGGACTACAGTGCGCATGAGCATCCTCTCCATGCTCAGATTGTTTTCTTCCGCCATTGGGTTCGGATGTACTTTCTTAACTCACGTTCGGATTATATATAAAAACTTTTCTCAAGGCCAAAAGGCCTTCGGGGCGTCGGTATTGTCTTCGTTCGGTGCCTTGTATTTGTTCCAGTTCTTCGAGACGAACGTCGACGGCCGCTTGCCTTTCGACACCAAAGGCCCCATCGACGATGGAACGGAGCCCGTTCAAACTATTCCCTGTTTGCAACTCAAAATACCCTCACATCGATGTGCACCCGGTATGCAATAAATGTCTCTCACCGGACCACGACGAGGCCAGCTGCATGGCCTGTTCTCGATTCAGATCGAAGAAAACTCTTCGCCTTCGACGCGCTGCACGACAGTCGGCGCGGGAGTCGCCGCCCGATCCAGAAAACATATTCGGAGCTGACGACGAAGAGCGTGTCGACGAAGAGGATCCTGATCTAAAGTCGGATCCCGCGTCGGAGCGAGAATCCAACCACGATGAGGACGAAGAAGACTCCTACGTCCTTGATGAAGACATCGTCGAGGTATGAGACGACGCACAACCCATCGGAGCCGTCGATGACGACTCAGGTGATGAGCAGGGCCCAACCGCAGTAGCGGGGCCCAGTAAAAAAACCTCCACGGCTCAGGTCGAGGCATCGCCGGAAGGCCTTAGCCAAGATCTTAATCCGCGTTCTACAGCCCCGCTTCCAAGCCAGGCTAAGAACGTTTCCAAAGAGCCATCGGTCGATCGGCCACAATCAGTGGAAAAATCGAAACCAAAACTTAAGGACACAAAATCGAAACCGAAACTGGTGAAAACAGTCATCGGCTCTACGACTTCGGAACATTCCAAGTCAAAACGTGTGTTTGACCCCTCGGGTCGTAAGGGGGTGTCGACCCGAAGATCGGGGCGCCGAAGCCCGTGTCTACTGTTAAGCACGTCACGCTCACGTCGACGTCGGGGTCCAAAGATGGCGACTCTTCCAAAGGCCGCGAGACCCAGAAAAGCCTCGATCCGAAGCCTCGGAAGCCGCTAATGCTGAAGGCCTTCGAGTCAAAAACAAAGGAACAGAGCAAGTTAAAGCAAAAGGGCGTACCTGCTGCGCCACACCAGCTCGAGTCGACGCATAGCCACAAGCAACAGGCTGAACAGTCGGTCGGATCGAAAACGACGCCTATCTCGAAGCACATCAGTCCGTCTCCAGCGCCAATAAAATATGGACTGCCCCCAACAGCGCGACCTAAGACGGTCCAGCTCCCTAAGAGCACCGACGCATCCAAGTCGACGTCGGGAGCCGCACATGCTCATCCCATGCAGGAGGACGTTCTGTTCCAGGCACCGTCCTATGATAACCAGTCGAAACTATTCATCGACTCCAAATCGGGGCGACTCACCATTTATAAAAGGAAAATCATTCCTGAACATCCTATGGAGTCCAAGATACCACTCAAGAGAAAGAGAGACTCTGCCACCTCACCTACTCTCTTTGAACCCATACAATCCTATGGACAAGACTATACCTATTCTCCCACACCTGCCGCTGAGGATGTGGAGGAAGGGTACAATGAGGACCAGTTTAATTATCCCATTGACACAAGCCAGGAGGAGTCCCAACCATGGACTGACCCTGTTGACCCTGATGAACCACACACCACCCCTGACACTCAGTCCTATGCGGTCAAGACATCGCCTACTGAGGATACTGCTGCGTTTAACGCGTTAATTGAGAGGGCAGCCCTTAACCATGATGTGGACATGCACGCTGACCCAGTGGAGGAAGACTTTCTGTTTGCTACCTTCTCAACCTCAGAAAGATCTGTAAAAACTTTGCCTATGCTCAAAGGTGTGCTCAAACATGCTGGTGACATTTTTAAAGAGCCAACTAAGGCAAGGGTGATAAACCCCAGGATTGAGAGGAAGTACCGACCTGCACCTGTGGACCCTACGTATATCAAGGGCCAGCTCCCGTTGGACTCCTTGGTGGTGGCTAATGCTCGTAAGAGAGCAAACTCTCAGACAAGTGGTGATGCTCCTCCTCCGGACAAAGAATCCAAGATCTTGGAAGCTTCTGGCAAACGTGTGGCAGCTCAAGCGGCTAATATTTGGAGAATCTCAAATACACAGGCCCTATTAGCAAGATATGATAGGGCTCACTACGACACGTTAGAGCAGCTACTGCAACACCTGCCTGATGCTTATAAGGAGGGGGCAGAAATGCTCATACAAGAGGGGAAGTTAATCTCAAACGCATCTATTAAATGTGCGTTAGATGCAGCTGACACAGAGGCTAGGGCCATCAACACTAGTGTAATGCTCAGGAGGCATGCCTGGCTCCGCATCTCTGATTTCAAGTCAGAGATCCAAACAACTCTGCTTAATCAGCCAGTTAACCCTGACTTTCTATTTGGTCCTGAGGTAGACACCACCCTAGAGAAAATTAAAAAAGACACTGAAACTGCCAAGTCCATGGGAGCTCTACAGTCACAACAGTTCAGGGGCGGTTCCTTTCGTCGCTCCGGTAACAGGGGAGCGTCTAGAGGACAAACGTCGCAGCAAACACAATACAACAAAGGAAGCACACAACCACCTATAACAAAAACAATAGAGGTGGATACCGTGGGAACAGTACCAAAGGCAGAGGACGAGGAAATAACAATGCCAGATCCTCCGCCACTAATAAACAGTGACGTCTTGTCACTGCCCCCAGACCATATAACACCGGTCGGGGGAAGACTTCAACAGTTCCTGCCAGTCTGGGAAGGCATTACCACGGACAGGTGGGTGAGACAACTTATACAACACGGTTATTGTCTAGAACTAACCTCCACTCCACTCCACCCAACATACCCCCAAGGCGCCGTCCTATGTCCGCAGAGCGCATGCACTTATTGCAGCAAGAAGTTATCACCTCCTACACAGTCTAGGATTTTCCCTAAAATTACCAAAAACCCCATCTACAACCCGCACCTGTCCAACAGTACTTAGGCACGGAAATAAACACTCAGACAGCAACTGCACGGCCAAACTCAGCAAGAGTCAACAGCATGCAGGTGCTCATTCAAAAATTCAGGCCTCAACACTCACTCCCAGCGCAAGTGTTCATGCAACTAATAGGCATGATGGCCTCCTGTATCCTTATAGTCCCACACGCGAGGCTGCACATGCGTCCGCTTCAGGAGTGCTTGGCACAACAGTGGAACCAGGCTCAGGGACAGTTGAAAGACCTAGTGTTGGTGACCGGTCGTGCATACAGCTCTCTGCATTGGTGGAACACACAAAACCTTTGCAGGGGACGACCTTTCCAAGAGCCTCTACCACAGATAGTGCTGACTGCGGACGCATCTCTCCAGGGCTGGGGAGCGCATGTCCTCGATTACACCGTGCAGGGACTATGGACAACACAGCAGCGAAAGATGCACAACAACCTACTAGAACTGACGGCAATCTTCATGGCAATGAAGGCATTCAAGTTGCATTTATGCAACAAAGTCGTGCTGATCCGGACGGACAACATGACTGCAATGTATTACATCCAGAAACAGGGAGGGACACACTCTCCACAATTGTCACACCTAGCACAGTGCATGTGGAAGTGGGCCATTCAAAGGAACATGTTCCTCATGGCGGAACACCTCCCAGGCAAGGACAACCAGATGGCGGACCTGCTCAGCAGACACAGCCATCAGATGCACGAGTAGGAGATGCATCCCTCAGTGCTACAACCGTATTTCCAGCAGTGGAGTCATCCAGAGATAGACCTATTCGCCACACATAAAAACGCAAAATGCCACACCTTCGCCGCCAGGTTCCACACCCGCAGTCTCAGGGCAATGCGATATGGATGAACTGGTCGAACAGATTTGCGTACGCTTTTCCACCAGCACCGCTCATACCGCTGGTAGCGCGCAAACTGGGGCAGCACTCCATGACCCTCATCCTAGTTGCTCCAACGTGGGCAAGGCAAGCATGGTACACCACGTTCCTAGAACTTTCAGTGGTGCCCCACCAGCGACTAAGACTCACACCCAGTCTCCTCACTCACAGCCATGGAGACATTCAGCACCCAGATCCACAACAGTTGAGCCTTGCAATATGGCTCCTGAGGTCATACAGTTTGGCTACCTGGACCTGCCCCCTGACTGTATGGCCATCATCAAGGAGGCTAGGCGGCCTACGACCAGGGCGTGCTAAGCGGCAAAATGGAAGCGTTTTATCTATTGTTCCAATAATAACATAAATCCGCTAGATGCATCAACGCAAAACCTCATATGTTATTTATTGCACCTATACAGATGCACTCTGGCATATAGTTCCATCAGGATACATTTAGATGCGCTGGCCGCTTATCTTCAAAACAGATAGCACCTTTCCCTTTTCAAAGTGCCCGCCATTTAAGCTTTTATGGAGGGACTCAAAAGGGTAATTCCTCCGCGACACCCGCCTTCGCCTGTCTGGAATCTAAACATAGTTCTCACCAGACTCATGGGTCCACCATTTGAACCCCTTCACTCTTGTGAGATACAATTTCTAACATGGAAAGTGGCCTTTCTGGTAGCGATCACATCGCTAAGACGGGTTAGTGAGCTGCAGGCCCTCACTATTCAGGAGCCTTTCATCCAGATTCATGCAAATAGGGTGGTGCTGTGTACCAACCCTAAATTTATGCCTAAGGTAGTGTCACAGTTCCACATTAACCAAACTACTGAGCTGCCAGTATTCTTCCCAAATCCTGATTCAGTGGCAGACAGAGCACTACACACACTATATGTTAAAAGGGCTCTCCTGTATTACATAGACAGAACTAAAGATTTCAGGAAAACTAAGCAACTGTTTGTTGCCTTCTCTCCACAGCACAAAGGCAACCCAATTTCAAAATCTGGTATAGCCAGATGGATTGTTAAGTGCATCCAGATCTGTTATCAAAAGGCTAAACGCACATTAACAGTTCCCCCAAGAGCGCATTCCAAACGCAAGTTAGGGGCATCCATGGCTTTCCTAGGTAACATTCCTCTAGAGGATATATGTAGAGCAGCCACATGGACCACCATACACACATACACCAAACACTACTGCGTGGATGTACACTCCAAACAGCAAGCTGCTGTAGGTCAGGCTGTTCTCAGAACTCTTTTTCAGACTGCTGCAGCTGGCACGGGCAACCGCCGCTAAGGAGGGTAGTACTATTTATTCTATGCATAGATATAAATTCAGCAGCCCACATGCCTCGAACGGAATATGCTACTTACCAGTATGCATCTGTTCTTGGCATGTAGGGCTGCTGACATTTATATCGCCCGCCCTCCTCCCCGGTGCCTGTCGCAGCTGTAGCACTCACAATTATTCTCAAGCATGGTCATCACTTACTGTATCAAACTCCATCTCTGCCACAATGGCGAAAAACAATCTGAGCATGGAGAGGATGCCCATGCGCACTGTAGTCCAGGGGAGGAGCCACCTATCTCGTGATACTTCGAACTCTTCCAGGATAACATTGTGCAATCATCCGGACCCAACACTAGGCGGCGATCTATGCATAGATATAAATGTCAGCAGCCCTACATGCCAAGAACAGATGCATACTGGTAAGTAGCATATTCCTTTCTCCCTTAGGACTGCATTATAATAATCCACATTCAGTGTGGAGTTGGTTTGTATGAAACCTTGAAAAACTGCAATTGTACAAAAACTTAATTATTTAACTTTTCTCTTGGAAATGTCCAAGTGTGATATCTAGGCATAGAGCTGCAGAGTCGTATACACCCTCCCGCCTCCCTGGGGCTTGTATCCGTTCCAGCTATCATCTTAATTAGATGCACACGCATGGACATCCTTTCTTTTATCTTTACTTCTACTAACTCCATCATTTCCCATCATTGCGAAAAACAATCTGAGGATGGAGTCGATGACCATGCGCAGTATTGTCCAAGGGAGGAGTCGCCTCTCGTGACTACAAAGACTTCTTCCAAGAAGACAACAACCTGCAATCATCCGAGCCCAACACCAGGTGGCGATCTAATGCACAGTATACGACTCTGCAGCTCTACATGCCAAGAACAGATGCTTCTCTTCCAGGGGATACTCATCAATAGTCATAAGCACTGAATAGTCCCGCCCACGTGCGGGACCCCGGCGCAATAGCCAGTAATATGCATATATCTACATATATATATATATATATATATATATTATGCATATACATATATTATGCATATACATATGCAGCCCAATATACACCATGCTAGGCTCAAAAACTGCCATTATTGCCTGAAAAATCTTTACATTTGCTAAATAAAAACATATAACTAACATTACATGACAATGCAAAGAAGAAAACACTGCCTTGGTTTTCTTTGAAACACACAACCTTTATTTTCAAAGGTAAAAACAGGCAGGATCATAGAGGCAGCTTTAGCCTAGATAGGCTGCATTGTAACAACAGAAAAATCTGGCGCTGTGCCTTTAAGACCTCTGTGAGCCTCCAGGCTCCCATCATGCACCACAGGTGACAGTTAGGTCAGTTCTTTTTTCCGGCTCCTTTTGTGAGGATCCTGGAGCATTGAGCTCGCCAGTTGGTGATATATTTTCACTTTCTTCTGGTTTTTCTCTAATTTTTTCGTCTTTACTCATCGTCTTTAGTCATTATCTGACTAATCTATCAATTTTTTGCTGTTTTTTGGCTATTTTTCCAGTCACAATGCCGGCCTTATTTGTTAAGTGTCCGGCCTGTGGTAAAAAAATGGCTAAGACAGACCCTCATTCGGTCTGTGTAGCTTGTCTACCATCTTCTCACAAGCCAGAACTTTGATACCACTGCAGCAAGCTTTCAAATAGGACTTTGAGAGAGAGAAGAGCATGACAGAGGAACTGTAAGTGGAAGAGAAGAATTTCATTCCAGGAAGCCTTCTTCTCAGCACAAAGAGCGCAAGGACAGAGGGGAGAAGAGAAAACATCGGTCTCCTTCAACTTCGAGGGACAGATCTTCTTCCAAGGCACCTGTGTGCTCAAAATCAGCATCGAAATCGCCGTAGCGGCATACGTCGAAGCATCCCTCGCCGTCGAAGAATTCGCCGTCGAAGCAAGGTGAGAAGCGACATGAGCATAGGCGGTCCCGGTCTGGCTCGCCTGCGACTGCAAGAGGGCGGGACTCGACGTCGTCTCATCGACGTCGACGGTCGCCGTCGAGAGGCTCGAAACATCAGTCAAGGTCGCCGTCGAGAGGTGCCATGACGTCGACGTCGAACCGGGCAGTAGAGGTTTCGACGTCGAAGAGCCCAAGTCATGCGACGTCGAGGCACACGACGCTGAGAAAATCATCGCCGTTGAGGCGCCTGACGTCGATGCCGAAGAGGCAATCGTCGTCTAAGAGGTCGGCGTCTAAGAGGTCGGCGTCTAAGAGGTCGGCGTCTAAGAGGTCGGCGTCTAAGAGGTCGGCGTCTAAGAGGTCGGCGTCTAAGAGGTCGGCGTCTAAGAGGTCGGCGTCTAAGAGGTCGGCGTCTAAGAGGTCGGCGTCTAAGAGGTCGGCGTCTAAGAGGTCGGCGTCTAAGAGGTCGGCGTCTAAGAGGTCGGCGTCTAAGAGGTCGGCGTCTAAGAGGTCGGCGTCTAAGAGGTCGGCGTCTAAGAGGTCGGCGTCTAAGAGGTCGGCGTCTAAGAGGTCGGCGTCTAAGAGGTCGGCGTCTAAGAGGTCGGCGTCTAAGAGGTCGGCGTCTAAGAGGTCGGCGTCTAAGAGGTCGGCGTCTAAGAGGTCGGCGTCTAAGAGGTCGGCGTCTAAGAGGTCGGCGTCTAAGAGGTCGGCGTCTAAGAGGTCGGCGTCTAAGAGGTCGGCGTCTAAGAGGTCGGCGTCTAAGAGGTCGGCGTCTAAGAGGTCGGCGTCTAAGAGGTCGGCGTCTAAGAGGTCGGCGTCTAAGAGGTCGGCGTCTAAGAGGTCGGCGTCTAAGAGGTCGGCGTCTAAGAGGTCGGCGTCTAAGAGGTCGGCGTCTAAGAGGTCGGCGTCTAAGAGGTCGGCGTCTAAGAGGTCGGCGTCTAAGAGGTCGGCGTCTAAGAGGTCGGCGTCTAAGAGGTCGGCGTCTAAGAGGTCGGCGTCTAAGAGGTCGGCGTCTAAGAGGTCGGCGTCTAAGAGGTCGGCGTCTAAGAGGTCGGCGTCTAGGAAATCGACGTCTAAGAGGTCGGCGTCTAGGAAATCGACGTCTAAGAGGTCGCTGTCGAGGAGGCTGTCGTCGACGTCTCCAGCAGCAAAGAGGCCTAGAACGTTTTCCAAAGACCGGTCTAAGGTTTCTATGGTGTCTTCAGGGAGTTCCTCTTCCTCCCCTGGGCTGCGGATTGTACAAATTTCTCCAGAGCCCTCAAGAGCACCTTCACCTACAGGGGCTAACATCTCGCCACGATGGCTGGGTGAGATCAGAGACTGGAAGATAAGAAAAATGAACCTTCCAAGGTCTCGTTCAAGGTCTCCAGTGTCTGTAAGACTGGCTTCAAGATCAAGGTCACCTCTTGTACAGGTGGTACACTCTCCAAGAAAACATGAGCGTACTCCTCCGAGAAAATCTCCATCGGAGAGAAGGCGAACTTCACCCTCTCCTAGGTCTTCTCGTCATCACTCTTCTAGAAGACGCGATGCTAGATCTTCGACAAGGTCTTCAAATTCAAAGAGGAATTACTCGCCAACGCTGTCATCAACTCCTCCGAGTAGGATTTCACCGATTGATGACGTGATTACTTTTAATGAAGTTCTCTGTCGTGGTGCAGCGAAACTTAACATCGACATGCCTGTCTCTACTGCCAAGACAACGGTCATCTTCGAGACTTTGCATCAGAAGTTATCATCAAGGCCTTTACTTCCTCTGGTTCCAGGTCTGTTGGAACTTGCGGAGCACAAGTTCTTAATTCCTGCGTCTTTGTGAGCGGTTCCTTCGCGGATCGCAAAGAAATATAAGGCTCGGACAATGATCCTTTATTTCTGAGGTCTGAGCCACAACCTGATTCAGTCATCGTTTCAGCGGCTCGTAAGAATCAGACAGGAGCAGCATCATCCTCTGTTCCTCCTGATAAAGACAGCAAAGCTATGGACTCAGTAGGAAAGAAAATGTGTGCCACTTCTGCTTCCTACATGAAGGTTGCCAGCGCCTCCGCTTTACTGGGTCGCTATGACCGCGCACTATGGGATTCCTCGTCTCGGTTTGCAGAAAAACTTCCAAAAGAAGACAAGCATGATTTTCTTGAAATCCTTCATGAAGTTGGGCTAGTGGCTAACCAGGTGATTAGCGCAGCTGCAGATGCTTCCGACCTGTCTACACATGGCTATGCTCATGGACTCTGTGCAAGACGTTCAGCTTGGCTAAGGGTTACGGGTCTTAAACCGGAAGCGCAACACCGAATTCTTAATCTGCCGTTCAATGGTAAATCGATCTTTGGGTCTCATGCTGACGATGAGATGTCACGAATGAAGATGGAGCTCGATACGGTGAGAGCTGTTGGTCTCAAAAGAGAAAGGACAACTTTAAGAAAAAATACCGTCCTTATGATCGAAGACAGAACCAGCAGAGGGTTCAAACCCCTCAATGGTCGTCACAGCAGAATCAGGGAAGATCTCAGTTCTCCCAGCGTCGTCCTGGTAGAGGAAGAGGGGGCATTTCCAGGCAGTCTGCTCCTGGAAACAAGCAGCAGCAACAGAAACAGTGAGTGCTTGCTTCCCCTGAGCCCGTTACCCACTCCGGTGGGGGGAAGTGTTCGTTTTTGCCTGGACGAGTGGAAAAACATCACAAACGACAAATGGGTGCTGAATATTGTGCAAAATAGAAATGCAATCAGATTCAAGTCTCCCCCACCTTCCATTCCTCCTCAAAAGTCTGTGTTCCATCGAGTTCATCTTTTGAAGCAGGAGGTGTCTACATTAATCTTAAAGGAAGCCATTGAGGCGGTCCCGAGGGCACACCGTCGACAAGGCATTTACTCCCGATATTTTCTAGTTCCAAAGAAAGGTCCAAACAAGGAGTTCAGGCCCATACTAGATCTCAGGCGCCTCAATCAGTTTATTCGGCGAGAAAAGTTCAGAATGCTGGCGTTACATCAAATAATTCCACTTCTGCATCAAAAGGACTGGATGTGCTCCATAGATCTTCAGGATGCTTACTTTCACATCCCCATCGCCCCAAAGCATCGGAAATTTCTAAGGTTATGCATACAAACCAGCTATTACCAGTTCGCAGTCTTGCCCTTTGGGCTAAAGTCAGCTCCTCGCACCTTCTCAAAGGGCATGGCAGTCGTAGCGGCTTTCCTAAGGAAGAGACATATTTTCGTCTATCCCTATCTAGACGATTGGCTGCTAAAGAGTGCGTCTCCGAGTCTGCTTCAGCAACATCTCACGTTCTGCATACATCAGCTGCGGAGGCTGGGCCTGCACGTGAACTTCAAAAAGTCTATCCTCAATCCCACACAGAGGATACACTATCTAGGCGCACTTCTGGATTCAAAGGACGCAAAAGCGTATCCTTCGGAGGAGAGACTATCCTCCATTCTCCTCAAGTGTCAAACCTTACTAAAGACTCCTCGACCAACGGCCAGACAGATCTCGTCTCTGCTAGGGTCCATGGCGGCTTGCATTTTCCTCGTCCCGAACGCCAGGCTGCACATGAGACCTCTGCATCAGTTTCTGGAGGATCAGTGGTCCCAGTTTTCAAACCGTTGGGAAGACAAACTGTCACTACCTCTGTCAGTGCGAATCTCCATTCGATGGTGGATGCAGCGGAGTCATCTGGTAGTGGGAGTGCCTTTTCAAGAGGGCATGCCCAATCGATCGTTGGTGACAGATGCGTCCCTGCAGGGATGGGGCGCCCATCTGGGGTCCCTTCAAGTTCAAGGAGTGTGGTCAGAGAAAGAAAAGCTGTATCACATAAACATGTTGGAACTCAGAGCTGTCCATCTAGCTCTCAAGGCTTTCTTTCCAGCGCTCACGTCATCCTCTCTGCTTGTTCAGACGGACAATACAACAACAATGTACTATCTGAACAAGCAGGGCGGAACGAGATCCAGACCTCTATCGCTGGAAGCACAGGCAATCTGGAAGTGGCTTCTGGCTCGGGGTATGACAATTTCAGCTGTCCATCTGCCCGGTGTCCTCAACGTCCAAGCAGACGACCTAAGCAGACACTTCGCAGAAGCACACGACTGGGTCTTAACCCCTTCGATGCTGATGACGAGCTGGGCTCGTCATGAGGTAGCCTCCTCGCACGCTCATGACGAGCCCAGCTCGTCACGTAAAGTGCGGTTTCGGAAATCTCAGCGTACGGGCGGAATTCCGCCCGCACGCATGCGGTTAAAAGACGAAGTGATAAGAGATGTCTTCCAGGCCTGGGGGTCACCAGAAATCGATCTATTCGCGGACGCCGACAACGCAAAATGCCGCGTCTTCGCGTCCAGGTACCCACAACGAGGGTCCAAGGGGAATGCTCTATGGATGGACTGGTCAAGACATTACTCTACGCTTTTCCACCGATTCCACTCATTCCCTTGGTGATCAAGAAACTGTACAAGTCGAAGACAGACATAATTCTAGTGGCTCCGGAGTGGCCTCGCCAATGGTGGTACCCGGATCTCCTGCATCTATCCAAAGTACCGCACAGGAGGCTTCCTTGTTATCCAGATCTGCTGGCGAGAGAGAACGGCAGGGTGTTCCATCCCAACCTGCCGTCCCTGAAGCTAGCAGTATGGTTCCTGAGTTCGTCCAGTATGGACATCTAGGCCTCTCGCAGGACTGTATGCACATTTTAAGAGAGGCAAGGAGAGCTTCTACAAGAAAGACGTATGCTTTCAAGTGGAAGCAGTTTTTCATGTGGTGTGCTGCTGAAGGTCATGACCCGATTCGAGGTCAGGAACAGGTACTGTTACCATACTTACTTTCTTTGGCCAAAGCAGGTTTACAGTATTCCTCTATTAAGGTCCATCTGGCAGCAATAACAGCATATCGAAAGTCCCCTACCCAGGTGTCTTTCTTTCAAATGCCAGTTGTGAAGGATTTTCTGGAGGGTCTCAGGAAAGTGTATCCTCCCGTGAGGGCTCCCTCTCCTCCTTGGGAGCTTAATGTGGTTTTGTCTAAATTGATGGGTCCTCCATTCGAACCTATACATAAGGCCTCCCTTCACCATCTGTCATGGAAGGTGTCCTTCCTTGTAGCTATCACTTCTGCACGCAGGGTGAGCGAGATTCAGGGCTTTTGTGCTACAGAACCCGATCTCGTTTTCTATGCGAATAGAGTGGTGCTTCGGACTCATCCCAGATTCCTTCCTAAGGTAGTCTCGGATTTTCACATTAATCAGTCAGTGACACTACCTACGTTTTTTGCTAATCCGAGCTCTTCAGCTGAAAAAGCTCTACACTCTTTGGATTTGAAAAGAGTTTTGAAGTTTTACCTTGATAAAACTAAGAGTGCTAGAAAGACTGATCATCTGTTTGTGTACTACGGTCCTCTGAATACGGGCTTGTCTGCTTCTAATCGGTCCATTTCTAGATGGATTGTGTCATGTATTTTATGTTATCAGTTGGCACGGAAACAGCTCCCGGGTGGACCGAGAGCGCACTCCACTAGAGGAAAGGCGGCTACTATAGCAATGCTTAAAAATGTTTCTGTTCATGAAATTTGTAAGGCAGCTACATGGCGTTCGGTTCACACCTTTGCCCGCCATTACTGCCTTGATTCTGTTGCTCAGGCGGATGCCCAAGTTGGTCACGCATCCCTGAGGAATTTGTTTGGGTAATATCTATATTAGTGTACCGTTTAGAGAGTCTGGTATTCGTCCGCAGGGTATGGGATGGACTTGCTACTCTATTCAGTGCTTATGACTATTGATGAGTATCCCCTGGAAGAGAAGGATTAGGTACTTACCTGTAATCCTAGTTCTCTTCCAGGGGTATACTCATCAAAGTCATAAGCACACCCACCCGCCTCCCCGGCGAATACCAGAGCTGTCTATTTTACATGTTACCCATGCAGTTTATCACACTGTTATACGCCGTCCAAAAGAACTGACCTAACTGTCACCTGTGGTGCATGATGGGAGCCTGGAGGCTCACAGAGGTCTTAAAGGCACGGCGCCAGATTTTTCTGTTACAATGCAGCCTATCTAGGCTAAAGCTGCCTCTATGATCCTGCCTGTTTTTACCTTTGAAAATAAAGGTTGTGTGTTTCAAAGAAAACCAAGGCAGTGTTTTCTTCTTTGCATTGTCATATAATGTTAGTTATATGTTTTTATTTAGCAAATGTAAAGATTTTACAGGCAATAATGGCAGTTTTTGAGCCTAGTATGGTGTATATTGGGCTGCATATGTATATGTACATGCATATTATCTATATATATATATATGGTTTTTTTATGCGTATTTATATGTAAATATATATATATATATATATATATATATATATATATATATATATATATATATATATATATATATATATATATATATATATATATATATATATATATATATATACATACATACATACATACATACTTGTAGATATATGCATATTATTGGCTATTGCTCCGGGGTCCCGCACGTGTGCGGGACTATTCAGTGCTTATGACTTTGATGAGTATACATCTGGAAGAGAACTAGGATTACAGGTAAGTAACTAATCCATACTGGTAAGTAGCATATTAATTTACTTACCTGCACCAGACCTGACTTGGTCTAGAAATATTATAATTGAATAATATGTTCGAGGCATGGGAGCTGTAGGTCACATTCTTTGCATACTCCTGCCGTCTAGTGGTGGCTCTGGATGTTTGTAAGTTTTTCTTCAAAGGAAGTCTTTCCAGTCACAAGGTAAGGTGACTCCTCCTTTCCTGCACATGGGCATTAACTCCATTGTTAGATTGTTTTTTCCACCATCGGGTTCTATCGTGTATTGCTGCGCTCTGGTTCAAAACTTTTCTTCAGGTTCCCCTTGGTGCGCATTCCACTCTACCCTCATTGGTATTGTCTCGTACGCATATCTGTGAGAAAGTACCCTTTTTCTGCATGGTTGCCCCCACATTTTGCTGAATTGCTGATGTGCTTTGACCGAGTGTGCCCTGTACCTTTATATATATATATATATATATTTATATATATATATATTTTTTTTTTTCAACAAAGGTCCGAGCTTTTCGGGAGTCACGCTTCAGCTCCCCCATCTCCTCGACATTCCGATGATGATTTGTTTGCCCTACGCGTTTCGAGGCCGTCCTGCCTCTCGTCAGGGGCTGGCTGCATTCTCATTCGGCGCTTGCAACAGTCTCATAAATGCGTGCATGATTAATTAATTGCACCCGTGTAAGTCACATTTGGGGTTTTTTCAAACAGATGCACGTCGGGACATGTAGTCCTTAGAGATTCAATTTCCACCTATAGTAGGCTCCAAGCGCCGATGTTTAGCATATTTTCATTGATCTCGAGGTGGCATCCTTTAGTAGGTGCTGGGCTTCACTGTGCTTTCCAGGTTGGGCGTAGTCCCAGCCTTCAGCCTCGCGCTTTACCACGATGGTGCTCTCCCGCACACCGGGACAGGTGTGTAAATAATTTTTTCAACAAAGGTCCGAGCTTTTCGGGAGTCACGCTTCAGCTCCCCCATCTCCTCGACATTCCGATGATGATTTGTTTGCCCTACGCGTTTCGAGGCCGTCCTGCCTCTCGTCAGGGGCTGGCTGCATTCTCATTCGGCGCTTGCAACAGTCTCTTAAATGCGTGCATGATTAATTAATTGCACCCGTGTAAGTCACATTTGGGGTTTTTTCAAACAGATGCACGTCGGGACATGTAGTCCTTAGAGATTCAATTTCCACCTATAGTAGGCTCCAAGCGCCGATGTTTAGCATATTTTCATTGATCTCGAGGTGGCATCCTTTAGTAGGTGCTGGGTTTCACTGTGCTTTCCAGGTTGGGCGTAGTCCCAGCCTTCAGCCTCGCGCTTTACCACGATGGTGCTCTCCCGCACACCGGGACAGGTGTGTAAATACTTTTTTCAACAAAGGTCTGAGCTTTTCGGGAGTCACGCTTCAGCTCCCCCATCTCCTCGACATTCCGATGATGATTTGTTTGCCCTACGTGTTTCGAGGCCGTGCTGCCTCTCGTCAGGGGCTGGCTGCATTCTCATTCGGCGCTTGCAACAGTCTCTTAAATGCGTGCATGATTAATTAATTGCACCCGTGTAAGTCACATTTGGGTTTTTTTCAAACAGATGCACGTCGGGACATGTAGTCCTTAGAGATTCAATTTCCACCTATAGTAGGCTCCAAGCGCCGATGTTTAGCATATTTTCATTGATCTCGAGGTGGCATCCTTTAGTAGGTGCTGGGTTTCACTGTGCTTTCCAGGTTGGGCGTAGTCCCGACGTGCATCCGTTTGAAAAAACCCCAAATGTGACTTACATTTAGCATTTTCAGTGCAGAACAATAAAACAGGTATGTCATTATCCCTCCGAAGCTCCAAACCCAGAGCCCCCCCACAACCCCCCCGAACCCCAATTCTCTATTCATAAAGGAAAGTCCAAGCAATGTGAAGTCCACATCAGTGCCACTGGCCAAAAATACAGTACAGCATCCTTCAGTCCATGACCTTCGTGGTCCCCCAACCCCTGTCCCAGCAGCTTTCTCAGAGGCCTCCATCCAGTCCATGGTAGTGGCGCCATTTCCCCCACACTCTCCCAAACTTCTTTGGGCACCCCCGCGCTTTATAGGTAACCCTCTCTGCGGCCATATACAAGTCCAGGCCGCCACGCCAGTCCTCCAGCCACGGGGAATCTGGGGCTCCCCACTTCCTGGCCACATCCCTCTTGGCCACTACTAAGGCCAGCACTAGGAAGATCAATTGTGGGCGGCTTACATCAACATCATTTGTCATCCCCAGTAGGACTAACTTGGGGTCCAGCTGAAGAGTGGTCTCCATTACCGCTCCCAATTCTCGGAGTACTTCACCCCAGAAAACTTGAATAGTCGGGCACGCCCAGATGGTGTGGAAAAAATCCCCTCTTTCGAACCCACAACGCAAGCAACAGGGATCTGGTGCCCTCCCAATTTTATACAATCTCAGCCGATCAAAATAAGTTCTATGAAGCACCTTGAATTGTATCAATCACAGGCGAGATTTAATCGCCACTTCGCGTGGGCATGTTGTTCATTAGTGTCCTGTATGTGAGGGAGACCGCCTTGTGTGGGATCTGTTCCTGTAGGAGGCGACCCTCTACTGGAGCATATTCCGGGAGTGGAGCCGCCAGTACCGCCTCCGCCCGTGCCTCAATTGTGTGTACCTAAAAGCTTGTGTAGGCCCCAGACCATATTCCCTCCTCAACTCCGCAAACGATTGCAGCTCTTCCCTCTTCATCACATCGCCCAGAGTAGTAATCCCTATGGCGTACCAGGCCCCAAAGCCCTTAAGTTTATGCAGTTCCTTGAGCCAGGTACACTTCCATAGGGGAGTCTGACGAGTAGGTTTGCCCTGCCACCCCGTGGCCCTTGTTGCATTAGCCCACGCCTGTAAGGTGACCTTTGTGGCTGGAAGCAGCCTGTCCCTACCCCTGGCGCCATATAAAAAGTGCATAAATGTATGTGTTCATCTAGACATTCTTGAGATTCATCTACCTCTTAAAGTTTTTCAGCAACCCCTTCACCAGAAGGTAGGTCTATTCCGCACAGACAACATGAGTGTTATATACTACATTTAGAAACAAGGAGGCACACACTCCATATTGCTCTCTTGCATATCAGAGCGTGAAGGGCACTGGGCAATACATCACAACAGTTACCTCTTACTAGAATACCAAGTAGAGGCGGAAAGTGACTTCACAGATATGCTCAGCAGAATGTACACGAGTGGGGCATCAATACAACATTGCTCAACTCATGCTGTCAACGGTGGGGAACCCCAGAGATAGACCTCTCTTCCACACACTAGAACACAAAATGTCAAAACTTTGCCTCCATGTTTCCTCACCCATAATATAAATGGGAAGCCGTATGGATCAGCTGGTCAGGGATATTTGCTTATGCTATAATTCTTCCTCTCACAATCATTCTTTACGTGGTTCAGCAGCTCACACACACATCCCTAACACTCTTTCGAATAGCCTCAAAATGGGGTCGACAGGCATGGTTCACAACCCTACTAAAACTATCATTTATGCCACACAAGAAGCTGCCCATCTGGCCAAGTCTCCTAACTCAGGACCAGGGTACAAGTCACACACCCCTACCCCACTACTTCTGGCTCCTGAATTTTGAATTTGAGTACCTCAGTCTTCCACAGGTTCCCACATGTTATTCAGCTAATGGAAGGGATTTGCGCATTATTGTTTAGCAAAACAAATCCAACCACTATCCCCTAGGTACTCCTTTTACAACAAGCAGGTCTTGCATACACCTCTTTTAGGTTACACTTAGCAGCACTTGCTGCCTACATGCAAAACAGGCAACATATGCTTAAGATTCCTGTTGTTAAAGCCTTTATGGAGGGATTAAAAAGTCATTCCTCCCTTCATCCCACCAGCCTGGAATCTTTATATAGTTCTTACAAGGCTTATGGGTCCTTCTTTTGAACATCTACATCAATGTATTTATAATTTATTCATAAAGTTTTATGCGATATACAGTTCCTCACATGGAAGGCAACATTCTTTTTTTTAATTTTTATTTTTTAATCTTTTTATTAAAAACTTCAGGAAAATTGCAGACACAGTATACATAATCAAGGTTACAGGACAGGCAGACACCATTTTGCAGAAGTGATACAATTCACTGAAGAATAGACGGCTAGACAACACCCTCTATATTTCTGCCAAGGCGCCCAGATTTTCCCCCATTTCTTAGCTGCCACCCTACTTTTGTATACCGTTTCTTCTTCGCATTGTCACCAGTCGAGTAAAGCAACGGATAAGTGAATTTCAAGCACTCACTCTAGGAGAACCTTTCCCCAAATACGTCCAGATAAATTGGTACTAAGAACAAGACCTAAATTTCTCTGTAAAGTAGTTTAAACTTTTAATCCAAACCATTGAGTCCCCAGCCTTCTTTCTGAAACCAGACTCCGTGGCAGAGCTCCACACACACACTAGATCTTAAAAGAGCAGTAATATACTACATCAATAGTACAAAACCTTTTAGTAAAACTCAATGTTTTGTAGCGTTTTCAAACTCATAAGGGCTCACCAATATCTAAAGTAGGAATTGCAAGGTGGATGGTAAAAAGCATACAAACTTGCTACCACAAAACTAAGCAATTGCTACCTACATCTTCAAGAGCACATTCCACATGTAAAAAAAGGGGCCTCTGACTTTCCTAGGAAGAATTCCACTAAGTGATAGCTCTAAGGCAGCTACATGAATAACCCATATATATGTTCACAAAACACTATTGTGTTGATGAGTTTGCTAACCAACAAGCTAGAGTGGTTCAAGCTATATTGTGAACACTTTTTCGAAGATCTACTTCACTAGCTAGCCACCTCATTATGGGAGTCTTGCTTTACATTCGGTGCGAAGCATATGTATCTATGACCAACATATGCTACGAATGGAACAAGTTCCTTACCCTGTAAGCATCTATTAGTAGTGTGTAGTTTTGTAGATGCATGTGCACCCATCCTCCTCCCTGCAAGCTAATGGCTGTTGATTCCCTACTTTAACTCTCATCTTTATCAAACTATAGCCTGTATGTACATCTTTACAATCTCTCTGTTGCTCCTATCCTAAGCTCACCCAATGAACCGAAAATAATCTAACAAAGGAGCCGATAATCATGCGCAATAAAGACAATAGGAGGAATCACTTTACCTTGAGGCTCGAAAGACTTCTTAGGAGACAAACAAGTTGCAAACGTCCGAGCCCACACTAGATGGCAGGAATATGCTAAGCATATGATTCTACAGCACTACAAGCTCTGAATAGATGCTTACAGGATAAGTAATGCGTTCCTTGTCTATTGTTTTTCTTCCTACATTTTTAGAAATATAACCTGACAGTTGCCAATACCCGTTTTACTCCCTTTCTTTGATTTAAAATGTTTTTATTTTCAGCACAGTTCCATAATAACTCATAGTTTACTGCTCTTTGTCTTGTCTAAAAACTTACTGCTTTAGTTCTGTATGAAATATGCACCGCAATTTTTGTACAAACATTGTACTTCTATGCACCTCTTTAGAGTTTCCAGAGCTCATGTAGTCCTCTGCTGCATAAACACTGACCTCTATAATGTCCATAGAAGGACCATACAAACCTCATTTTCTGTCTTTGTTTTACTAACTTTATCTCTCTTTCTATCTCTCCCCCTGTCTCTATATGAAATCAGAATAGCTAATTTATGTAAGGATTGCAGTATTTCGAAAATTGTTTGTTGGGAAACTGTTAGTGATTTTGTCTTGGTTATTTTCTTTTTAAAAGCTTCAAGAAAATCAAGATGAAATTGAAAATATGATGAATGCAATATTTAAAGGTGTTTTTGTGCATCGATATCGGTAAGTTAATTAGTTTGGGGCCTGGAACAATTGTTTCATACTTAATTTGACTTACTGTTTTACAACCATGTGGCTTTGTACGCAGGGAACACCTGATTCTAATCAGCTGTTTGCAATCTGATAAATGTTGTGTGTGTTTGTATTTTATAACATAACCAATCTGATATTAACTATTGCATTACTAATGAACTAGTTGGTCAAACAGCACATTTTAACATCAGTACTTAACCAACCGATTAGGAATGCTAATATATCCTAGGATGAATGTTGTTTTCATCTGTGTGGCATATATTGTTGAGTTAGAGGATGGACATATTGCACTTGAAACTCTGTCTCTTGAGTTATAGATCTTCCCCACACTCGTGGTTCGAATAGCATATTAAAAATGTGTATATTTTAAATTTAGATGTGCAGGATCTACTATGCTATTTGTTACCACCATTGAGTCTGGGTAAGGGCTAAGACTTAAGAGGTAACTCCTTGAGTGGAATATAATGTCCCTCCCCTACCTCAACAATGGTTACACATTTCATAGTAGACTGTACATACGCGCGAGTAGTTTATGCTCTAATGTTTGTATTTGTGCAGTAGTTATACACAAATGTATAGAACTATATATGTAGCATAAGGGGTTAATTTTGCACAGTGAGTTAAAATAACGTTAATGTTAAGCCTAGTGTGTATGGCCTCATTTTTCCTCAGTCAGCTGATTTTAGAATGGAATCTGAGACCATAACCACTGTTTTCTCAAATCAGCCCCATTCTACTTTCGCAATAAATATTATGACCTTTTTTCTTTGGCAATTAAAGGAGCAAATTTGCATATTAATACAATTGTTTAAATTAAGATATTAATCAATGCTTATTTCTATGGGGGTTGGGGGGGTGATGTTAAGACGTGTATTTTCTATGAGATTGTGCTGTCCACAGGTTATTAACCTGGGTTGTTTGGGATATTTCTAAAGTAACTGAGCGAGAAATGTTTTGTTTAGGATGCCTGTCTTTTGGTCCCAGGTATCATCCCTGGGCAGTATGGTTACATACCACAACCATATATGTTTAATTCTGTTGAGGTGCCAGATCTCTCATATCCTGATAGACTGATTAAGGTTATGTGTTAAATGCATTTGTAAACTTTTCAACAAACTTTTACCCAAAGCACAACAAGTTTGCAGAATGTGTAGGATTAGATCACATGATTTGCTCACTTGGGCCACCTAGGGTTGGACTCAGAGCATTGGAAGTTGTTTTTCTTCTAAGGAGTCTTTCTCACGTTGACTCTTGATACCTCCACCTAAAGCCCCCAATTCATCAGGGAACAAATTGATCTTTATATCTGTTAGAAATGCAGAATGCCAAGACTTTGTAACCAGATACCCACATAATCCTTTAAATGGTAAATGAGTGTAAGTAATGCATGCAGTAATTTTCTCAGATAGCTCTACATATCCTTTTCCCACATTTCCTTTAATCATGAAGGTGGTCAACTGGTTCCAGGATGACCTGAATTCTGATAACTGTAGCACTGGCTCGACAAACACGCTACATTCACATGACCATGTCAATAGCATAGCCTAGGAAAACGCCTCCATTCCAAAAAAGTGAAGCTCTCCCATCCTTAATTCAATGTCATTAAACTGGAGTAAGACTGGAGTCTTAGAATTTAGACTCTTAGACTTAACTTGAAGGTGCTTCTAGATTTAAGAGGCACAGAGACTTTCCCCACAGATGTATTATGCAGCAAAGTGAAAAGTTTCACATTGAGATATTTCTCGACCATTGCATGCCACATAGGCAGATACCTCTGCCCATGTCTGGGGTCAACAAATAAAATCACCCTTCTGATGGATATTTCTGCCTGCAGATACCTCACCTCTTGAATGTCCATGGTGCCATACAGAATTGTTCAGTACCTCCACGCTACTAGGGGCTGGCTCCATGTCATTTCTGAACCTGCACCACTGTGAGATCATTGAGTAATGAAGCACCCTGTTGTAATTTTCCTTGCCCTTCAACATGGAATTTGCTGATTTACTCTGAGACAGTTTTAATAAATGTGTTATGTAAAATTGGTTCAATTGGGGATGTATCCTCATACGTGTTTAGGTTTCTAGCCTGTAGGGATTGGATTGTGAGGATTAGATGTCAATTAGGTACCTGCATTACTTTTTTCTGTGGTGCCTGGGATTGGAATGTGACTCAAGGTCAGATGGCTTTTGCCCCAATGTAAATTAAATCGCTGTTAAGAAAAGGAGGGGGTGCTAAACCTTTCATAGCCAGGCACGTGAAAGGTATCTGTAGTTTTATGCCTAAAACCAAGTTCTCGTTCTCTCTTAAAACAGCACATAGATATGAAAAAGAAGCAACATTGTACCTCCTGGAAGGGTGAGGTCCCAGGCATTCTCCAGCCCTTTTGTAGTAGTTGTCTGAGTTGGTGGAGATATCTGATCTGATAGACATCTAGCCACAGATTCCTTCCCTTCGAATTATCCCCAGGCATCAGATTGTCTGCGGAAAGTTTTTTGGTCAGCAGTGCTCCTGCGCACCGTTAGGTGTTATCATTTGGGTCCGTGTGGTGTTGTCGGCATTGTCCGCCTCCACATGGCGGCGTCCGCCTCCGCATGGCATTGTCGGCATAGCATGTCTCCGTATGGTGTTGTTGCCATTGTCTGCGCTGCAAGTGACGTGTACGTGCCTATATTGGCACTACTCCACTGTAATGACATAAGTTCTTTTCTTTCTGTGCCAGTCAGTGCAGATCCGGAGGAAGCCACCCCAGCCATTTTTTTTACTTTTTGTCGAAGTCTTTTTGAGAATCTTACCCTTTTGTGGCAGAATTTCAACTAGCAAGGCCAGCTTCAAGCCCTGCAGCATCCATCATAATCCTATGTCTGTGACAGACCCGCGGTTGGAAGCTGGTGCTGTATATACTATACCAAAGTAAGCTATAGTGTGCCCAGAGTCCAGTGGATTCCCATAGGGCTTACAGAGGCTAAAGTAAGTAATACTAATGCTCTTTTGTAGTAGTGAAGATAGTGAAGTAAGTGTTACCTTTTTGCACTGAAAACAACATTGATTCTTCTGTTCTCAGCATTGTTATACAATGGGCACTGTCAAGGCATACATGGTTTCCTTATTGGCATTTTCTGCTTTCCAGACCAGGCTTCCATTTTTAACTTTTATAAGATTTTTGAAGGTACTAAGAAAATCTATTTCCACCTATCCTGTTAGTTATGCCACAGTGCGATTAGTACTTGTTAATTACTTTTCTGATATGTTATTCTTTTGAGACTCTTCATAGTTGTTAGTTAAGACTATTGATGCTTAAAGCGTTTTTTTGTAGTTATTTCAGCAAGGCATGTCACGTACATATATTTTTTCCCCCAGACAAGTTGCTATTTTGAACCAAAACTATTTTTCTTTCCAAGGGTGGGGACCTATTTTAACTAGTTCAATCTATAATGCTTTCTTCCTCAGTATATTCTCCCCAAGGGATTTCAGAGACTTGACCCTAGAAAAGTGGTGGTTGTTACATCGTCTGCTTTATAGTGATCAGCCCTGAGATCTTTATCCTCCTGGATTCTTTATTGCAACAAGATGTGCTTTGCCCTTTCGTCAAAGATGTCTCGATGACTGACCTCTGTAAGACTCCTGTCGGGCTGAAATAAGGGCTTCCATTCACCAAACATTCTTTGGACTCTATGGTGAGAAGGGATGGCCATTTTGCACATTCAGTATTGCAGAATATCCTGGTATAGCCATACGTTCAGTCCCACCTTTTAATGTAATAGGGGACTGCACTTTGTAATTTTATTAAAGAGATTTGGAATCTGCAGTTATATGTATCCTGCTGAAGAAAAAACTTACTTTGGTAACGTTCTTTCTGGTGGATACTCGATTCATCTGCAGATTCCGCATTGATTCCTCCCACATCCCAATTCTGAATGATGTTTAAAGTAAGACATTTTTTTAAAGTCCCAAACTCGCTTGTTGCGCTGTACCCTCACAATTTGGTGTGCTCCTTCTAGTTGTTGCCTGAAAGGGAGCGGAAGTAATTGACAGGGTGTTAACATCTAGGTGCCGGGGTGGGCACTTTATGGCTCCAGTGGTATGACCGTGGTGTTGTTTCTGGCTCTGACAATGGTACAAGCATACCCTACTGGTGTGGAGGATCTGTTAAGTTTCCAGATTTAATCTCACACCTGGGATATTTGAGGTGAGGAATCTGCAGATAGATTAAGTATTATCTATGGGGGCGCTAGAGGGTGCGCAAACAGAATGGCCGCCTTGTAGTGAGGCTCCTGTTTCCTGGGTCGAATATCCTATAATTATCCTGAACTACTGGAGCGGACCTGGGCAAAAATGATGCGGTTTTGAAGAAATAGTGTTTCCCCAGTCCCGGTCCGAGTTTGGAGGCGCTTCGATATACTACGGCTGCAGGAGAGCCGGGGATTGACACGAGGAAGGCAGGCTGGACCGCTGGCCGCGATTGATGGCGGAGCTGTACCTGCTACCTCTGGCGGATTGTGATCGCCTGCCCCCCCCCCTAAATAGGATCACGCATAAGGATTCATTGGGCAGGGGCAGTGAAGCGGGATTGCAGAGTGGTGGACAGGCTTGCGGACCACTCATACACGCTGGCCTGTAACAGCCCAGACCGAGACACAAAGGCCGCATCTCAGCGGGGCATGGGACTGTTGTAAGCATACCTGCCACGCGCATGTTAGCGTGACGGGGGGGATTTGGACGGCGTTAAGTACCTGCTACCGGCTCTGAGTTGCTCTACCAGCGAGGGGACAACGCCGGACGGCGCGAACTGCAGCTGGGAGAATCTGGATGTGCTGGACCTTGAGCAGGGCCTGGAATCACTCGTGCAAGTAGATGAAGCCCCCGGAATGTCGCATTAAACACCAGAGAAACTTGGTGCACTGTGTGGCGAGAATTGGTGCTGTGCTGAGGCACTTCGAACTGTGCTCACTCCCTCTATTGGACCCATTCCCACAATTTCCCCTATTACAATCAGAAATATTTAGCTGCACAGTTTGTTTACTTGAGTAGCTTCATAGCGCTACACCTAGCGCTGAGGGGCATATTAGAAGAGCTCGCTACGTAGTGGCCCTAACATTGCAATACAGCACGGAAGGCAGATCGGGATCCTTGACCACTCATATATTGGCGAGCTGTGACAAAATACGGCGGCGCAGGCGTCCCCTCGAGGCGCTGGCTGGCCCTACAGCTAAGAATGGCGATGCGGAAGAGGCGCAGATACGCTGAAACACATAAGCGCCTGCGCAGTGTTACCAACCAGATCTGTCCAATACCCCACTTGCAGGCGAGCCCAGCAGACGTACGGGAAAACCAGCGCAGAGGTCTCCAGATTGAACTGAGGACTATTGGCGACAGGTGGAGTGGCGCGGGTCATGGACTCTGCCCTGGGCCGGGCTGCGCTACCAAGCAGGCTCCACTGGAAAGCCGAGAGTCGCTTATGTACACCCGTGTGGACACGCACTGACGGCTGTACCGCGGAGCTGAGAGGGCCACACCACGCTGACCGGTGGACCGGCGAATTAACATCGGACAGCAATAATAGTGTCGGATTGGTGGATCAGCGCCCAGTGTGGAGGAGACACCATGGTGAAACCAGGCAACCGCCAGCCAAAACTTAACTTTGACGCTGCCAAGAAGGGTTCAAATCCAAACTCAGAGGAACCTACCATGAAGGGTGCAGATGTAGCGGGAAGCAGCCCGCAGCCCATGGACTTAGATATGCAGCAAATACTACAAGAAATGAGACAGGGGTTTGCTACAGTAGTGGATAAAGTTGACCGGATGTCCTCCAGAATGGATAAGATGGTGCACAAAATGGACCAACATGAGGAACGGATTACTGAAACCGAACAACGCATATCGGAGAATGATGATACTACCGCAAGCCACACGACACAGCTGGCCAGGATGGATAACCTATTACGTGTAATTGCTGCGAAGAATGAGGATTTGGAGGCCTGCAGTAGGCGCAATAACATTCGCGTTACGGGCATTCCAGAATCCACAGACACTGGGCGAATGGAGGACTATATAGAAAAGCTACTCCTAACATCCATTGGCATCGAGCCCTTCTCTGCACACCTCATCGTTGAACGCGCACATCGTTCCCTGGGCCCCGTGCCAAAACCTGGAGCACCGCCAAGGCCCATCATAGCGCGTCTCTTAAATTATCGCAACCGGGCTGTGGCTCCAAAGGCAGCCCGCCTAAACCAGGGAACACACTCGGTAACTCTGGGCATTAAGCTTGCCTCATCTCTACAACGGCCCCCCACAGACGCCGGGGATGCCTGGTTTCACCCTGGAGATACCCAGAAAGGGACCATCTCACAGGGAAAACCAGGACGGGTTCCCCAGCGGTCTACAGCGCCAGGACACTCGGGTAGAGTAACAGTGCGCTTTACAAGTATCCCACATTTACATTTACAAGAGACGCTAGGTCTCTTTTGTGGGGCCCGATGATGAAGTATGTCATCACTAGGTGGTGAGTGAGGGCTTTCCTTAACGCCTTAAGTGAAGTTGTTTACCTGCTCCTAACGGTGTTTTAATACTACCATGGAACACTCTTGTCTTGTTTATTGATTAATACTGGGGTATAAGAGTGTCCCACTACCCTCCCTGCCTCTCTTTTTGTTTTGACATATTATCTGGAACTACAGCCCTGTGGATGCACCTTGCTTCAAAAGGATTAAAGAGTAGACATCCTGCAAGCTACAAGTTAACAGAACTCACCTGGAACCATCACCACCAAGAGACCCCTGCCTGGAGTACCTCAAGTGGCTTTTTAAGGGTTTTGTCCAGGTGCACTGTGGGATTTGTGGTACCAACCTTTCAAGGACTATCTTGGAGCTACCAGACCTTTGGGTTATGTTTTGAGCCCTCAAGGGGAACTTAAGGAAGAAGTTCCAGAAGTTTGGAGAGGTTGTTAGGAACAAAAAGCTCCATAAGGTGACCGGCTCAACAGTGAGACCTTCAACCTCGACCCTGCCTCGATTCGGCCCGCTGAAGAGCTCCGGAGGTACGACTTCCAGAGTTTGTACGGGAGTTCCCTGAAAGTCAAGCTTACAAACCCTCTCTAATCCAGCCTGATGAAGAGCAGCGAGGACCCTTGGAAGAAAAAGCTCCAGAAAGGTTTCTCAGTCGGAAGGTAACATTTTGACAGAGGCCTACTGCGAGGGGTATGAGAGCAGGGCTCCATACCGATCGGCCTAAAACTTTGACTTTGTCCTGGTCAAGCGTGAACAGAGGTCCCAGAGTGGCGCTATAGGCTTTTAAGCACTATAAAGTGGTAATTCTTTTTAAAAAATCATATCTTTCGGTTCCCTACATTTGATTTATGTTGTTTTGGTGTCATTTTAAAGATAAACATAGTTCACAATATTTTAAATTTGTATGTTGTCTTAATTATTTACTGAATTGTTGTTTGTTAATGCTTTATATACTTCTCTCCTAAGTTAAGACTGCCTGCTCGCAACCAAGCTACCAAGAGTTGAGCATGGGAATATTTTATAGAGACCTATACTGAGCCCTAGACCGTGCTAGTGGCTTTATTGCCAGTGATGGATACATATTTACCGCTACTAATAACAGACTTTCCGACATCCACCAACAAGATTGTTACTGAAGTTAGCCACCTTTTTCCATTACTGAGAAAATCTTTCTTCACTTTTTGGACGAAGTGAAACAAGTTATCGTCTGTTTAACAATCCCTGCCAGGTTAGAATTTGAGCAGTCTAGTGTTTCTAGTCTAGTCTTTCTGTCTTTTGTTTATGCATTAAGCTCTTTTCTCAAGGTATTTTGTAGCTATAAAGTTTTTGAGAATGACTAGTAAACCTAAGGGACTCGGTTAAATAACCTTATTTAGATATATGTTGCTTCAAGTTTGTCATGAGAAGATATCCAAAGTTGATACCAAATATTGTTACACCTCTCCATTATGTCAGCTCAATTGCTAGATATCTAACAGAACCCATATGAAGTTTTAGAAAAGTCTAATGTGGACCGGATAGAGTCCGTCGACAGATGAGCATATTTTTTTGTACCCTATGCTTCTCACTCACTGGGCAAATCTATGCACAGGACCAAGAGTGCATTCTACTATGAAGAATGGTACCAATGTCTCATTGAAATGCTTCCTTATTTGTAGGGTGGTTGTTTATTGTTGTCCTGACTCTTCTGCTACCGTAATACAAGAATTTTAGCATTTAAGCGTTCCCCCTGGAAATTAATCTCCTTACGCGTGATAGTTGAAATACTTTTTTGCAGACCTGCACTATGTGTACACTATTTGACGAGGATAACATTAATTTACATTCTATGAAAATGGGTTAACGTGCCCCCCCAAGATCCATCACGCTTTCTTTCAGGAAGTTATTATAATGTACTTTAAATTCTGACACTGCACATGGGTAAAACCTTAAATTCTGACATTAGAGTATTCTGATGGACTTTAAATGACTGTTCATATTCTGTAAGGGCATTCTTTTTTTGCTTCATGCGGAGCATTTGACAGTTCAGTTTGACATCCAACAAAAATGGAAAGCCTGTCCCAAACAGCCAATTTTGGTCCAGAGTATATAGTCATTTAGTGATGACAACTCATGGGAACACAACTGTGTAGCAAAATGCCCATATGCTTTACAGTAATTGTATGTTTTGACTGTTTACTTACTTTTGTCTCCATGTAGGGATTCAATAGCTGAGATCCGTGCCATCTGTATTGAGGAGATTGGGGTGTGGATGAAGATGTATAGTGATGCCTTTCTTAACGATAGTTATTTAAAATATGTTGGTTGGACTATGCATGATAAGGTAAATAAGGAATTTCCAATTGCTAGAACAAATGTTTTTTTTTGGTACTAGGGTCTGATTTGTTTTACTATTAACTTTCTGTTGCAAAATATTTTGTAGAACAGTGCATATGCTTAGATTTAAATGATCATTTGTTGAGAACTTGATCAAGAGATGTAAATGTGAAAGCACTATAGCTTGATAATACATGTTATCCATGTTAACTCCTCTGATAAACCTAACTTTGGTCTAGAGTTGCACTGTTGTGTATCTATTGTACTATTCAAAAATTCTATGAGAGGGTGAGATGTAGGATGAAGTAGATTACCATTAAATTTCCCTTTACACCCTAATCATTATGGAATTCCATTAACTACTTACCGTTGCTACATTTTAGTTGCTGCACATCAGCCCTAAAACCCAGCATTTTTGAAGGACAGCACTGTTTCTTTAAATGGCTTACCTTCATGAGCAGTCTTAGATAGTTATTTAGTTTTTATGCATTTGTGAAACCTAAAAAGGTGGTTTCAAGTGCACTTTATCAGTCATATTTAGGAACTGCCACAAATGTAGCTTCTAAAAAGATGACACAAATAAAACATGATATACAGCAAATATATTGATATACCACATTGCATAACTGTTTTCTCCTATTCCATTCTCTTAAACTATTTCCTCATTTCCCGAATGTTCAAAATGAAGTGTTACTTGGTTCCTTATATACAGTTGGAAATAATTGTATTTTTGTATCACCGGTAATGTACATATAAAAATTTTCCTAATCACCAGCTTTACTGTGCTCACTAACATTCCGCAGTCCTGATTAAAATTTGGTGACTGGTCCTCTGTTAAAATGCATCTAAACGAGAACCATTTTCACTTATTGTTTGATATGATACTGTTATTTAAATCTAACTGATAATATCCCTTTTGTGACAAACCATTAAAATTGCAAATTGGAAACCTAAAATGAAGATAATAACTTTAACGGTTTTCTTGAGAATTAAAATGACTTGTGAAAAGAACATTGTTTAATAGTAAAACTAGATTACCTTTCATGAAAGTAAAAAAAAATAATCTGCATGTGTCTTTTTTTAACTTTTGTTTAGCAAGGCGAAGTGAGACTGAAATGTCTCACAGCTCTGCAGGGGCTTTATTATAACAGAGATCTTAATTCCCGATTGGAGCTATTCACCAGCCGATTTAAGGTTAGTGTTACTTTTCATTGACTAACAGTAACTAGAGACCTGTGATATTTCCACCTTAATTCTCTTGGTTCTTTTCCTTTGTAGGATAGAATTGTCTCGATGACTCTTGACAAGGAATATGATGTTGCGGTGCAGGCAATAAAACTGTTAACTCTTGTTTTACAGTAAGTTTTGTACGTTTCAGTCTTCATTCACCAACATTAATAGTGCTCATTAGTAATGTAACCTACCTAAGGTGTATATGTAGTACTTACTTTACAGCCACTTACAGCCACTTATAAACACTAGAAACTTGTTTGTGTTAGCCATAAATATGCCTGGTTGTCACCACCTTCAGTTTATTGAAGCTCCATTTATGCTTTTAATTTTTATTTGAGCATTGTGATGCCAAAAAATGCTCTTCACATATGAAAAGATTAAGTGTTATATTTCTATATTGGAAGCCTGGAAATATATTTGATTGGTTACATATAACAAATATCATCACCTTACAGTCCAGCTCTTTGAAATTCAGCAGCAATTATTTAGTCTGTTTTTCAGTATGTTTCTACTTAGATTGAAAACTATCAACCCATTTCTGAATGATCTGCAGATATTCACTGTTGTGATTTTAGACCAAGGGAAAAACACATGCAGAGGTGAAATGTATGTGTTTGTTAGCTCTGTATATGGAGCAAGAACCACAGCTTAATTGTCTGAAATCACTTGACGATCAATAGTCCTAGTACGAAAAAAAGGTATTTGTCCCTCCTATCATAAGTAGCACAGAATTATGATCACAATTGTAGCCCATTATTTTCTTTATCATTTCATCACTTCATGCAGGGAGCAACCGCATGAAAGATAACCTTGCTCCTGCTTCTATTAGAATTGGTAGGCTATGTCTCCTCCGAACACGAACACCAGCTTTCCCAGACTATGTTCAGCCTTTTGGGCTTCACCAGTGGAATGCTTGACTAAATCTCAGCCAATGGTAATTTTCTGGTTCACATTCCAGTCTCTCAAACCAAAGAATGTGGATTCTAATTTTCATTGATAAGATTTGTAGCTCTCGGCACTGCCAGAAAACTTTGTTTAAGGTGGTTAATAAATTCTTTTTTGCCTCCTCCTTCGCTCTCCCAACCTCAATGCAATGAGTTAGCATTGTTCTTTTACAACAAAGTCAAGACCATCTACGCCCAACTTGCTGCAGATGCTATTCAGCAAGGGAATATAACGCTTCCTGTTGGTCTCTTGGCAGGTTTCCCTGAATTTCCTTCCCAGACATCTGTGCCGGAGTACTCAGAACAGATTAGTTCTTGGCCTCCTCTGGACTTGCCTTCTTGTGAGCTCTATCAAATTTGTCTCCCCTACTGATCCTCTTCCCCCCCTTCTAAACTCAGTCTTCTGGACGACTCAGTCCTTCTTGTGATCCTTAATTTACATAACAAATCTTTAAGTACAGGTTCGGTACCGAAGGGGTGGAAGCATGCCCTTGTCCTTCTTTTACTAAAAAAGGTAGGTCTTGATCCGCTTTGTGGGTCCAATTTCCATCCTATTTCTCTTCTTTCTGTGTTTACTTAAATTCTGGAGCAGCACATTAACACATTGCTTTCCTCTTTTGTCACTACTTACAATTTGCTACATCCATCTGTCTGGATTCAGACGTGGCCATAGTACTGAGTCTGCTCTTCTCGAGGTCACTGAGCATCTCCGACTTCAACTTCTTTCCGGGGGCCCCTCCACGCTCATTCTGTTGGATACAAGCGCTGCGTCCAATACGGTATCTCATTCCATTCTGTTGGACCGTCTCAAAGCCATTGGTATGGTTGGCCTGGCACTAAAGTGGCTGATGTCTTTCCTTACTGAAAGTACCTTTCAGGTTTTCTCTAATGAAGTCAGATTGCACACGTTCGAGTTAACCTCCGGAGTTCCTCAGGGCTCCATTTTGAGCCCTTACTTTTTAATATATAAGTTCATCCCTTGGCCGACATTGCAGAGAAGTCTGGTCTGATTATCTTCTATGGTGACGATATTCAGATCGTCCTCTCCCTTTCCGCAGCTCGGCACCAGGATCCTTCCTTATTGCAGTTAGGTCTGCGGAATGTTTCATCTTGGCTGACCAGCAATGCCCTGAAGCTTAACAGTTCTAAAACTGAGGTGCTTCTTCAGGGCAATAACCCTGAACCCTGTGGTGTTAAACACTGGCCTGATGATTTTGGCCCTGTGCCTGTTTCTGTCTCCAAAGTTAAAAACCTGGGTTTTATTATTGACAAACAGCTGTCTTAAACCGCAGGTCTCCAGGGTGGCGTCATCCTGCTTTGCTGCTCTCAGGTGAATTTAAAAAATCCTCCGTTTAATTCCATTGGTGGCTCAGAGAACGGTTGTGCAGGCTCTGGTGGTATCCAGGTTGGACTGCGGCAACGTCCTGTATCTGGGTGCAGATAAAGCCTCTTTACATGGATTACAGGTCTTTCAGGATGCTGCTCCTAGTCTACTTTTCCACCTGCCAAGATCTGCCTCGGCGTCTCCTCTGCTTCGCCTACTTCATTGGTGTAAAATCAATAAGCGTATTGAGTTCAAGACTCTCTGCTACGTGTTCCGTGCCAAATGGGGCCTTGCTCCTTCTTATATTCAAAGCCTGCTCACACCTTATGTTCTGGCTTGACAGATGCGTTGTTCAAGCCTTTCATCATTATTTTCAGTCCCCAGGTTCCGTCTGGTCCGTATGAGGGGACGCTCTTTCTCTTGTAAATGTAAATGTGTGTATACTTGTGAAGCGCACTGCCGCCCCATCTCGGGGCATCCTGGCGCTGTATACCGCTGTGGAACCCTTCCTGGCTTTCCCAGTGAGATGCCCCCTCCAGGGCACCCCCAAGGTGAAGCCAGGCATCCCAGTGCTGTTAGGGCCGTTGTGGAGATTAAGCAAGCTATTGACCCCAGGCTCTGGAATGCCCTTCCGATTGACCTTAGGGGCTGTCATTCCCTGCTTGCCTTCCGTAAAGGCTTAAAGATGGTGCTGTTCAGTCCTTTGGTCTGATTTTATTCTTTGTGATCTCGTCCTTTGTCATTGTCTAGCTGTATCTGCCCCACCATTGGCCTCCACCGTTGGGTAGCTCTGCGCTTTATAAGTGTAATAACAATAATAATAATAAATAACCAAGCAGCAAATGATACTGGATGTCCTGCAAGAAATCAGAAAGATATGTACACTAAATACATCAAATGATTACTTTGGATGTGCGCTCTGCCTCACTTACACATCACAAAGAAAAAATCTCAACTGATTATTGCCATTGGAAACTGAATATGCACCCATAAACAGGCACGCATCACAATGGCACTTAATCAGAAATGAAACATTTCACCTGGCGCAAACACTGCCTCTTAGCCCACTCCAGACTGGGGAATTTACAGCCGGGGTTAAGAGCCTGAGCAACCAGGGTTCCGCTGCACCTAAGTAGACGCGTCGGTCCCATTCGGGTTCCAAAATCCCGATTTCTAAGCCAACAACCCTCCGCTTTATAGTCTCATCACACACTAGAAGGTTCAAGAGTCTTTCCCTCTGCACCAAGGAATCTTCCTAGAATTGGCCACCTTCTATGCAAGCATTCCAGGGCAAAAGGAGTTCTCACGTTCCCTCTACATTCTCACATGTTCTAGCCTTTATCCTAACGAAGTTTACGAAAGGCTTCCAGGGTACATTAAACAATATCGTCTAAACAAAGCAACCTTGAATGTGATTAACCCAAACAACTTGCAAACACTCTGGGGTCCTGTCTGTACGTGCAGAAAAGCTCAAGCAAGGCAGAGTCAGAATTCAGGATAACATGAGGCCATGTCATATCCAATAGTAAGAATTACATAATACTTCCCAATGTACAACACAATGCACATTTGTGCACCACTGCCTATAACATCACCCACTACATCTCTGTGTACAACTTAATGTACATTTGAGCACCACTGCTCATAACACTGCACCTCGAGACCAGAAAGTACATTCAACACCCCCCCTCTCTCTCTCATGCTTTCAAATGCACATCCCACACATTCTGTTCTTGGCAAGGCTGTTCTATTGTGACAGCTCCCTCTGTAAGACTGCAAGATTACAAGAGAGAAACCTACGGGAGAAACCAGGCATATACAAGACATACATTCATGCTAGAGTAAAGTACAACAGCAATAGATAATTAGAATTATGGCAGTCAAAGGTCATCACATGATGTCAAACCATAGGAGTGCCTCTAGCACTACATAAGCACAACCCTTAGACTCCGCCATCTTGCAGTTGGGGGGACCCAGCCAACAAGAGTGAGGCATATGCCCCCCTCCCACTGGAGGGTGGCATAATTGGGGTTTTACCCACCCCATGGAAGGGACCCATTGGACCCAACCTTTACTCACCTATAACTCCCCTTAATCTAGCATTTAGGGGCAATCCTGAACCTTGCCTCCTCAGACAAGAATCGACAAGAAGAAGGTCCGAAGAAGCTGTGCTGATGTAAGAGGACGACGACGCCCACTGACTTGGCCTGTCCCCACCTCAAACCTGCTCCAGTGAAATCCCGGTTTGTCCTGCAGCCAGCACCCTCAAGAACCCCGACCTGCCCTGCCTTCCAATCCGAAGACTTTTTCTCCTGTGAGTACTGGATTTGCTCACCCACAGACTCCGGCCCCAGCCAAAACCACGAGTCTACACTACTCTGCCCCCGACGGCCCGATTTCGAGTAGCCCAACAGCACGAGGTGGCCTCCCTGGCAGTCCTGATCTGAGATCTAGTGATGTCTGACTTGCCTTGAATCTCCCACAAAGCCTGCAGCCCCTTTCTGGAGGATCCCCCCGAACACGACCTAAGCTTGTAACAAAAACTTGACGCCTAAGGACAACCCTGCACCGAAGTCCCATGACCTTGGGTGGCCCAACCAACAGTGTCCCAACATCCCCAGGCATCCCAACGTACCTCTCCAACCGGTGGTTACCTCCAGAAGATCTTTGTCCCAAGCCTATAGTCTTAGTTGCAACCGGAGATTCCCCATTGAAAACAGGGGACCCAACACCAAAACATCACCCAGCCTCCACTGCATGTGTACACTGGGTGCTAACTCTGATTCCCCTTTGCCATGAGCCCATCACCAGACTCGCACAACCTTGTGGCCTGCTTGTGAGCAGCCACTAACCGTAGGCCCCTCAGCCCCAATTGGATAACATTGGGCCTCAGTAGTCTGCAACCGGCTGCCCTAGTGCATCCTTGACCCTGGGGGAACACTGGTTCTAGCCCCAGAATACCAACTCCCACAAACATTTACTTACCTGCAAACCATTAACTTCATTTTTTGCCATAGGAATACATTGACTGTTTTTCCTTAAAGTGTGGAGTTGGTTTGTATGGAACATTGAAAATCTGTGCATGTCAAAAGGTAAGTGATATACTTACCTTTTGCCTAGGAAATGTCCCAGTGTGATATATAGGCATAACACACTGATTAGCAAAAGTAATCTGAATAGTAATCAAAAAAGTAACATGGATATTAATTTGAAAAGTAATTTTGAAACATTGACTTAGCTGTAATTCAGTCAAGTGCATTTGAACCTATATTCAATTGTAAAACATTGCATACAATGTTGCAAAGCATTTATTACACTCACCTGCACCAGGCTTGTCTTGGTTCTAAGAAATCCAATACGTTAATAATCATTTTGATACAAGCAAATTGGTCAGTCTTCGGGTGTGTGACATCATTTGCTGCCTGTGTGTAAACAAATGCTTAATATTACCCTCTTATAAGGCCTTACTGCTTGCCTACACTACCACAAATAGAGAGTAAGGTGCTATCTACTTTTTCCTCTTCCTACCTTTAGGGTTCCACTGGACTAAGCACACTAAACCTCATTTTGGTATAGTGTATACAGATGCAGCTTCCTACACACTATCACATGAAAAAATCCTGCATGATAAGAGTATATTTGAGGAATGTGTGCTGTAGATACACATGCTTCGCATATCTGAAAGAAACACGTTAGTGATAGATTCCTTATCTTCGAATTACCCCCAGGCGTCAGACTGGATCTGGAAAGTTTTCGTCCGCAGTACCCCTGCACAGCGGAAGGTGGCGTAGTGCAGCTCCGTGTCCGTCGAAGGTGTCGTGATTGCCGGGATGACGTTGCGGCAGCTACTTAGAGGCTGCCCTCGCGCGCTGATGTCCGTTCTTTATTTTTCTGCACCAGCAAGCACAGATCCGGAGAGAGCGGTACCCCCAGTCAATTTTTGACTGAGTTTTTGGGTACTTTTGTCTGTCTTGAGTCTTTGACTCCTGGTGTATAGGGATGCCCGGTTTCAAGTCTTGCGTGGTTTGTCCCCGCATGATGTCGGTGATGGACCCGCACCGCAAGTGTCTCTACTGCCTGGGGAGTGACCACGACCCCTCGTTGTGCCCCGACTGCTGTGCCATGGCTCCGAAAACTTTGCGGGATTGGTCCCGAAAGTTGCATGAGGCCCGGGAGTCGGCTCCGCGCCGTTCAAAGTCCCAGTCCTGTAGGAGGTCGATGGACCAGTCGTGGAGCCGCCACCATCGTTCGACTAAATCTTCGCACCTATTCTGTCACGCGACACTGTTCAGGATGCGGGCCTCTCTGGCGGATCCTACGCAGTCGCCGTCAGCCTACCAGCGCTTCCCGGATCCGTTGGAGACTCTGGCCCAGATGCAGGTATTTCTGTCAGCCACGGCCCCTTTCTTTGACCCATTAAACCCCGTCGGCGCGCCTTTGGTCCCCGTGAGTCAGACTGGGGTCCTTGCCCTTCTTCAGCAGCTCAGGCCTGCGTCGACGGCTCCGACCTCGGCGCCGCAAGACCCCCATGGATCCATGCATGGATCCCAGCCTATGTCGGTTGACCTCATCCGACCTCAGTCGATGTCTACGGCACTGCTGCCGCCCGGTTCCCTGGCCGATGTCCCCGGCTTCCACCCTGGCATGGAGACGGTGTTAATCGACGTTGATTCCGCCGCCGATGGTGAATTTTTATCCCTTTCTCCATACTCCTCTATCTTTGCCACCTGCCCAGCAGATATGGAGGACGGGGAGGACTAGGAGGGGTCTGAAGACCCTCTCACAGCCCAATGCGAGTTAGACCCGGACTGGGCAGAGGATTTGGAGGACGCCAGTGATCTGGATTTCTAGCCAGAATCTGGTGCACTGTCTCCTACCGTGGCTACAAGGGAGGGTGGTACTTACTAAGTTGTGTTGTGTTGCGTTGGGCAGCAGAAGCTCTCAACCTCGAGCTCTCTAGAGTGGCCATCAGGACCAACCTTCTGACAGAAGTGCTTTGGCCGGCGGCTTTCTCTGCGGAGCCGCTGCTGCCCTTTAATGATGCACTCTTGGACGTTCTTTTGGGCACCTGGTCCAGGCCCAACACAGGGGCTCCTGTGGAAGCCTCTGCGTCTCAGAGCGCATTCCCTTCCACACCTCCGGACAGGGAATCCAAGAAACTGGAGCTGTTTGAGAAGGTTTTGAACACCACATGCCTCGTTGGGTCACGGGGCCAGCGGGCGGGTCAGTCCACCACCTTCCCTGCCACCACTTCCTCCAAACCTTCCTAGTCTGGTGTTTCAGGCCCATCATACACCAGTGGGCGGCAGGCTTCGCCATCACCTCCCCCACTGGCGCACCATCACTTCGGACAGGTGAGTTTTGCAGATAGTCTGAAGGGGATACCCCCATCCCCTTCGAGACTGCCCCTCTAGCCATGCCACCTCAGTACCACCGCATGTCAGGGGGGTGGGGGAGTGGGGGGGATCAGTTGGCACTTCTCCAGCAGGAAGTTGCGGCTCTCTTGGCCAAGGGGGCAATTGAGGTCGTTCTGATGCCAGAAGTGGGTCGTGGTTGTTACTCCCACTACTTCCTGGTTCCAAAGAAGGACAAGGACCTGCATCCTATCTTAAACCTTACCTATACCTGGACAGTGGATTGTAGGCCTGGCACACAGGGATGTGTGCCATGTCGACTCTTCACTTTGTTCTGCACCACAACACGCAGCCTGCTATGGCAGTGTTTGGGTGCAAAGGTACAGGGCCTCTAAGGGTGGCAAAATAAGTGCTCCAGCCCTTAGAGGCCTTCCCTGGCCACAATGCCCTTGGTACCTGTGGTACCATTTGCAAGGGAATGACCTGTGCCAATTGGGTTTTGTTTTCAATGCAGTTTAGGGAAAGAACAAAGGCCCTGGAAACCTGTTTGGCAGGAACCCAGGGCACACTCCGTCAAAGCACATCAACAGTTTAGCAAAAAGTATGGGCATCCATGCAAAAAGAAGGCACTTTCTTACAGTGACCACAAGCGTTCAGAGTCTGACGCACAGTCGCAGTTAGCTTTTCTGGACTGCTTCAGTTACTGAGTTGGTCGGGGTGTTAGCCTTTGATCGCTGTTGAGGGGGATCTTCTGTCGTTGGCTGCAGGTTGGTTTTAGGAGCTTGCTGAGGTTCAGGGGTCACTAGGATACAGACTAGGATCGTTGGCATGACCTCCTTAAAGTGTTGGTTCACTCATGCTCGGTGTGCCGGGAGCGGAGTGGTGGAGACCCTCTGAGTCGGCTGGAATCAGGCAGTTACTTTTGAGCAAGTCTGGTGCTCACAGGAGACAGTCAATTTTAGTCACAAAGGCAGACCAGGTTCTCCAGGTTTTCGCGGTCTGCTGGCTGCAGGACACTCAGAGGTTCTGTTGGAGTAGTCTGAGGTCGGGACAGGCCGATGGCGCTGGGGCTAAGTCAGTTAATGTTCTCCTTCTCTCCGCAGGGCTGTTCGGTACTTATTCTTGCTTCTTCTTTTTGGCTCTGGCCTGAGGAGGCAAGGTTTGGGGTTGCTCCTAAATACTGTATTTAGGGGTCTCGAGGTCAGTAGCCAATGTGCTACTGACCTTAGCTTGACTACACTCTTGTTGTGCTCAATTCACGTGGGGGAGTGAGCACAATCCCTAATCCTGATTGAGGAGTGCCTGCCATCTGCAAGATGGCAGGCACTGAAGAGTGGGCTTCACCTCTTCCTGCACCTGCGGGGTGGGGTTGGCAGAGGTATGCACACCTTCTGGACTGGCTAGTTTTTCCTGTCCATCTTACCGCCTAAAAGGAGGGGAGACCAGAAGGGGGCCTGCTCCCGATAGCAGGAGGGGCTGGGGGTCGCATTACAAAGGCTGCAAGGCCTTTGAAGCTCTCCTGCCACAGATGGCTCTTCCTGGCCGGTCGATGTGTTAACACCTCCACCGAGGATGCGCTTTGTTTCTGGGCTCAGGGAGCGAAGGCTCCCACCACAGGGCTCCAGAAACATGTCTTGTGGTGGCAGGCTGATGTGTACCAGTCAGGGAACCCACCAGAGTCTGGTCGTTTTTCAGGGGGCATCTCTAAGATGCCCTCTGAGTGCATTTTTCATTAAATCCCACGCTGGCATCAGAGTGGGTTTAAGGTGCTGAGAAGTTTGGTACCAAACTTCCCAGTTTTCAGTAAAGCCACTATGGTGCTGTGGAGTTCATAATGACAAAATCCCAGCACCATATACTCTTAGTGGCAGTACTGCATTTACAATGTCTAAGAATTGGCTTGGACACTGTAGGGGTGCAGGGCTCTTGCACCTGTACCCTTACTACTGGTATAGTGCACCCAGCTAGAGGGGTGTGCTGACCTATGCCAGGGCAGTGGGTTGTAGGCATGGCACACAGGAAGCACCAAAACACGCGTGTGTGTGTGTGTGTGTGTGTGTGTGTGTATATATATATATATATATATGTATATATATATATATATATATATGTATATATATATATGTATATATGTATATATATATATATTTATATAGTATTGTGTATACCACCTGAGGTCTCATCCTGTCATAAAAGGATATACAATTGGTGTATATATATTTATTGTAAATATGCTTGTACATTATTGCTTTTTAATACAGATATTTTATACTTGTAAATATTCTGAGTTGACATATTGTATTTTACACTTGATTTTACCATGATCTTGTGAATTTAGTATGTGTTTTTCTGATATTTATTATTATTATGACTAATGTTTACAAGACACCAATTGCACCTTAATGACGCATTTTTGTATTTTGCACATTGCCAACTTTGCACTGTATTCTTGAAGACTTGGATTATCCAATGTATGAATTGTTTCAGTGGTTTGTTCATTGTGATTAAGATTGCATTTGCACTTTATTTGCGCATTTCCACAATGTCGAGCATATGGGATTATCCCAAGATGTAATTCACAATGATTAGTTGTCTATGTCTATGATACCAGTCACTCCACATGTGACCACGCTGCACCAATGGGTGTCCGTTTGAATTTGCAATTGCACTTTAAAAATAGCCTCCTCCCTAGCATGCGTCATGTGATCAAGGCCTCTGTGAAGGCCGAAACGTCATGCTGTGGTGTGCCGTCTCCTCGAAAATAAATACACTGCTCACCTGCACTTGGGTCTCCTCTCTTCTTTCGCTGCGCTGTGGTATCCAGGATTGGGCTCCAGGCGAGAGCAAGCAGGGACTGTTCATATATATATATATATATATATATATATATATATATATATATATATATATATATATAGCCGTGGCGACGCGTGCGCGCCGGAGCTAGGGCAGGACTCTCTGGACATTTCCACTATGCTTTCCGGTGACTTCCTAACTGGTCTCCGTCACAAGGTAAGCTCTTGTACTCATGGCGCGCTTGACCCCCTCTGTGGACCTTTTCAATGTCCTACGTGTTCCTTTGAGCTCCCGCTGCCCCTCTCCATTGCCGATTCACAGCCTCCATTGACGGCCCTTAGTGGAGCAGGCCCCCCCGCTGTTACTTACCATCAGACAGCACTTAAAATATTCCATCTCAATGTCAGATCACTGGTCTGTCACTACTTAGATGTTTTTACAATACTTACAGACGAAAAACCTGACATTTTCTTTTTAACGGAAACATGGCTTCATGATGCTGCCACTGCAGCCATGAACCTTGCGCTACCTGATGAGTACGTCATGTACACTCTGAATCGTAACTCAAGAGGTGGCGGGATTGCGGCTGTGATTAAGGCATGCTACCCATGTTCATGGAAGGCCATTGCTATAGCTGGCTGTGAAAGTGCTCATTTTGCTATTTCCATAAACCCCTATCTTACCATCTCCGGACTTCTCATCTACAGACCCCCTGGCCCTGACGCCGCCTTCCGGCTCGCCCTTCCTGAGGTTGTCTCCTCGCTGGCCCTTAGATCGTCGAATTTTAGTATTATAGGTGACCTCAATCTCCACATGGATACTCCTCTTTCGTCTGCTGTCAGTAATTTGCTCGCAGATCTCGAGGCCTTACAGCTACATCCGCTTATTAACCATCAGACTCATGTGGGCGGACATATCCTGGATCCCTTTCTGACGAATCTCCACAATGCTATCACTTTTCCACCTAAACCCATGGCCTGGACAGATCATCACCTGATCGAAGTTCAGCTTATGTCTAATATTCCTCCTTTTAAGAGCTCCACTCCACCGATTTTTAAGCGCCCCTGGAGGAAATTGAGACTGGTCGACTTCCATCAGCTTCTGTCATTACACCCTCTAAACCCTCCTAAAGACGCCTCGTTGGGATACGACCATTTTTGTGAGTGGTTGACCCAAGCCCTGGACACCTTAATCCCTGCAGGATGGAGTAAAGTTCGATCTGGCCCCTTTAGCCCGTGGTATGATGATTCCCTCAGGCTTCTTAAGACTGCATGTAAACGGGCTGAAAGAGCCTGGCGTAAGTCTTACGATCCCGACCTCAAGCAGACCTATTTGGCTAGTATTAAATTATACCATCGAGCCATTTGCAAAGCCCGAGCCACATTTTACTCCACGGAGTTTAAGAACAGCCCTAACCCTATAAAACTCATCTTTAAGGTCTGTAAAGATCTTACCAGCAAGAAAACGGCGGTAATGGAAAAACGCTCCCTGACTCATTGTGAAGAGTTAGCAGCCTTCTTTGTTGAGAAAGTCGAGGCGATCTACCGAACATTTCCCCCGCAAACTGTGCCTGTTAATACCTTAGGATGTATTCCTACGACCTCTAGGTCTCTTTCGTCAATACCTAAGCCATCTCAGGAAGAGTTTAAATCTCTTACTATAAAAGTTAAATCGGGCTCGCCTGCCGATCCACTAAGACCTGCACAATTTAAAGAATCCGCAGAGGTTTGCTTTTCTCCTGTGTATGATCTTATTGGGCTATCCTTTGAGTCCGGGACGGTTCCCAGTAAATGGAAGCAGGCCACGGTCATCCCAATTTTAAAGAAGCCCACCATGGACCCATTAAAACCTGAACATTATCGACCCATCTCTCTCCTCCCATGGGTATCCAAACTCGCGGAGGCTCATGCCAACAAAATCCTGTCTTGCCATCTCCAAAACTTAGGCATTCTAGATCCATCTCAGAATGGTTTCCGTGCAGGTCACAGCACGGAGACTGCCTTGTTGGCGATGGTGGAGCACCTGCGGAGGATGATGGACTCAGGACAGACGGCGGCACTGATCCTTCTGGATCTCAGTGCCGCTTTCGACACTGTCTCCCACTCCATCCTTCTTCAACGGCTGCGAGAGGCCGGGGTGGAGAATACAGCATTTGAATGGTTTCGCTCCTTTTTATCAGGACGCACCTTCAAAGTATCCACCCCTCCATTTGAATCTACCCCACGTAACATTTCCCAAGGGGTTCCGCAAGGTTCGGCACTTAGTCCGACCCTTTTTAACCTGTACGTGCAGCCGCTAGCTACTGTCGCTAAGAGATGGGGTCTAACTATGGTGTCGTACGCCGACGACACCCAGCTAGCGGTTGCACTAAATGGGGACCCTGCGGTTGATGCCCCTAAATTCCAGACGGCCCTAAAGGAGGTGGCTAGTTGGATGACGGAGAACTGTCTCCAACTTAATGCAGCGAAGACAGAGGTCTTAGTTCTGGGCAAACAGGCTCATCTCTGGGGAGACCGTTGGTGGCCACCGGAGCTAGGCCAAGCCCCCATTCCTGTGTCAGAGGCTAAGAACCTTGGGGTCTGGCTCGATTCCAACTTGACTTTCACCCCTCATACTAAAAAAGTTGCCGGCACCTGTTTTGGTGTCCTTCAGAGCCTTAGACCCATTTTCAAATTTTTTGATGCTCCTACAAGGCAACTCATTGTCCAAGCTACAGTGCTCTCTAGATTGGATTACGCCAGTTCGCTTCTTTTGGGCGTCAACCAAGCTGAACTCACACGCCTCCAGCGCGTGCAAAACGCGGCTGCCAGAATGCTGGTAGGCCTGCCTAAATTCTGTTCTGTCAGACGTACCATCCATGACCTACATTGGCTGCCCGTCGGACAGAGGATCAAGTTCAAAGCCCTGTGCCTGGTTTTTAAGATCTTAAAGGCTTCACCCCCCCCCCCCCCCCCCATTCTTGCACAGGCAATCTCCTACTATATTCCTTCTAGAATTCTACGTTCGACGGGTCAATTTCTGGGATGTGTTCCTCGCTTCAGGAAAACCAGAGTTGGTGGACGCTCCTTTTGTGTCCTGGCAGCGAGTCTCTGGAACACTTTACCCGCTGACATTCGTGCCTTACCGGATCTGTTGTCTTTCAGAAGAGCTATCAAAACCTTTTTGTTTCCACTACTCTAAATCTGTTCCCCCGCTCTATCTGGTCTCTCCGTCTGGTTGTGTTATTTTGTCCAATATAGCGCCGGGACGCCACTTTGCTGTGGCAGGTGAGCGCTTTATAAATTCTATAACATAACATAACATAAAGGTACAGGGCCTCTAAGGGCTGTACAATAAGTGTTGAAGCCCTTAGAGGCCTTCCCTGGCCACAGTGCAATTGTTACCCATGGTACCTTTTACAAGGGACTGACGTGTGTCCAGAGAGGTGCCAATTGGGGATTCAAGGTACAATTTTGGGGAAGAACACAGGCCCTGGGAACCTGATTGGCAAAATGTGTGTGTGCAACAGAAACCTTGCTTCCTACAAGTATTTACAGAGCCAGCCTACACCTATGTTCAAGGATGGCAGAGTACATGGAAAAAGTATCCAAAAACCTTGAGGCCAGCCAAGAGCTCCAGATGCTCTGGTATGACCAAGAGGCTGCAATGGTGGAGTTCCAAACAGGGTAGAAGGTGTGTGTTTTGGAGCCTGTGGCTCCCAGGGCCCCAGTACAAATGGAATGGACCCTACTCTATCTTAAAAGGAAAAGGGAAGGTCACCTTCCTTTCTGCATCCCTTGAGTGGTCCTCTAATTTGCTCGTGCGGCTTGCTTGCTCTCTCTACACCTACTACTATAGGGGCCTCCTCTAAAATACCTCTGCAACAACATTTAAAGGTATTTCAGCTGAATGTAAGGTCTTTAGCCAAGCATAATGCGGAGATACGCGACCTTATAACTGATGAATCACCTGATATTTTTTTCTTAACGGAGACATGAATGAGTGATGACATGATGGCTATACCAAACTTGGCGCTCCCCCCGGACTATTCAATTTCCCTGGTAAATAGAGCTACCAGAGGAGGGGATATTGCCGTGATTACGAGATCTGCCTATTCCTGCCTCTTTGAGAAGGTCAATATGGAAGGCGTGGAATGTGCACAATTTAGTATCGTCATAAACACTCATTTCACCTTTTCAGGGCTTTTAATACATAGGCCCCCCGGACCTGCTTCTGGTTTTAACAATAACCTCTCAGAAATAGTAGGAGCGTTCGCTGTGGGGTCAGCCAACTTTAGCGTCCTCGGTGACCTTAATCTCCACTTTGAGTTGGAGCATGATCCGACCATTCGCACCTTGACTGCCGATTTAGCTGCTTTTCAGCTCCTTCAAATAGTCAAGAACCCCACACATATAGGAGGTCATCTGCTGGATCCGATCTTTACTAACATTGAGATGCCCAACACTACTACTCCCACTCCTATAGCTTGGTCTGATCATTTTTTAGTCAATATGACCTTTTCTATTCCTACATCTACTTCTTGCAAAATCCAACGTTCTGTACTTAAAAGACCATGGCGTAAGCTTCGTTTAGAAGATTTCCACGCAATGCTAGGATCCGACCCTTTAGGTCCATTTAATAACTTTGAGACAGGATATGAGTCCTTTTGTGCATGGCTTACCCGGGCACTGGATATACTTATACCAGCTACCTGGGTTAAAGGGCGCACTCAGGATGCCAATCCCTGGTATAATGACACCCTGGTGGCCTGAAAAAGACCTGTAAAAGGCACGAGCGTGAATGAAGGAAAGATTATTCCTCTGTGAAAAAAGCTCACTATTTAACGGAGCTCAAAGCATATCATAAAGCTATATGCAGGACTCGGGCGGAGTACTATGCCTCTGAGATTAAACTAAGCCCCAACCCCGCTAAAGTCATTTTTAAGATTTGGAAGAGCTTAGTACTAAAAACTCTCTTGAACTCATTCCTACGTCTGCAGCCCAATGTGAGGAATTGGCCTCATTTTTTGTGGACAAAATTTGTGTTGTATATCAATCTTTCGCCCCTCTGAACATATCTAGCTCCATTCCCTCTATAAGGCTCAGCCCTGCCTCTCAACTGTCGGCCTTTCCTGAAATCTCTAAGGAGGATTTTAACAAAGTAACCATGCATATCAAGTCAGGCTCTCCGGCAGATCCTCTCAAGCCAGCTCAGTTTAGAGATTCTTCTATATGTTGCCTGGCCCCTCTATATAATCTTATTATTGCCTCCTTTTTATCAGCTACTGTTCCAGCTAAATGGAAGCAGGCATGGGTCTCTCCTATATTAAAAAAAACCTACTTTAGACCCCCTGAAGCCTGAAAGCTTCAGGCCTATTTCCCTTCTTCCCTGGGCTGCTAAGATTGCTGAGTCCCATGTTAATTCTATCCTCACCAAGGTATTGAACGCCAATAACATTCTGGACGAAACACCACATGGGTTCCGCACAAGTCATAGTACAGAGACATCCCTCCTGGCTATGATGGAGCACCTTCGTTCCACTCTTGATCACGGTCAAACGGCGGCACTGATCCTACTGGACCTGTGGGCCGCCTTTGACACTGTTTCCCATCAGATCCTGCTCCATCGGCTTGAAGAGGCAGAGATCACGGATATGGCTCTTGCTTGGTTCAGATCCTTTTTGACCGAGAGGTCAATCCGTGTCTCTACCCGTCCCTTTTTTATCTCGGGCACATTCTATTGAGCAGGGTGTTCCTCAGGGCTCGGCTCTGAGCCCCACTCTATTCAACCATTACGTCCAGCCACTAGCTGCGGTCGCTAAAAAATGGGACCTTACCATCGTCTTATATGCTGACGACACGCAGCTGGTGGTTGCCCTTACGGAAGGTACTACCCCTGATCCTGCTAGATTTAAAGCTGGCCTGGCTGCCGTGGCAGATTGGTTGACAGCTAACTGTCTACAATTGAATGCTACTAAGACAGAGGTGTTACTGGTCGGAAAGAACACTCACTTATGGGGAGATCATTGGTGGCCCACTACCTTGGGTAAAGCCCATATACCTAAGACCGAAGTTAAAAACTTGGGGGTCTGGCTAGACTCTTCTCTCAGCTTTTGTACTCACACAAAAAAAGTTGCTGCCACATGTTTTGGCATATTGCGTAGCTTGAAACCAATCCTTAAATGTTTTGCCCCAGCCACGAGGCAGCTAATTGTCCAGTCCACGGTCTTGTCTAGACTGGACTATGCCTGCTCTCTGCTGTTAGGTGCGAACCAAGCAGAAATTGCCCGAATGCAACGCATCCAAAATGCGGCGGCAGAGCCTTAGTTGGCCTTCCCCGGTTTAGTTCCATTTCTGCTACCATCCGGAGGCTCCATTGCTTCCGGTAGTTCAGCGGATACAGTTTAAGACCCTATGTATTTCGTTCAAAATTCTAAGACTTGCTACCCCCAGAATGCTTGGTACTCTGCTGAACATGTATATTCCTACTCGTGCATTACGCTCGGCTGGTCAAAACCTGGTCAAAGTACCTCGTTCTTTCCGCTTTCTAGCAGCAAAACTATGGAACACCCTACCAGCCCAAATTCGTGAAATGGAAGGTCTGTTAGACTTCAGGAAAGCAATTAAAACCTATCTTTTTCCCCTTAACTAACCTCTCTGTAAGCCTGCCTTGCTGATCTCCTATCGTCCATCTTGACTCTGGAAATAGCGCCGGGACGCCCCTTTGCTGGGGCAGCTGAGCGCTTTACAAGATTATGTAACATAACATAACATAAACTATCTGGTGGATCTTGTCCGTTACAGGAACCCCAAAAGGGTCATCCATGTCAACCACCTCAAACCCTATCCCGACAGGGCTGAGATGACCAAGCTGAATGCCACAGATAAGTATCAGGAAGAGAGCGAATCTCTCCTTGACCTCTCTAACAACCCTGAAGATGGGTCAGTAGAAAGTTTTTTCAGACACTCTCTCTTTCCAACAGCAGGCAAGTCCTGCATCAGTATGCTCTTCTCTTTGACCCCTGGTCAGACTAACAAGTACACATGATGTGGTCACAGGGGATAGCCTACCTGTCAAAAATAAAATCTACAGGCAGTCTGATCATGTCAAAGAGGGCATCAAAGCTGAAGTAAGCAAATTGCTCGAATTGGAAGTCATTGAACTCTGGGAACCCCTTTGCTAGCCCCGTTGTCTTAGTACCCAAACCTCACACCTAGGTTGGAAAAAAGGAGTTGAGATTTTGTTTGTACTAAAGGGTCCTCAGTGCAGTAACCAAGACAGTTGCACACCCAATCCTAGGAATGATGAATTGATTGATAGGTTAGGGTCTGCCAAATTTCTCAGTACTTTTCATTTAACATCGGGGTACTGGCAGATTGGTCTGACCCCTGGAGCAAAAGAAAAATCAGCATTGTCAACCCCAAATGGGCATTAACAGTTCACTATTTTATATAACTTAGGATTCTGGGACAGTGTTATGCCCACTTTTCACAGGATGTGGTCATCTAGGGGGCATAGTGACACCAGCGGTAAGTGGCCCATTGGCTGCTATCCCACACTCTCCTAACACCCCTGAATATCGTATTTAGTGGAGCCCTGGTATCAGAAAAACAGATCCTGTCTGCCTGAAAGAAGAGAGACATAAATGGTAAGAACAGAAGCACCAGCAAGTGACTTGGCGCAAACCCTGCTGGCCTTCCTGCTGACTTCATTTGCGCCAAAAGTCGACTTGTCCTGCAGCTGCTGAGTCCCCAATGCCCGCATGATCTGCCAGCGCTTCACCAGGAACCAAGTCTTCCAGAGAGGTAGCGGTCCTGCTTCTCTGTGACCTGCAGGCAGCCAAAGACTCCCGAGATAACTTTGTGACCACATAAACCCGACGCCTCAAGGCACCACTGCAGCCAGACGTTAAGTGAGCCAACTGTGTCATCATGGTTCCCCAGACCTCCAGAGACCAAGTCCACTGTGGTTTTGCACTCAGTGAATTATCCAACGTAGTCTGCAGCCTGCACACTGGCCCCCTCTATCGTGACTGCAAAGAAAATCCGGACGACACCTCTGTACTCGTTGTCCCTGGGATCTGGAGAAGAGGACCAAAGGTGTCCCTACGTCCAGACCATTTGGAGGCCTGAACCGCCCTGTTTGTTCAGCCCGACTGGCCCACAAGTCAAAGCCTGCATCCTCTTTAAACCAAGACAGATCCCCATAGAATAACATTGGGCAAAATGTGGTTTTGCACCTGGCTGCCCTATTGCTGGTGGTGTTCTGCTGGTGCTGCCTTGGACCTTGCCCATCACTCCCAAAAATCACTGTACCTGAATGTCACAACTGCTTTTCCTCCTATAGAATAACATTACAGCTTCCTAAAATAGCACTCTGTCTTTTTGAACTCAAATGTATTTCTCTTGAAAAACTTAGTTACCTGAATGAATTTATTCTGGTGCCTAAACATACATAAAAATACCCCTCATGGTTAAAAATTGGTGTGGATATTCTTATTCAGTTGTGTGTATTTATTGACTATTGTGTGTATTTGCTGCACTCCGCTCTAATAGGCCTAAGTATGCTAGACCACACCATCCCCCCCACCTTCCTTCCCCCTAGAAGAGCACCTTGGGATTGCTAGAGCAAGTCCCTGTCCACTCATAAGGGAACCCCTGTACTCTTTGCACTATATATCTCATATAAAGTACTAGCTTCCTACAAGTCCCTTATTGTAAATAGGTTTTTGAAGTGTCTTCAACATAGGCTTCTCCCATTCTCCTTCATTGTGCCTCAGTTGGGCCTCAACCTGGCTCTTACCGATATGTTGTGTTACCTTCGAGCCACTCCATAACTGTCCAATCAGACTACTAATCAGACTACTTACTATCAAGACAGCCTTTCTTGTGGCAACATCTGCCAGGAGGTTTAGCGAGTTACAGATGGGGTCGGCACACCTTCCTTATGTTACATTCTACCTGGACAAGCTGGTCCTTTGGACTTGAGCATCTTTCTTACAGAAAGTGGTGACCCTGTTCCATGTAGGGCAGTCTGTCACCATGCCTACATTTTACACCCTGCCTCATCCCTCTGAAGAAGAGAAGCAACTCCATCTGCTGGACCCAAAGAGAGCATTGTCATTCTACCATGACGGCACAAAAGACTTCCTGGTGTACAACAAATTCTTCGTGGGCTATGTAAGGGCCTAGAGCGGAAAGTTGGTGCAGGAAAGACCATCCATATGCCAGGTGGCAGCGCTGGTGTCTCTGCACATGTTTATCAAGCACTACTGCCTGGACAGCCAGGTCTTTAGGGACAGGCACTTTTCCCGCTTGGTCCTGTAGGACTTTCTAGTGAGAATTTGTGTTGCAGATCCACCGACAGGGAGTTATTGCTTGAGTGTCTATTCTAAGGTAAGGAATATGCAGCTAAAATTCTCTATCAGATGAAAGTTACTTACCTTCAGTAATACCTTATTTTGTAGATACTCTATCTAGCCATGGATTCCTTACCGACTCATTTATCCTCCTCGCTCTGTAAACTGTTTTTTAGATGCAGGTCTATTCCCCTTTCAGTGTCCTCTTTTCACATACCAGTGGTCCGTATCCTTTGAGCCACCGCGTTTCTAGTGCTAATGTAAGCACATTGCATGTCCCTTTCGGTGTTGCTGATGTCATGCAGAACCAAACAAAGCCACCTACTCACATTACCTTGGGTGTTCTGTGGGAGAGGGGCATGGTCCTAGCTCTGATTCAAGATGGTGGGGACAAAAAGATGCGAATCACCTCACCTCCTTCACCTTAGGGGCCGAGTTAGAGGAGGTTGGAACATCTATTCTTCCTACTTCTTCCTGCCAGTTTTCCTCCCCAAATTTGGTATGTAAACCAGGGCCGCCATCTGATGCTAGCAGCAGCATTTGAAGCTTCCCTCTCGAGCACTGTGCCCATCCTGGGGGAGTACGTGTGACACCTCTGCCCAGGATGTGCTTTGTTTCTGGTCCCAGAGAGCGGGTGCTCTTGACACGGGGGTCCAGAAACATGCCTGGTGGTGGCAGGCTGCCTTAAGCTAGTCTGTGACCACACTAGGGTTGTTAGATGTTCAGAGGGCACCACTGATGTGACATCTGAGTAGGTTTCATTAAATCCCACACTGGCATCTGTTTTTGTTTGAGAGGAATACTTTGGTACCAAACACTCCTGGGTTCAGAGAAGCCTTCAGGGTGCTGGGGAACTAGAGTCGTCGAGTTTCCAGCCCATGTACTCTCGAAGGCTTCCCTGGCACTTACAATAGTGAAGCATAGACTTAAATATTTTAGGGGAATATCCGCTGATGCAGATATGCCCACACCTGTGATACAGCGCACCCTGCATTAGGGCTGTAAGGCCTGCTAGAGGGGTGACTTACCTATACCTTAGGCAGTGCTAATTGGCCTTGTCGACTTTTTTTAATCTGCACCGGGCCATGCATGCTGCAGTTGCATTCTGCATGGCCTAGGTGAGGATCCCCAGTGGACCCCCTTCAGTCCCAATGCCCTAGGTTACCATTTACTAGGGGACTTACAGGGGGCCTGAAGGGCCAATTGTGTAACAGTTTTAGGGAAGAAGCACTGGCACAGGGGACCTGGTTGGTAGGGACCCTGTGCACTACAATCGAAACCACATCATTTTCTAGGCAAAAAGTGGAGGGGCTAACCATGTCAACAGGCACTTTCTTACAGGTATCTGCTTAAGAACATTTTCTGGATCCAGTCTGACTCCTGGGGATAATTCTAAGGTAAGGAATCTTCAGCTAGATAGTCTCTACCAGATAAGAAGTTACCAATGGTAAGTAACTTGTTCTTTAGGGCTTTCCCTGCATCAGCTGCTCTCCTGTGCCATGGCATATAAATACTGTACTAAGACCCTGCTCTCCTGTGCCATGGGAACTAAAGACAGTCTGTATGTGCCCATCCATAGAGCGCACCTGAAATTTCTCATAAAATCTGTTGCTTGCTCTAACATCAGCAAGGAGGATTGTAGAGTTGCAGGCATTTACTGTAAGGAGCCATACTTTCCATTTATTAACTGTAAGAAAGGGGCTCTGTATATACTGTTCCAAAGTAGGGTACAGTTTGCAGTCTCCAGAGGTTTGGCAGAGTCTAAAGTTAGATAGAACCTTACTCTCTAAAGTGGTAGCTTGGTGGAGCAGTAAGGCAGTATCAGAGGACCGTGTAAAGCATTTGTTGTACACACTCAGTCAGCAAATGATCTCACACACTCAAGAACTGAACGCTAGGCCAGTTGTTTTGTATATACAAATATATAGTTGGTTTATTTTAGAACCACAAGGAAGTATACAAATATTTTCTCAGAATGAGATGTTGCAATTGAATACGTAAAATAGCAATAGACATTTAAATACAATAGATACAGTTGTTGCAATATGAGACACAAGTTAAACACAATTATAACTTGGAGTTCAATGGGAAGTTTTAAGCAAATGTAATAAAACCACTTTACAAATGTTTTTCTTACTCAGGGTTGTATCCTGGATTCAGCCCTGGTGCATTTCCTGAAAACAGTTGAAAGAATTCTTTTATGTTACACAGGCGATTTTTAAGGAATATTTGTATGTTTTGAAAATCGACAGGATAATTTCTGGCAAAAACCAGGCAATGTTATTCTATGGGAGAAAATCAGGTTATCGGAAAATCACAGTTGTAATTACTTTTGAAGGTCAGTGCTGGGCAAAAAGATCCAGCAGTGGGATCTCTCCTGGTAACAGGTGAGTAATTTCGTTTTTGTTGATCGGACGATTTTTAAGGAATGTTTGAAAGTTGCAAAACTCGACACTTAGATGAATTTCCAAGTGAAAACCATCCAATGTTATCCTATGTAGAAAATCAAGTTATCGGTCTTTGGGTAAGTACTCGACTGGCAGAGTTAAGGTTTTGGGGCAAGACTCCGGGTTCTCCCAGGGTCCGGTAGGTACAGTTTACACTCTCAGGGCACAGGGGCAGCCGGGTGCAGAGTGAGTAGGCCCAATGTTAGCCTATGGCTGGCAGGGGCCTTTGGTTGGTGGCTGCTAGCAGGCAGGACACACGGCTGTGGGAGCTGAGCTCCTGGTCTCTTACACAGGGCAAATGGGGAAGTAGAATAGGACAGATGCTGCACTTCAGTGGTCATTTGGGTGGCTGGGTGTAGGGTGGTGTTGGGCCTTCAGGCTCCCAATGTATTTCAGTGGGAAAGCTGCAAGATGAACAAAGGCTGCAGGCTTGGGGACGGAGATTCTTCAGGAGCGACCACCACTTCGAGAGGTAAGTTGGGAACCTGTAGGTTAGGTAGCCACCCAGGAGTTGGGCACAGGGGGCCGTGGGGCGCCTGCTGCAGGGGTGTCTTTTGGTGTCGGGAAATCTTACCCTCAGCTGGTCGCGGTTGGAGGGGTCCCTGGTTGTGAGGCTGCAGGTGTCGTCCGGAGCGTCGAGGAGCTTCCTTGGGTGCTGGATTCATGGTCACAGTCGCCGGTGGGACGTCCTCGTGGTCTTTGTTCACTCAGGCACGGGCCCGGCTTGGCGGGTGCAGAGTGTGCCGGATTCGCGGTTCCTGGCTGGCACCAGGGGTTGTTGCTGTTTGAGCAGAACCACTGCTCGTGGGAGTACCAGTCTTTGGATGAGCTAGCAGTCAGGTCCTCTAGGATTTTCAAGGTTGCTGGCCACAAGAGACTCCGGGATTTAGCAGGGTCGAGGATTAACAGGCCTGTAGGGCTGGGGCCAAGTCAGTTGGGGTCGTCCTCTTGTTAGCAGCTGCACGGCAGGTCTTCTTTCTTCTTGTTCTTCTTCTTGTTTTGGAATCTGGATCTGAGGATGGAAGGTTCAATGTGCCCCTAAGTACTAAATTTAGGGGCGTTACAGGTATGGGAAGGTCAGGGACCAATGGGTCCCTTCCCTAGGGTGAGTACACCCCCTATCCTGCCACTCTTCTGTGGGAGGGGGGCAGGAGCCTGTCTCTGATTGGGTAGGGCTCCCCATCCTCAAGATGGCGAGAGCCCAGAGTTGTGCTTCACCTCTCCTCCTCCACCTGAGGGGTGGGGTTTGGCAGAGGCTGGCACACCCTCTTTCCTCACTTAGGTTTTTCCACCAGAGTGGGAACCGGTGGGGCCAGTTGCAGATTACAGCAAGTGGCCTGGAGAAGCTCCCAAAGGCAGCGTGCCTTTGAAGCTCCCCCTGCCCATCCTGGGGGCGAAGGCCTAGCACCTCGCCCCAGGATGTGCATTGTTGCAGGCCCACGAGAGCGGATGGCTCTCTCCCCATGGGTCCAGCAACATGTCTGCTGGGTGGCAGCCTAGGCAGCCTCTCAGTCAGAACATGGGTTGTGGGTTAGTTTCAGGGGCAATTCTAAGTTGCCCTCTGTCGTGCATTGTACATTAAATCCCACACTGGCATTAGTGTGGGTTTATTGTGCTGAGAAGTTTGATACCAAACTTCTCAGTGTAGCCATCATGGTGCTGTGGAGTTCGTGATAACGACCTCCCAGCACCATATACTGCCCAGGAAAGGACCTGGGTACTGGAGGGGTACAGGGCTCATGCACCTGTACCCACACCACTGGCATAGGGCACCCAGTGTGTGTGTGTGTGTGTGTGTGTGTGTGTGAGGGTAAAGGACCCCCAAGGGTGGTTTAAGTGCTGCAGCCCTTAGGGGCCTTCTCTGGTTACAGTGCCCTGGGTACCCAGGGTACCATTTTCCAGGGGCTGACCTGTGGCCAGAGATGTCAATTGGGTTTAGGTTTCAATACACTGGCTCAAGAAAACACTCACATATATCCCCAGACTTAAAGACTCTAAAATGGCTGCCTTTTGAAGCCAGAATACAGCTAAAAATTGCTATTATGACACACGCGGCCGTGCACCACAAGGCACCCAATTACCTCGCTCACAAGCTGTCTTTATCAGGTGGTTCGAGATCCAATAGAAGTACAAAAAATCTACTCCTGAAACCTCGTAGATTCCGGAAAGAGAAAACATACAAGCGCTCCTTCTCAGGAATGGCCCCCAGGATCTGGAATGCGCTCCCTCCTGAAACGAGGCTTATCTCCTCCACTGCACTCTTCAAGAAAGAGGTGAAAAACATCCTTCTGGCCAAGATCCCCTGAACCGTATAGGTGCTGGACCAAAGACTCTGCATTGCTCTGTATCACTGCTCTCCTTGTCCTCTGTCACTATACTTCGACTTGATGGGCGACACTATTACGCTACTCTCTTAATACCGACCAATATATGTTACACCTTGGTTTACTGATTCACTCTCCCGCTGCCCCCACTCATTGTTCTCTACACTCTAAGAGATTAGTATAAGCCATCCACACACCCAAGGTGTACCTGAACACCTCTGTAGCGGGATCAATGACTAGTGTCGTCTTATATTACTTGTTTACCTGCTTGTATATTGATATGTTTTTATGTATGTTATTTTTATCCTACCATGTCAGTGACTACTATACTGCTTCCATTATCTCTGTTCATCCCTACCGCCCCTACCCTGTCTTTGTGAAGCGCTCTGATATCCGCAAGGATCTTGTTCGCGCTATATAAAACTTTGAATAAATAAATACAGTTTTAGGGAAGGAACAGAGGCCCCGGGCACCTGATTGGCAGGAGCCCAGGGCACACTCAGTCAAAGTACATCAGCAATTTAGCAAAAAGTGTGGGCATACCATGCACAATGTATGCCCAAAGTCCCATCGGATTGTTATTTCAAGTAATTTGTTATCCTTTGGTCATTTTTTATACTACCCTGTCTGAAAGACTCTTGAACTCACTGAATGTCTACTGGTGCATCAGGTTCTACATGCACAAAATGAAGGACTTCCCTATGTTGGTAGAGTTATTTGTATCGTTTGACTATCCTGGAAGAGGTCATTCATTATCGAAGCAAGCAGTTGCAAATTGGCTGTTAGCCTGCATCATCTTTTGTCACTCTGTCATCCACTTCAGAGCAGAATGCGAGCCCATTCCACTAGAAGTATGGCTGCAGTGCCTTTACAAGACATTTACTGTGCAGCCATGTAGAATGGCAGGCTTGCTTCACCAAGCACTACTGCCTGTATGTGAATTCAGCAGTTGACTAATTACTGGGGCAAGCACTATTATAATGCAACCTGCTTCAGTTAAGGTGAGCCTAATTTTCCCAATTTAATCAAAGCGTATTCATTTATGGCGACTGTCATACATGCATATGAATCTATGAAAGATTCTCTGATGAAGAGATTAGTTACTTGGAACTCGTTCTCGATTGTTGGTATCTTTTAGTCACATGCAACCCACCCCCTTTGTCAGAGGCTCTGTATCTTTTATCCTTCTTACTGGTGCCACAAATTCTGACGTGTGGTGGCCCTTATGGAAAGTAGAGTTAGTTGGGCCTATCGCCCTTTAGTACGGTTTACTGATGTGTGATGTTACTGAGGATTCCCAGCGTGACTGGGAAGGGTTCATGCATCTTTGTCTATACAAGATCCCAGTGATAGTACACTGGTGATATTTTTAAGTAAATCATTTCTTCTCCGTCATGGGATCTTTATTGATGGTGAGGCACTGAGTAGTCCTGTCCATGTGAGTGATCCTGGAGCACCTTAAATCATAGATCAAATTTCCCACAAAACAATTGTTGTAACTATTTATAGAGCACGTTTAACCCTTTCTCTGCCCAGATGTGATGAAGGGTGGCTCGCCATGCCAAAAACACCCCACGAGTAACTTGCCGCCGAGTGTGGGGGATGGCAGGGCCGTAGAGCATCCCTTGAATACCAGAGAAACCCAGCGCATGCAGTTCCAGGAGGTAAGCCGGATCCGCCCAATCACCATTGAACCAGTCATGTACGGAAAGAAGCCTGGTCTCTAGATAATAGAGATGTAGGTTCGTCATTCCTAACCCCCATCAAAGGGGGGAATCCTGCATTGATTGAGAGCCAATCTCTGCCTTCGACCCCACCACAGGAATTTAGTGGCCAAGCCATCCATCTCACGGAACCAGTACCGCGAGAAGACGAGGGGCATGTTTTGGAGCATATAGAGGAAACTGGGAAGGACCATCACCTTGAAAAGAGCGATTCTGCCCATGAGATCAGTGGCAGCGTATGCCAACGAAGGAGGTCAGCGCAAACCTGCTTCACCAGAGGGTTGACATTGAGAGACCATGCGAGCTCAGGGAGGAGCGTCACCCAGAACCCCAAGTACTTGAACGCCTGCCGCTGGAGTGGGAGCGAGGACTGCCAATCGAAACACTCTCTTGACAGATGAAGAGGGACCAGAATCGACTTGGCCGCGTTCAATCTGAGACCAGAGACCCGCTCGGAGACATCTGGGCCCTGAGCAAGCTGGGTCCAACAAAGATCGGGACGTTGTCAGAATAGAGGGCCATCTTATCTTCCCCCAGACCAGGCCATTGCCACCCCGTGAGGAGTGGGTCCGCGCGGATGAGAGAAGCAAAGGTCTCCATAGCTAATGCGAAAAGGAGGGGGAGAGGGGGTAACCTTGCCTTGTGCCTCTCCCAATGGGGAAGGGGCACGAAAGGGCTCCATTAACCATCACCTGGGCCCGCGGCTTGCAGTAAAGGGTCTTGACCATATTGCGAAAGGGGGCCCCAAAGCCCATCTCCGACAACACCGCCTCCAGATACCACCAGTCCACGGAATCAAATGCTTTCTCGAAATCCACGAGTAGCAATGAGAGATAGGGAGTCAGTTGTTGTCAGTGCGCCAGAGCAAGGTAGAGCAGTCTAAGGCAGTGCCTAGTACCTCGGTCGGGCATAAAGCAGCATTGGTCCATGTGGACCAATGTGCTTAGGTGGGGGCGTATGCGCTGTGCCAAGATCGAAGCAAAGATTTTGAGCTCTGAATTGATCAGGAAGATAGGGCGGTAATCAGATCAGTGGACAGAGGGGGGCTGAGACTTAGGAATCTCCACAATGGTGGCCAAATCAGTTTCAGGACGAAAGGAACCGCTGTCTACCACCTCATGGTACAGTGCCAGGAGATGGGTATCAACATTTTCCGGTACGATGTGTCTGGTCCCGGCATCTTACCCGCCGCCATGCGGGAGATAGCATCATTGATTTCTTTCCGGAGTAATCAAGAGATCAAGGTTTTCTGCTTCAGCGTCGGTGAGCCGCGTGAGGGGGAATCTTTTACTCTGGAGGAGCTCCGAGAGAGCGAGGTATGGAGGTTGGGCAGAGTACAAAGAAGCATAGTATGAAGCAAAACATTGGGCCACCTCCGTGGGGACCTGATGGGTGTTCCCATGGAAATCCGTCATCTCAGGAATAATACGGTTAGCCATTGGATAAGTGGCTAAGCGGTGGAGGAGCTTCCCATTTTTATCTCCCCACCCATACACTCTCGCCATGGAGGACCTCCTTAACAGCTTTGCGGACTCCATGGAGGCCTATCTGAGCTCATCCCTTAGAAATGCGAACCTCTGATGCGGAGCCTCCGTTCGTTCTCCAGGCATATGGACCTCCAGCCGGGCAGCTTGGGCTTCCAGGAGCGTGAGCCGGGCCTCCTGTTCCGCATGTTGAATTTTAAGTTGGCCTTTGGCAAACCCGCGTATAGTTGCCTTGGCGGCTTCCCACAAGGTACCAGGGGATGAAACCGAGCCTTGGTTATCGGCGACGTAGTGACGCAGTTCGAGCCCCACGTGCTTCCGGAAGTCTTTATCCTGGAGAAACCAGGAGTTAAGCTGCCAGACCGGGCGTGAAGAAGCCAGGAGACTACCCAGGCGCATTGCAACTGGGGAATTGATCCGATATGCCTCTAGGTATGATAGTGATTTCCTGGATCGACCGACAGTCCAGGGCTGGAAGAAACAGATAATCTAACCTGGCCTGTGAGTGGTGGGCTGCCGATGTGTGCGTGAACATACGAGTACCTGGATGCCAGAGTCGCCAGGCATCTCCCAGACCCTGAGTCGCGGCCCAGTACGAAAGGAGTGTGGAGTGGGAAACTCAGGGTCCGGGTTCATAACCGCATTAAAGTCCCCCCCTCCTCCCCCAACTACAGTGGTCCCTGGGGGCAGGACGACTACTAGTGGAGCAAGGCACCAGAGCGTGGATACCAAGAGAGAAGGGGGAGAGTACACGGCTATCCGGTTCAAGGGTTGGGTTCCAATGTTCCCCTCCAGAATATCAAAGCAGTCTCCCGGATCATGTATTACTTTTCGCTCAACAAACGAAAGCGCGCGGCGCAGTAGAACCGCCACCCTGCGAGATCCCCGGGTAAACCCTGAGTGCCAAACCACACTATATCCATAGCGTGCTAGAAAGGGTCAACTGTTGCCCACCAGGTGAGTCTCCTGAAGCAGCAATATGTCCACATTGTGTCGGTGGGCATACCGCCGGACTGCAGTACGCTTAATCTTATCTAGGAGGCCGTTAACACTACATGACATAATATGAAGTGTGGTGAATCCGATTCGGTTGTTAGACATGGAGACGCTGGTGTGATGGCCGGCCACCCAGCACGCGCAGAGAGCATAGTGGTTCAAGCACGTGGGTTGCAAGACATAGACTGACTATGTCGGTCACTGTGTGGATGTCTGTGAATGAGGCAATAGTGCTGGCATAAGCACACATAAAAAAAAACTTGGGACAACGGTCCCCCCCACCTGAACCCAGCCCTCCACCTATACTTCAGGAACGGAAGCATCTGTCACCCTAACAGTGGAAACTAGCAAAAAACAAACTAAAATACTCTGGACTGGAAAAAGTGGACCCCTCCTATTTGCCGGATGTGCATAGTTAAGTCTGTCTAGAGTTGGAGCAATGATGAGATGTGCCGCCTTCTCCAGCTGTTGAGCCAATCCCGGCAGGCAGAGACAGGCTCATGCGGGGTCCCTGATGAGCATCGGGCTGCGCGACAGGTCAGTGTCGGGGAGGTCCAGCGGTGAATGCCGGGGTGAGGTGTTCCCAGGATCCAAGCGGCCCAATGAACCAGACCGCTGCACCCCCGAAGGTTCTCCAGGAAGCGGAGTCGGCTGCTGAGATGAACCCCTCAGGGAGTCTGATCGGGCCCGCCGCTGGCCACGTTGTCGTCGTGAGCGGTTGCACTGGGGCCGGGGGCCAGGGGCCAGGAGTCAGGAGCCTCCCGGATGCCAGACCCACCAAGCACTCCGCCAGATGATGGGTGTCGGTCTTTGGCCCGCAGGGGACGTTCCTCAGTGGCCCAAGTCCAAGCCTCCTCAGGGGTATCGAAGACTAGGGTCCTGTTGAAGAACACCACTCTTAGGCCTGCCAGAAAAAGGAGCCTGTACTGTATATTGAGGGCACGCAGCTTCCCCAAACGAGCGGCGCTGACCCTGGACCTCCCGAGTATAGTCAGGGAAGACCATGATGGTATGATTTTCATAACGAAGACACTGCTGCTTGCGGGCCTCGGTCAAGATGGAAATGCGGTCTTTGAAATTAAGAATTTGCATGATGATGGGCCTGGGGGCTGCCCCGGGAGGCGGCCTAGCGGCCTCGATCGCGAACCACGGGGAGGGGGAGCTCTCGGTGACCCACGAGCGAAGCCACCTTTCCAAGAAGTCCGCTGGGCGACCCTGCTCCACCCCCTCCGGGAACCCCACCAGGTGGAGGTTGTTGCGGCGGGACCTATTTTCCCCTTCTTCCGCCCTCCGATGCAGTTCTCGCTTGCGTGAGACTGAAGACGTGTGACTTGCTCCTTAAGCTGCTGGACCTCATCCTCCACAGTGGATATGCGTGACTTGGTCTCCCTAATACTGGCCACTGCATTCCTCAGATCTTGCTGGATAAGGGTGATGTCAACTCGAACCTCGACAATCTTGCCTTCCACAGAGGACTGCGAGGCATGCATTGCCTGAAGAATAGTTGTCAGATCCGCAGGCGGTGGAGCTTCCCTGTCTATCCAAACCCCCCCTCCACAACTACCCCAGCAGGTGCCCCAAGACAGATCAGGAGGAGCCAAAGGGGGTCAGCCTACAGGGCCTAATGCCGCTCGATGCGTGCCACAGCTCCTCAGAGGCGGGGCAGTGACAGCCGATGCACAAGTCGCAAGGAAAAACCAGGATACAACAGGGCCAAGGACTGCATCCGGAAGACAGGGCAACCGGGGACAAGGGCATTGGAGGGCCCGCTCCAGGAGACGCAGGCAGAACCTCCTCACCAGTCCGAAGTAGTGACACAGTCTCAGCAAGTCGGTAGGCAAAGTACCAGGGCCCGGGAGGTCGGACCCACAGCAGAGGCGGGAGGAGCGACAGGCCAAACCACTTGTAGATCTTCTCGGTGCTCAGGTCACGCAAGCAGGCCAGGCGCTCGAGGAGGGGGGGGAGGGTTGTGAGGGGGGGGGGGGTTGTGGTGGTGGGGGGGGGGGTGTTCGCTCACAGCATTCCCAGAATCCCCCCCTCCCTGGTTGCCAGGACTCACCGCTCCTCAAGTCTTCCAATTGCCTGGTCTGCCCCTCTTCTAGGCCGACACCCAGCATCCAGGGCCACCAATGACCCAGCCACAAATGTTCCGGCGCAAATACCTCCGCCGTGGGCGGTGGTCAGAAGGCATCCCGCAGGTTGTGTCATCAAAGGAGGACCGCAGGAGCAGCAGTGCATCACGGTTGTATGAAGGTCAACGGCAGGCAGCCAGCCTACTCCGAAGGCAACAAGGAGGAAGCAGACTGAGTCAAGGCCCTCCCATAGGCCACTGCCCAACCTGCAAGGCTCAAGTGCCGACTCACCTCGTTCCCAGGACTAGGCCCATGTAGTCCGGGGTGACGGCTGACATGATAGGAGTGCAGCAGGAGTATCTCCAAATGTCTCACAATAAGCTCAGCCGCGGGCGGGGGTCAGGAGGCAGCCCGTCTGCAGCACCGCCACTGGGGGGGCGTAGGAGCTCTGCCGTCACTGGGGAGCGGCAGGAGCAGCACCGCCACCGGGGGGCTGCAGGAGCAGTGCCGTTACCGGGGGCCGTAGGAGCAGCGCCGCACTGCAGTTGTGCCAAGCTCCGCGGCAGGGAGCCAACCTCCACCGCGGCAAGGAAGGAGGAGGGGGCAGACCGAGTCAAAGCCTTTCCTCAGGCCTAGCCCTATTTCAAAACTAGCGGCGCCGCACCCAGCCTTCCGAAGTGACGGCTGATAGTGTGGCAGCGCCGCGGGGAACCCACCACAAACGTTGCAGCCTCAGGCAGAAGGCAAAAGGCAGCCTCACGCCCGCGATCACCACCACAGCAGGGGGGTCAGCGGCAGCCAGAGTCCGCGCCGAAATCACTGCCCGTAATGAAAGAGGAAGCAGGCGGCGTCCAGACCTCCACAGCACTGCCGAAGCCGGCCGCTGCCCAGGGACCTTCCAGGCCGGTGCAGAGATCGCTGCCAGAACCCAGGCAGCTTAATCCCTGGTGGCAGGTCGCGAGTGGGAAAAATGGGCGGCTGCCATCTTAGAAGCGAGAGCCGACTGGAGCTTCAAACGATCTCAAGGAAGTGCTGGTGCCCAGAGTGTCAACAGCCAGGACCACAGCCAGGTAGGTGGGCGGAGTGAGGGCGCCACATTTCAAGGCCAGAAGGCAACTAGGATGAGCAAATTACGGGCGGATAGCGGAGGGGTCCATGAGCACACTCAAGGTGCAACCGCTATCTTAGCCTGCCAGGCCATGCCCCCCACTAATGTTTATTTTAAGGGAAGAAATCACCTTTATATCATTTTTGAATAGCAAATGAGTAATATGTGTAAATACAGACTACATATCAATCAACGGTTGCTCTAAAAGGGTGCAAAGAAGAGTGTTCATGTGCAGAGTGAATCTTTGTGTATTGTTTTGTGGTTCTTATCCACTGGTTCTCACTTTTTGTGGGTTTCTAGGTACATGGCTGTTGAGAAGGGGTCTTGTATTCAGTGTGGGGGCTTGGGATTTGCTCTGGTTTACCTGTACGTGATCATATTCTCTATGTTTGTTTTCTGGAAGTAGTGGTGTTTGGTCCCCCCCCCCCATGCATGTCTTTTGAGATGCTGTTAGTTTTTTGCCTTGTATCCTGCTAGCTTGTTCCTTTCTGTGTAGAATCTGACCCCTGTGTACTATTGTGACTTGGTTCCTGGTGCTCTTTGTAGGGGTTGTGATAGTATTCATGCACTGTTGGACCCTTAAGTGCCTTAAACGGGGTGGTTTCATTTGGACTTGCTACCATCCTCAGTGGTTCTTTATTACTGGTGCTCTGCTGGGGTTTCTGGTGACTGTTGTCCCACTCTGGGGCTACGGTTGTTCTGCCTTTGTTTTTTTTTGTCCTTCTGTTGGTTTGTTGATGCTGTTCCTGATTGATTGTCTTCTGTTTGGCTTTTGTGCTTTGAAGATGGTATGTTTCTTGATGGGGTTTCCGTCCTGTCCTATTTCCTGTTTTTTGGTCATCTATTCTCGGACCTACCTCTTAGGGGGGCAGCTATGGTACAGATTAATCAGGTGTAGAATCTGCTAGTAGAAGTATCCTTGAGAGCAAAGTTACTCACTTTTGATAAGTCTGTCTGGAGGATAATCTGTCTACCTGCAGATTCCTCCCCCTTAACACCAACTTCTGCCCTATGATAGAATGGGGAATGACCGCAAGCGCACCATCGTTTTGAGTAAGCCAATGCGTCACGTGTTAGTGAGAGCACTACTTCAAGGTTCTGAATCGAGTCTAGTACCCAGGAGGATTCATGAATTGAGGAATCGACAGATAAATTCAGTATCCACTAAATTGATGGTTACAGAAGGTAATTTGTTCAACTCTTATTGAAAGATGTTGAAGTAAGGTTGCTTAAACTGTTTAAAGTGTAGTTTATAAATGAATGAAGACTGTAAAGTTTGATTTGTTGTACATTTTTTTTATTTGAATTTTGTTTCTTTATTCTTAAGAACTCAATAAATGTTATTTTGTTTACTTTTTCCTTAGAAGCAGCGATGAAGTTTTGACTGCTGAGGACTGTGAAAATGTTTACCATCTGGTTTACTCAGCTCACCGACCAGTTGCTGTTTCAGCTGGAGAGTTTCTGTATAAAAAGTAATAAAGCAAAATATTTCTATATCTAGTTTAGAATCAAATCATGGTTGACCCTGTTGTAAATGAGGAGGTGAGACCTCCATACTTTCAGTGTGTTAATCTCAAATCGTTGCTTTGGAGCCTCTGAAGTTTTCTACTTGGTTTATGGTTTCTGTTTTTTGGCCATTGAACGGGTCCATAATGTCTGTTGACCACTCTTGCCACATAAATACTCTCGCAAATCCTATTGACTGTTATACCTTCAATTTTGTTTCTCAGACTTTTAAAATGGAAGGCAGACACCAACTATTTGATGACTATTATGTTGGCTTAGAAGAGGTTGTACCCCACTCTAAGAGAAACAGAGTTGCATTGGTTTTACAATGAAATGAGCCCTATGACTGCAAGTGACAAACCGTATCGCATATTATGCTCTCTAGTAGTGTTTCATACCACACTTTGATGGATATGTAGATCATGTCTTTTTTAATTTTTTATTTGCAGTTCAATGCTTCTCCGAAAGCAGTTGCTAGGTCATTTTGAGCTAGATAGTAACTGACCCCTGTGCACTTAACTTTCTACATCACCATTCAAGAATGGTTTTCCTGATCACTGGGTGCGTTTTTCCTGTCTGATTCAAAGACCTAAAATATTCCCCATTACCAAGCTTGGAATGCTAGTAAATACTTAACATTGTACTTTGTGCTTTGCATGAATCTATTGGTATGACCTGAACTACAGTGAATGAGCTAGAGAGTCTTTGAACTGCACTTATGCTACAAAATTTCATAACACGGGTCGTTTACCATGAGTTGAATGAAAAATTGAACCGCTAGTGCTCTACTCCTAAAACTATTTCCGGTAATCTATCAACAGGCAATATTTTTTTTTAACTTCTTGCTTGTACATTTCTCATCCGTTTTTAATTTTATTTATAGCTTTTCATAATATAACAGCATCAAAACCCATGTCCATTATAATTACAGTACAGAATACAGAGCATCAAATTGGTACAGTGTCATAGCCGTAAGTTGGTATAGTCTCATCACAAGCAGTTTTGTTACTAAGCATCACAGATCGTACAGTTACATATTAAACAATACCATCAATGCAGGAAATGTCATCAGTCAGGCAATTTAGCTAATACATAGGCAGTAAAAGGCCCCCAAATGTCACACGGTCTAGAGGCTCTTGGTAGTTCTTCCCCATAACAGAGAAGTTCGTCTCGGCAGTATGCAATATCTTTCAGCCAATGCGGAAATCGTGGTGCTGGTCTACCGTCCCAGTGTATTGAAACTTTGCGCTTGGCCAATAATAGTGCCAAAGCAACCAGTTTGCGATTACATGCTTTAAGGTGCATCACATTGCCCAGAAGGCAAATGGTTATATTACAAAGTAAAGGTTCCCCCACCATATCTGTTAATGCTTCAGTTACTTTCCCCCAGAATTCGGCTACTTTAAAACCGCTCCATGCTAGATGTTGAAAATCTGCAACCACTGCCCCACATCGCCTACAGCTACTCTAGTCCAGCAACTCATATTTATTAAGTTGCGCTGGCGTATAGTACATCTGATGAACATACTTATAGTGAATCAGGCGGAAATTTCCATTTGCATTGAATTGCCCAGTTAGTTCACAACATGTGTCGCATTCATCTTCAGTCAGTGCTTGCAGCAATATGTCGTACCATTTACCCACCGGGCCCACACTCACATCGACTTCATCTTCCTGTGAGGCATTATATAAGCGTGTAATCATTTTAGCCCTGGATTGTGTGACGTAGACGTGCTGTAGTGCCGCAAGGGCAGGGGGTTCAGTAGAAAATCAGGGATATAAAGCTTTAATCGCTGCTCGCAGTCTACTGTATATAAAGGTGGACATAATACACCCGTCCCCATCGCTTGAGAAGGCTTGAGGCTCAATGAATGCACCATCTGGAAATACATCCCCCATAGTGCACTTACCTGCTGTTTGCAACATTTTTAGTGACCCTGCTTCACGTCACATTTATCTTCCCATGGTTGAGCAGCGGAATTGCTGGCACGTATAGTGGCAGCCGCCGGGCACGTTTCCCAAGTTCCCTCCAAGCGTGATTTGTGCATTGCACCGTGTCAATCTCCTCTTTCTCAAAGACATTAGTGTCATTTACACCATTGCTTTCAGTGGTATTGGGTGGACAGCACCCGCCTCAACCGCCACATGTGGTGTGTATGGCGGCGCACTCTGCCAATACGATGCATATTGGGCTTGCGCGCACAGATAGTATAGCTGCACGTCTGCCACTCGGAACCCACCTTTCTTATATGGGAGCATCCGCACTTCCCACTTAATGCTTGGCTTTTTCCTTCCCCAAACCAAGGTGATCAGTATCCCACGCAGTGTAGTAAAAAAATGTTGCCGCAAAATAATGGGTATATTAACAAATATAAAAATTTCGGGAGGACTACCATTTTAAGCCGAGCCACTCTGTCTGCAAACGTTAACGGGAGCTGTATCCACCTAGCGACTTGGTCTTCTAGACGAGCTATCGCAGTCCCATAGTTCGTGCGTATAACAGTTTGTGGATCTTTATGAACCCAGACTCCCAGGTATTTGACCGGCTCGTCACTCCATGCCACTGGGTATTCTAATTGCACACGTTTCGTACAGTCTGTTAAGGAGAACACAACTGACATGTTCCTATTTATGCCCAGACCTGAGTGCCATTCAAATCTAATGTATTCCCGTATAAGTTGCTCTAAGTGTATCTCAGGTTCGCGTACATACAAGACCATATTGTCGGCGTACATAGACACCACCAATGGTTGCTGTTGAAAGCGTAGCGCTGCTTGTGCATGCCGTTGCCTCAATATACAGGCCAGGGGCTCCAACACTATTGCAAATATAAGAGGTGACAGAGGGCATCCTTGTCTTGTCCCGTGCCCAATCGGGAATGTGTCACATTCTACCATTGATGCGGACACGGACCACTGGAGCCGTATACAGCAGCTTGATCCAATTAGTAAATATGAACGGCACCCCCATTCGATGCAACACCGCCAGCATATACCGCCAGGAGATAGTCGAATGCCTTCTCGGCGGCCAACAGGACTGCCGCTGCAGGCTGAGTGGGCTCTAGAAGGTGCATTACCGCAAAAAGCGTCCTCAAATTGTGTGCTGTGGAACGGGCAGGGTCAAATCCAGAATGATCTGGCAATACTATCTCAGGCAGTAATAACTGCAGTCTAGTTGCGAGGACCTTCGCTAGGATTTTAACATCCATATTCATTAAAGATAGCGTCCTATATGATTCGAACTGATCAGGTTCCTTACGTGGTTTGTGTAAGGCTATAATTAGCGCCTCTCGGAGCGTGTTAGGTATCCTCTGCTGTTCATACGCATCTTCAAACATGGCTTGAAGGTGAGGTGCCAGTATATCAAGATATTCTTTGTAGAGCTCCGAAGGGAGTCCATCTGTGCCCATGGCTTTGCCATTCGGCAGTGCATTAAAAGCGTCGCCTATTCCATCCAAGGTCAACGGATGCATTAGAAAATCTTGCTGTCCTTTCGATAACCATACTAGGGCCACATCTGCGAGATATTGCGCTATTTCAGTCTCATTGGCGGTCTGCCTCCTGCTGTACATATCCTTATAGTAAGTTACAAAAGAGGCCATGATGCCCTTGTTGTCACAATGCCTATTACCCCCTACACTAATTGATTGCACTACACTGTGTTTTGCCCAGGGTTCAGTTATTTTAGCCGCCAGCGCTCTACCTGGTCGTCCTCCCTCACCATAGTACCTAGCCGTCCAACGCTTGGCCATATGCTTCACTTCCAGGTCTGCCAATTTGTTATACTCAGTGATCTTTGATCGAATGGTCGGTAACGTAGCAGCATCCAGCACACAATCATACTGTCGCTCGAGCCCTATTAGTTCTTGTTCAAGGGTCTTCATAGACTCCCGAAGTGATCTGAGCACCCCAGCCTGGAGCCCTATACACACCCCACGGATTGTCACCTTAAACGCTTCCCGCAAAATGCCTAGACTTTCTACTGCGCCTAAGTTGTGTTCAAAGTATTGTAAAATGGCTTCCCTGACACCCTCCCGAAACACTTGATCTTGTAGAGCAGAAGATTGCAATCGCTACTGGAACAGCGGTGGTGTGTACATGGGTATAATCATAGTGAATAACGAGGGGGAGTGATCAGAATGTGTCCTAGGCAAATGGGTAGCATTCCTAACCTGCGAGTTTGTCATTAGTAGTCAACCAGTAGTCCAAGCGGGACCAGGATTTTTTTTTGTTGTTTTTTTTTATTTGTAGAGTTTTATATAGCGCGAACTAGACCCGAACCGAATCTGGTATCTGAGCACTTTACATAGCACAAGTTACGTTTTACATGAGGACACACATTCATTTTTAGGCACGGGGAGATTAGGTGATTTTGCCCAGAATCACAGGAGGTTTTGGCGTTGTTACCGAGACTCGAACCCAGATCCCCAGGTCCGAGGTCGAGCGCCTTATGATGTGCGTAAGAGTGACTCGTACCTTACCATGCCCCAGGATGTCTCAATCTCCAAATGTCTATGAGGGATACGTTTTGCATACCATTCTTAATAGCTTGCGCATCCTTCTTAACAGAAGGGTCTGAATTGGTGTGACGATCCAGAGCCGGCTTCAGTATCACATTGAAATCTCTTCCACAGTCCATGGCGGTGGGCTGCAATCTATAGACCTTGCTCCAGAACACCTCGTAAAATTCAGGGTCATCAACATTGGGGCCGTAAATATTAAGTATAGTAACCATCATTCCACACAATTTCCCCTGCACTATTATATATCAACCATCATTATCAATATCCACATGTGACGTTTCAAACAAAAGATTTTTCTTAACCAAAATCATAACCCCCCTCGCATTGGGAGGAGTAAGACGATGCTAATTTCACACCCACGCATCTAGTGGCCACTTGTTTGTCTAAGTGGGTTTCTTGTAACAATGCCACCTGTACATTGTGCAGATCCAGGAATGCTAGCACCTGCCTGGTTTTCTTTGGGTTGTTTAAACCCCTGACATTCCACGTTATCCATGTTACCTTACCACCCTCCAGTGACATCAATGATGCTCAGAACCTTAGTAATAGCTATACACTTTGTACCTGTGACATATGCAATACACTCTGCACTTTCATGCATTCTGCTTTGTAAAACACAGCCTTGGATCAATCCCCCAACTAAGCCCCCCACCCACTTAAGCATCCCAATCATGCTAAGGTACCCAATACAAAAAGAGTCAGAAACAAAGTCACCCCCCCCCTTCCCGCCGTGAGCAGATATCCCTCTCACCGCCTATAAACCCCCTGAAAAACTGCGTGGGTTGTACCCTCATGGAGGACACCAGCTGCCCATCGACCCCCATGTTGGTACCTGGGGGAGTCGGGGCAAGTCTATTATTTCCCCCAGCACATCCAACTTTCCTACATCCTATGCTGTTATGCCCAACAGTAGCGGCGGGATCCCGAGACAGTGACATCCACCGTTGGGCATTCGATTATAAATCCACATCTATCAACAGAAACAGTATAATATATCACTCAGTTATAATCCATTACATAGCGCGGTGCTACCCATGCGTGCCAGGGAGCAGAGGGACGATTAAATATCTTAAAATAGACAATCTAATAAGTATTGGAAACATTGTCCCACACCACCCATCCCTCACCCAATGACATATCTAACACTTTATGGGCATTCATAGTTATATGACCGGCATCATCACCAATGTAGCAACTCGTATACCTTTTGTAAATTTAGATTCATCCTGGCAATACACAACATTTCCAACACACACCCCTCCATGTATTAACTGAGCACAGTATAGTCCTTCACTAGTGTCCCAGACCAGCGTCGTTCTGGCTATGGACAGATGCAACATAAATATCAATTAAGCAAAGTGTGACTGTTCACATCTATATCAAACAGAATCAGCTTACGACCTGCAGCGGTATGCTAATCTTCATTGTCCGCATCATCACCAGCCAGTCTAGCCGCATCTCACTTCTCTAATTGTTTAATAAAGTGCATAGCGGCTTTCGGAGTCATGCAGAGCCGTGGTTTGCTCCCATACATTATCTTGAGACGAGCAGGGTACAACATGACGTATTGAATTTTTATATCCTGCAATGTTTTCTTTACTTGTTGAAACTCACCGGGTCTGTTGCAACGCAACCGTAAAGTCTGGGAACAACGCCACCTCCAGCCCCTGGTATTTAGTAGTGCCCATCTCCCTTGCAAGACGGAGGGCCACATCCCTGTCGCGGTAATTAATATGTCTCACGATGATCGGGCGCGGAGGCGCACCAGGAACAGGATGTGGAGCGAGAGACCGGTGCGCCCTTTCCACCACCAGTACGTTGGAAAAATGTTCCGCACCAGCATGGTTGTGAGCATGTCCTCTACATAGAGTTTCAATTTGCCCGTGTTGGTTGATTCGGGCTCCCCCGTGATGCGCAGGTTGTTGCGGCGAACCTTGCCTCCAAATCCTCGTTCTTAGCCCTTATGACCTCTAGTATTTTCTCCACCTCAGTGCAGGATTTCGTGACGCTTTCCACCTTTTCCTCAGCGTTTGAGATGCGTTGCTCCGCCTCCGTTAGACGAACTCCGTGCTTGTCCAGTTTCGCTGACATGGTGTCCATGCGCAGATTTAAATGATCTATTTTTGCCATCAATAGTATGAAGACTCTGTTGCATTGCCAATAAAAAAATTCCAGTTTGGAGCTACCGCCAGATTCCATATCCGTTTCCGTATCAGACGCTGCTTGTGTTTGCGTTGTCTTCAGACGCTTAGATTGAAACGAGAGCGTGGACTGCAATTGCTTGTCCGGTTTACCCATCTTGCCACTGATAGTTACAAACCGCAACCTCTGCACCACAACCTCCAGTGGTCTGGCAATTCATTTCAGCAGTACAACACACTGGAACGTGTACAGGGATCTATACACTATGGCTCAGTCTCATATCAACTAGTGTGCATTAGCCCAGTACCGCAATGTTGGTAGCTCCTCTGCAGCACCAGTGCAGCAGCTCTTCTCAGACCCCTCCTGCACTGTGTCTTTCACTGAGAGGCGCACGCTCAGAGGCAGGGCCGTCAATTCGCCACTTGGTGTTACCACTGTGCTGAAGTCGGATCAGGCAGCAGGTGCCCCCCAAACTGTCTAGGCCCAAAGCTGTTCGTTGCCACTCACCACGCATATTCCCGCATCCAGCAGCAGAGCTGCATTGCATGTGCCACCAACCTGCAGGGAGCAGCTGAAGGAGCCGGCAGTAGAATATCTAGCACCCACTGATATCCGCACCTTTTCTCAATGGCGGGCAGACAGACAGACACAGATAGGCAGGTCAAGTAAGGATCCGCAGCTGCACATTTAATTCAAGCACCGCCACAAAATATCTGCCTGGGAAGGTGACCGCTATCACTGTCCCGCGTTCCTAAGCGAGTTTCCACAGGTGTCACCAAAACAGCCCACACGGCCTATGCGCACTGTGAGCACACAGTCTGGGAATAACGCTCTTCCATCAGTTCCAGCCCATGAATCCCCGCCCTCCACGACTGTAACTGCGGCTGTGTATAACAGTTATTTTTGCAGAGCATGGCTCCCCCAGGCTAGCCTCCCCCCTCAGTCATACAACTCACTGCGTTACTGTTTGTGAATCGAATGACTCCAGACGGGGTAGCTCCCGCCGCCCACAGAGCAGAGCAGCGCCTCCGGTCAGAGTTTGGCGCATGCCACCAATGTTCATGAAGTTGGCTGGCCGTCCGGCCTCTCCGTGCCTGAAATCCGCAAGTGTTGCAGCTGGGCTGCACCGCAGCGGCTAGTATGCCCTACGCGCACCTCCCAGCTACCAGTCCGCCGCATGCTCTCAGGCCCCAGCAGACGCTCCGCTGGCAGCTCGTTCTCAGCCGGCTGATGGTCACTGCGCACAAAGCAGGTCCGAGCAACGCGTGGTCTGGCCGGCACACCCCTCGAGTTCTGTTACCTCTTTGCCGCAGAATGTCCTCAGATCACAGGTAGGAGCAGCATCAACGCAGCTAGAATAACTCACCACCGGTCTCAGCTCCCGAAAGCCTCCATCTTGTTCACCGAGCAGCAGGGACGTCTTTCAGCTTTCCCTGCCGTAGCAGCCCTAGAAAACACCGTAACCGATTCAGCAAGTGATGTGGATTCCGATACGCTGTCTTTCCGATGTAGATGGCTAGGAGAGTATCTGAAAGAGACACTTTAGTATTAGATTCCTTACCTTAGAATATCCCCAGGCGTCAGACTGGATCCGGAAATTTTTGCTTAGCTGTACCCTTGCGCGTTGGTAGGCGTAGTCTGCGGCTCCGCGTCCGGCGTCGTGGGCGCCGTGATGACGTCGCCGGAGTACTTAGACGCCGCCTCCGCGTGCTGACGTCAGTTCTTCTTTTTTCCGTGCCAGCAGCGCAGATCCGGAAAAAGTGGTACCTTAGTAAATTTTTGACTAAATCTCCTCTGATCTTTTGATCTCCTTTTTCGAGTCTTCGACTCCGAAACGGTGCCGGTAGGGATGCCTGGTTTTAAGCCCTGTGAGGATTGCGACCGGCTGATGTCGGTCACGGACCCTCACCGTCGGTGTCTCCACTGTCTCGGCGTCTACCACGACAACAAGGCCTGTTCCGACTGCCGGGCTCTGACTTCGAAGGCTAGACGGGAGCGGTCCCGCAAGCGGCTCGAACTCTGGCAGTCGGCCCCGCGCCAAGAGAGGTCCCGGTCCGGACGGAGGTCGAGGGACCGGTCGCGGGAGTGGAGCCATCATAGCTCCGGGAGTCGACATCACTCCTCAGGGTCGAAGTCGTCAGGTAAGCACAAGAAGTCGAAGAGACGTCATCGCTCTTCCGACTCCCCCCCGACGCTCGCGCGACGCGGCCGAGGGTTCAGGTGGCACCGCCCCCGCGGCACCGTCGGGGTCGCAAGCGGCGCGTCCGGCTTCATACCCTACGGTCCCTGGGCCTCACGCGACGCCAGAGGAGATCGAGCGGTTCCTCATGGCCATGAGGTCTCTCTCTCCTCCGACGGGCTCCGCAGCGCCTTCGGGCCCAGCGGTCCCGTCTGGGGGTCCTAGCGGGTCGGGGGCTTCGGCCCCGACGCCGCCGGCGCGCCCCGCTGGATCCGGATCCGGGTCGTCGCCGGTGGATTTACGACCTCCCCGGTGCCGACCCCTCTGGTGTCACCTCCGGCGCCGTCCTCGGGCGGCGCCGTCCCCGACACCTCCCTCGACCCGGTTCCGGCGCCGGTGTGGCGCCGCTGGGCGCCGCCTATGACGCCGTTCGGGGAATTCATTTTCCATGAACCGGCCCCATCTTTTCCTAATCCTGAGTACCAGGAGATGGGTGAAGAGGAGGATTGGGAGGGGTCTGAGGACCCTCTGGCACGTGAATGCCAGTCTCAAGAGGACTGGGCAGGTGAAATTGTGGAGGCCAGTGGTATAGACACTTCGCCTAACACTGGCTTTGTCTCGCCTCCTACCGTGGCTACGGAGGAGGGGGCAACCTATAGTGTGGTGTTGATGAGGGCGGCCAGGGCCTTGAGCTCCCCGTCGCGGCCGTGAGGACTAACCTCCTCACTGAGGTCCTTATACCGCAGTCATGCTCAGCCGAGCCTCTGCTGCCGTTTAACGAGGCCTTAACCGACGTTCTTTTGGGCACTTGGTCCAAGCCCGCTACGGGTTCACCCGTAGATAGGAACGTGGCCAGACGCCACCGCCCGGCCCCGGGCGACCCATGTTTCCTGTCCACCCACCCCACCCCCGAGAGCCTGGTTATCCAGGCCTCCAATTCCTAGACCGTGTTCCCGTCGGCTCCGCCGGACAGGGAATCCAAGAGGTATGAGGAGTTTGGTAAAAAGATCTTCTCATCCCTTAGTCTGGGACTGCGGTCTTCCAACACCGCATGCCTCTTGGGCCGCTACACCCACTCTCTGTGGGATACGGTTGCGGACGTGCTGCCAGAGTGTCCGTTGGAGGTACGGGCCAAACTCTGCCAAGCCCTTGTGGAGGGCCGGGATGCAGCCAAATATTCTATCTGGTGTGGGCTGGATACCACCGACTCACTAGGTAGAGCGATGGCAACGACAGTGGCGGTCAGACATCACGCCTGGTTGAGGTCCGCCAACTTTTCGGCCGATGTCCCAAACACACTGATGGACATGCCGTTTGATGGCCGTCGCCTTTTTGACGACAAGGCAGACCATGCGCTTGAGCGCTTTAAGGACTCCAGGGCTACGGCCAAGTCCTTGGGCCTCTCGGCCCCGCGCCAGCAATCGGCTGCCTTTCATTCCTTTCGTGGCCACGGAAGGGGTGTGCCCACACGTCCTGCCAGCCATGCTCCGCAGGGTAATACCCAACGCGGTGGCGGCCGTGGAAACTGCCGTGGTGGCGGTCGGGGACAACGGCGAGGTCAGTTCACACCTTCCCACGCAGCATCCGCCTCAAAACCCTCCTAGTCCGTGCTTTCAGGCCCATGTGACGCCAGTGGGGGGCAGGGTTCGCCATCACGACCTCCACTGGCGCACTGTCACATCGGACAGGTGGTTGCTGCAAATCGTCCTAAGGGGCTACTCCCTCCCCTTCGAGGCGACTCCTCCAGCCATGCCACCGCAGAACCACCGTGTATCGGGGGATCATTTGCGACTTCTGCAGGAGGAAGTTGCGGCCCTCTTGGCCAAGGGGGCCATCGAGCGCGTTCCTGGGCCAGAAGTAGGGTGTGGTTGCTACTCCCACTACTTTCTGGTACCCAAGAAGGGCAAAGGGGGCCTACGACCTATCTTGGACCTAAAGAACGTCAACGGCTTTCTCCGGAAGGAGAAGTTTAAAATGCTGACACTGGCTCAGGTCCTAGCTGCCCTGGACCCAGGAGACTGGATGGTAGCGTTGGACTTGCAGGACGCTTATTTTCACATCCCCGTCCTGCCGGCCCACCGGCGCTACCTGCGGTTCACAATTGGCCACGAGCACTTTCAGTATACCGTGCTCCCCATCGGCCTTACCAGCGCCCCCACGGGTGTTAACAAAGGTGATGGCGGTGGTCGCAGCTCATCTGCGCAGGTTAGGGGCTTCAGTCTTCCCCTACCTCGACGACTGGTTGTTGAAGGCGGGCTCGCCCCAGACAGTCGTCAGCCACCTCCAGACTACGGAAGATCTCCTGCACCGGCTGGGGTTCTCCATCAATGTGCCAAAGTCACACCTGTGCCCCTCTCAGAAGCTCCTTTACATTGGAGCGGTTCTCGACCTGGCGCGGTTTCGGGTTTATCCACCAGAACAGCGGGTCCAGTATATTCAGGCTCTGATTCCCATCTTTCAGCCGTTATCCCGGGTCTCGATCAGGTTAACGCTGCCTCTTCTGGGGCTGATGGCCTCCTACATCCTACTGGTGCATCACGCCAGGTGGCGAATGCGGGCTCTGCAGTGGGCCCTGAAGTTTCAGTGGGCCCAGCATCAGGGCAACCTGTCCTACCACGTCCTGATCTCGGAGGGCACTGCGAGACAGCTGCAGTGGTGGCTCATGGACCGCGATTGGGTCAGCGGCAGATCTCTCTCCCTTCCCCAACCGGAGCACGTAGGTGTGACGGACGCGTCCCTCCAGGGCTGAGGTGGCCACATGGGAGAGGCGGAGATCAGAGGCCTCTGGTCTCCGCGGAGGCCAGGCTCCACATCAACCTGTTGGAGTTACGGGCGATTCGTCTAGCACTGAAGGCATTCCTCCCCTCTGTCCGGGGGAGTGTAGTGCAGGTGTTCACGGACAACACCACCGCCATGTGGTACTGCAACAAACAGGGCGGGGTCGTGGACCCTTTGCCAGGAAGCTCTGCGCCTCTGGCAGTGGCTGGAACGCCAGGGCGTGACCCTGGTCGCTCAACACCTGGCAGGTTCTCTGAACGCCAGGGCGGACGAGCTCAGCCGTCGGTGCATGATGGATCACGAATGGCGTCTGAACTCGGACGTGGCGCAAGGCCTCTTTCAGCGATGGGGAGAGCCTTGGTTAGATCTATTCGCCACGGAAGAGAACGCGCAATGTCATCAGTTCTGCGCGTTGGAATTTCCAAGGCGGCACTCGCTCGGCGACGCTTTTCGTCACGTGTGGAGTTGTTATACGCCTTTCCGCCTATACCACTTCTGCCCAGAGTGCTGAAGAAGATCAAGCGCGACCGGGCCCAAGTCATCCTTGTGGCTGCGGACTGGGCACGAAGGTACTGGTATCCAGAGCTACTCAGTATGTGAGTCGATCCCAGGTTCGTCTGCCTCTTCAGGAGGACCTTCTGTCGCAGCAGCAGGGGACGGTCCTCCACCCAAACCTGTCCAGTCTCCACCTCCATGCTTGGAGATTGAGCGGCGACAGTTGAGGCCATTTGACTTGCCTCCTGAAGTCTGTAACGTCATTCTGGCAGCCAGGCGTCCCTCCACGAAGTCGGTATACGCCTGCAGGTGTAACAGATTTGTGACATGGTGCACAGCAAAGGCTGTGGATCCTCTTGCTGCCCCTCTCTCTGAGGTTCTTCTCTTCCTTCTTTCTCTTGCCCAGCAGGGCTCTGCTCTGGGCACTATCAAGGGCTACCTTTCTGCCCTTTCAGCCTTTCTGAGGCTGCCTGATCAACCTTCTTTGTTCAAGTCCCCTATTGTAAACAGATTTCTAAAGGACATCACACACACTTTCCCTCCTGTTCCGTTTGTGATGCCTCAGTGGGACTTCTTACGTTTCTGATGTGCGCTCCCTTTGAGCCACTTCACAACTGTCCTCTCCGCCTTCTTACTCTGAAGACTGCTTTCCTGGTTGCCATCACCTCTGCCAGGAGAGTGAGTGAGCTCCAGGCCCTTTCTTGTACTCCACCTTTCCTTTCTGTCCATCCGGACAAAGTGGTGTTGCGTACTAAGCCATCTTTCCTGCCCAAGGTTGTCACGGCCTTCCACATCGGGCAGTCTATCACCTTGCCAACCTTCTTCCCGCCACCGCATCCCTCTAAAGAGGAAGAGCTGCTCCACCGTCTGGACCCAAAACGTGCGCTCTCATTCTACTTGGATCGCACACACCAGTTCCGGGTGGATGACCAACTCTTTGTTGGTTAAGTGGGCGCTAAGAAGGGGAAAGCGGTACACAAGCGGACCATCTCCCGGTGGATCATCTTGTGTATCCCGGCATGTTACTCCTTGGCTAAAAAGGATCCCCCTGTTGGATTGCGGGCTCACTCCACCCGAGCCACGGCGACTACAACTGCCCTAGGCCGGGGAGTGCCCTTACAAGACATCTGTCAGGCAGGTACGTGGGCATCACTGCACACATTTGCAAGACACTACTGCCTGGACAGTCAAGTCCGGAGGGATGGCTTCTTTGGCCGTTCCGTCCTCCAGGACTTTCTGGTGTGATTATTGGTTCGCCGACCCACCACCGGGGTTGGTATTGCTGGGGTATCTATTCTAAGGTAAGGTATCTAATACTAACGTGTCTCTTTCAGATGCACAAGTTACTACTTGTGTAACAATATATCTGTAAGAGACATTAGTTAGTATTAGATTCCTTAACGACCCACCCATCCTCCCCGTTCTGCGAACCAATATCTAGGGTTAGGGTTACCCCCTTTCAGGGCCCTAGTTTCAATGGCACCAGTGTTGGTTTTTAACATGGCTCAGCGCTTCTGGCGCGGAAAAGCTGTGTCTAAGAACTGACGTCAGCACGCGGAGGCGGCGCCTAAGTACTCCGACGATGGACGCGGGGCCGCAGACGACGCCTACCGACGCGCAAGTGTACGCAAAAATTTCCGGATCCAGTCTGACGCCTGGGGATATTCTAAGGTAAGGAATCTAATACTAACTAATGTCTCTTACAGATATATCGTTACACAAGTAGTAACTTGTGCTTTAGGATAATTAACAGATTATGGCCCTGACCAGCAGAGCTGGACTAACGTGCGCCCATCTTGCTTTGGGCTCACTAGCGCCCCCCCCTTCTCCCCACCACCCCCCTTCTCATTAATCCTGATTGCATGGATTAAGATGTTCCTCATTTTGCATGCTTAGGCTCGGGGAAGGTTTGTTGTTTCCACACCTGACCATCTTAAATCATGTCTGAGTCATGTTCAAAAGTAAAAAAGTGTCGATTTCTGTTCAATTACAATCAAACATTTAGGGTGAGGAAATGTTTTTTGATGACTAAAAGGTACATTGAATTTATTATTTGCACCCAATTTGTGTTCTTCAGGATTGTGACATTTACACAACATTTGCCCAAAACTCTTGTTCGAGGCATATGAGCTGCAGATCATATACTTGTGCATAGATCGCCATCTGGTGTTGGGCTCGGATGTTTGCACTTTGTTTTTGTCTTTGAAGAAGTCTTTGTAGTCACAAGTTAAGTGACTCCTCCTTAGGGTGACAGTGCGCATGGGCATCAACGCCATCTTCAGATTGTTTTTTTCGCCATCTGATTCGGATGTGATTTGCGGCGCTCCGGGTCGGTGTCGTCCGCGAACCCCCTTTGACACACAATCTCTCACCACTCAACGGTATTGTCTCAATAGTGTTTCCCTTTCAATGCGTATCTTTGGAAAATATTAAATCCTCGATCTTCGCCGCGGGCCTTTGCGCCGATCCGCGCCGTCTACACCAGCAGTCAATGGAAAGGACTCCTTTCAAAAAATGCCCCAGGTGTAGTGCTAAGATCCCACACACAGAATTACAAGAGGTTTGTAATCTCTGCCTCTCCCTGGAGCACGAGTAGAACTGCGAGGCCTGCTCATCTTTCAGGTGGAAGAAAACCATCCGTGACCGTCGGGCTCTACGTCACAAATTGTCCCGCGGAAGCAGCTCGGTTCCTTCGGAGCAGATCCCAATGTCCATCCAGAACACACTTATGAAGGAGAGATCTCTGAAGCTAACGACTCAGACATCGAAGACAAGACCTTCACCCCAGCTCAACAGTCCGTGAGTATCGAGACCCCTCTCCTAACCAACCCCAAAGAAAAGGCTACGGTAACACCTTCACCCTTGGGCTCAGGTCGACACCGGCAACACATTTCAGACGCCCCGCCCTTGGGCCGGCTATGAAATAGAAAGAAAAGCCTTCCAGCTCAGGCTCAAGCCAACCCCATTACGGTGCTGAAAAGTCACCTCCTGCACCGAAGCCCAAAAGTAAACATGTGCCACACCCTTCATCGTCTGCACCGGAAACAGCCTCGACGCCGAAGCCTTCGGTGTCTAAACAAACAAAAGACAAGCCTCGGAACCAAAAAAAACGTAATCGAACATTTCTGAGCCGAAAAAGGTCTTGGAGCCAGAAACTCCTACACCCAAACCTAAAGAGTCCAAGACCCCACAGAAAGCTTCTGACGCAAAGCCTAAAGAACATTCTGACCCTAAATCTTCAGCGCCGAAAAAGGACATTGTACCGAAACAATAGTCTGTGCCAGATTTTTCGGATCCAAATCAAGAAACTCTACACATTGACCCAAAAAACGGTCATGTTACTGCCAAGCTTCCTAAAAAGAGAAAACTGGACCACTCAAAAGACTCTGAAATACCCACTAAACAGAAGGAAATAGGCCGTAATGCTTCTCCACCTTCCTCTCCTTATCCAGATTTGTTAATTTCTCCAGCACTCTCCCCTCAACATACATTTTCACCTCAACTGCAAGAGGATGATATGGGTTGGGATGGGGCCACAGATACAGATAGGGATGATGACGCACATACAATCCCACACAATACTGATTCTTGGGATCATTATAATGCCGATCCAGATCCACACAATGACCTGGACCTCTATCCCTTGAGGCCATCACCGCCAGATGATAACATTGGGTTTGTGCAATTAATTATTAGGGCTTCACAATACCATGGGTGCATTTAAACTCTGATCCTTTAGAAGAAGACTTCTTATTGGAGACATTTGCACCCTCACCAAAGTCCACACACACACTGGCAATGCTGAAACAGCGAGGATCATCAACACCAGGGTGGACAAAAAAAATAAGGCCGCTCCCAATGACCCAATCTACATCAGACGTCCGGTCCCTTTAGATTCTCTTGTGGTGTATAATGCGCGCAGGAGGGTTAATTCACAGAGCACAGGCAGCGCCACTCCTCCTGATAAGGAATTAAAACTGATAGACGCATCCGGGAAGCGTATTGCGTCACAAGCGGCAAATCATTGGCCGATTGCCAATACCCAAGATTTGTCAAGATATCACAGAGCTCACTATGATGAGCTTGAAAAGCTTATGCAACATCTTCCTGACCAATATAAGAACAAAGCGAATGACCTTGTACAGGAGGGTAAGTTAATATCCAACACATCTATCAAATGTGCCCTCGATGTGGCTAATACCGCATCTTGTGCTATTAATACCAGTGTTTTATTATGCCGGAAAGCCTGTCTCCGAATCTCCAGATTCAAGCAGGAGGTGCAATCCACTATTCTCAATTATCCTTTTGACCAAGAGTATCTTTTTCGGCCCACAGTTGATACTTATATTTTGAAAAGATGAAAAAGGATACTGAGACTGCCAAGTCCATGGGGGCCTTGCAATTACCTTCCTCTAGAGGTGCATTTTGTCACTCCTTATACAGGGCTGGCTCCAAAACTACTGGCTCAGAGCATCCCTCTTCATCATACAAAAGTCCCAATCAAACTACCTCCTCCAGAGGATATTTTCGAGGGTACAGAGGTAACAACGGTAAGGGTAGAGGTCACAGTAACAACACCCGCAACTCCCATACCACGAAGCAGTGACTTCCCTTCACAGTTCCGACCTGTCTGGAATTCCATTACAACAGACAAGTGGGTAAGACAAATTATCCACTACGGTTATTGCCTGGAACTCACTCTACTCCCCCAAATATCCCTCCGAGACAATGTCCAATGTCCTCGGAACTTCTGACTCTTCTCAAACAAGAAGTTCTATCTCTATTACGAAAACATGCAATAGAACCAGTCCCCTTGCCTCATCAAGGCACAGGATTTTACTCCCTCTATTTTCTAATCTCAAAAAAGGGCTGGGCTCCCAGGCCAATACTGGACCTCAGACCGTTAAACCTCTACATACAATCAGACCACTTCCACATGGTCACTCTTCAGCAGGTGCTCCCACTGCTTTAACAAGGCGATTTACTCTCCACTCTAGATTTAAAGGAAGCCTACTTTCATATACCCATTCACAGGAAATATAGGTTTGTGGTGAACGGTCAACACTACCAATTCAGTCGTCCCTTTCGAGGTGACTACAGCACCCAGAGTCTTCATAGTTTACCTCGCAGTAGTGGCGGCTCACTTACAAAGACAACATATTCATGTGTTCCCTTATCTAGACAACTGGCTCATAAAAGCCAAGTTACACAGCAGCTGTGTGCAATACACACACAAACCAATCCAGCTGCTTCACGACTTGGGATTGTGAAGAATTGTGGCTCAATGGTTAGAGCGGCAGAACCTGATGCAGAGGTCTGGCCCGGGACCAGGGTTCAATTTCCGCCTCGGCGGGTCTTGGGCTCAATTTCCTCGGACCTGATAATTCTCGCCTCGGTGCCTATTCTAATCATGGGTCCCACTCTGCAACTCTGGGCAATAGCTTGCTTAATCTCCAACACGGCCCCAACAGCGCTTGGATGCCTGGCTTCACCTTGGGGGTGCCCAGGAGTGGACATTTCACAGGGAAAAGCCAGGAAGGGTTCCACAGTGGTATGCGTTACAGCGCCAGGACACCCAAGGGTATTAGTGCGCTTTAAAAGTACAAATTACATTTACATTTACATTACATTTACTGTGAACCTCACCAAATCCCACTTCGAACCGTCCCACACACAACAGTGTTCAACGACCCCCGCGCTGGCCGACTATCCCCGCTCGCAATAACTCCCACCGCCCCCGTCGTGTTCTCAACTCCCTGTCGGACCGCGACTTATGCTCCCTCCTTCGCTCTTATGGCCCAGGTCCGGTAAAACACATATCCATCACACACATCCCCATACCCACAATTCTCACAAATCCCCTGAGGCTCCCAACCCTTAGCAACAGAGGTTCCGTCCCTAACAACCTCAGAAAAGTCCCCCTCTCTCTAGAAGGCTCGACCACCCTTCTCACTCCCAAACTCAAATGCATCCTACTCAATTGCAGATCGGCCCAGAGACACTCCTCCGACATCGCTGATCTCGTCTCAACAATGGATCTGGACCTAGCCATTCTGACTGAAACGTGGCTTACTGAAGCCTCTACACCGATAATGGACATACTAGTCCCCCCCAATTATCACATCATTAGACTGGACAGGCCTGGCAAGACGGGCGGGGGAATTGCATGCATTTTTAGGAGCAACCTCTCCGTTACTAAAGCCACCTCCCCCTCCCTTACTTCCTGTGAACTCCTCTGCCTCGATATCACCAGCGAGGGCAAACAAGTTTGTGCTTTACATCTCATCTATCACCCGCCTGGTGACAACCTCACATTCACTCAACAATTCATGGACACGATCACATCCAATGCCGGTCGGCAGACCACCCAAGTCTACCTGGGTGACTTTAATCTCCACTGGAACGATCAGAAAGACGCAGTGGTGAATAGTCTCTCAACTTTCCTTAATGCGCTTGACCTCACCCAAATATGCGATAGACCAACACACGACAAAGGCTCGATACTCTATCTCATCATCGCCAAAGAGGACTCTACCCAACTGGAGGCGTTTCAACCCTGTGACTGGTCAGACCACCACATTATCACCTTCTTTATCAACGAAAAAGTTAAACTTAACCCGGCTCAACCTACCAAATCCAAGACCTGGAAAAGGGACATGAAGAATCTTAACCCCAATACCCTGCCTCCCCACATCGGCAGTCTCCTCCTTCCCCCTTCAGGTGCCTCGGATGTTCTATCACTGACCGATCACTACCTTGACTCTATGAATTCAATAGTCAACGAAGTCGCCCCATTGCAACTGAAGAGAGTCTCCACCAAGATCTCTAACCCTTGGTATGACGGCAGACTCAATGATGACAGGCGTGCTATGCGAATGGCAGAGCGCACCTGGAGATCTGACCCCTCATCACTGCATCTCAAAACGCTTAAGAACAAGAGAAATGCCTACTTTAGGAAAATAAAGTGCGCAAAGTCTGACTTCTTTAGCCGCCAGCTGGACCAAGCTAAAAACATGCCAAAAAAGCTGTTCGAACTAATCAAAACTCAAACAAAGACACAACCCTTACAATCAAACAGCACAACAAGCGACACCCCACACTGTGAAGCCTTCTCTGCTTTCTTTAAGCTAAAGACCGACAACATAAGAAATGACCTCATCATGGATGTAAGCCGATTCCCCAGCCACACCAGAATGTCTAACACTCAACCTAAAAATAATGCATCATGGTTGTCCTTCGACACCTACTCGGAAGAAGCAATACACAAACTGCTCTGCACCTTGAAGCCCTCTAATCACCTCATAGACCCCCTACCTGCTAATGCTGTAAAAGACTTCATCCCCCTGCTCCTCCCACTCTGGACCAAAATCATCAACAGCTCCCTTCAACAAGGTCTCATCCCAGACTCCCTCAAGGTGGGGCAAGTCACGCCTATACTCAAGAAACCTACAGCTGACCCGTCTGACCTGAACAATTACCGCCCTATCACCAATATCCCCACCCTGGCCAAACTGCTGGAGAAATGTGTCCAACTCCAACTAACAAAACACATTGACCAATTTGACCTCCTCAACCCTCATCAATCAGGCTTCCGAGCGAAACATAGCACGGAAACAGCTATGACGCACATAATTGATGACGCCCTCCAAATCCTTGATCGCAATGAGTCCTGCCTCCTCATCCTTCTTGACCTCTCTTCAGCATTTGACACGGTCAAACACGAGAACTTACTGGAGCTGCTAAGCACTAGAATGGGTCTATCGGGAACTGTTCTCAAATGGTTTACTTCCTTCCTTCATAACCGGTCTCAGAAGTTCAAGATCGACAATGTGCTATCTACATCTGTGCCAGCAGATCAAGGTGTTCCACAAGGATCTTCCCTCTCCCCCACACTGTTCAACCTCGTCATGGAACCGCTCGCCGCCTTGCTCCAAGCATCCAATGTTCAATTCCATATGAACGCCGATGACACACAACTTTACCTAAAGCTACGATCCCCGGAAGATATCAAACTTCTGAATTCCACACTTAGTAACACTCAATCTTGGTTGGCCGATAATCACCTCAAACTAAATGCTCTGAAAACTGAGTTCCTACTCATCTCACCTCCGGCGAAAATTTCCACTACCCAAACCTGGCTCAATAACCTAACAGCACTCCATGTCCAACCTACCATCGTAGATTCTGCGAAATCCTTAGGCATCACACTCGACGCCAAGCTCAACATGCAACAGCACGTTAGCAAAGCCACAAAAGGAGCTAATTTCCAAATCAACACACTGAGGAAACTTAAACCCTTCCTCCCAGCCAAAGACTTCCAAACTGCTGTACAAGCTTTAGTCATCCCTCGCATAGACTATGGAATTGTGGCCCTCAGCGGACTCCCGCTATCCACAACAGCACCCCTAAGAGCCTCCCTGAACGCTGCCGCGAGACTCATTACTGGCTCAAGAAAACATTCGCATATATCCCCAGACTTAAAATCTCTAAAATGGCTGCCTTTTGAAGCCAGAATACAGCTAAAAATTGCCGTTATGACACACTCGGCCGTGCACCACAAGGCACCCAACTACCTCGCTCAAAAGTTGTCTATATCAGGAGGTTCGAGATCCAATAGAAGTACAAAAAATCTACTCCTGAAACCTCGTAGATTCCGGAAAGAAAAAACATACAAGCGCTCCTTCTCAGGAATGGCACCCAGGATCTGGAATGCGCTCCCTCCTGAAACCAGGCTTATCTCCTCCACTGCACTCTTCAAGAAAGAGGTGAAAACCATCCTTCTGGCCAAGATCTCCTGAACTTTATAGGTGTTGGATCAGAGACTCTGCATCGCTTTTTATTATTGATCACCTGATTGTCTCTTGGCACTATATTCTTACTTGATTGTGACACTATTATGTAAAATATTGCTACTCTCCTACTACCGACCAATATATGATACTCATTAGTTTGTTGAATCACCCTCCGATGCCCCCACCCAGTGTTCTCTCTATCCTAAGAAATTGGTATAAGCCATCCCTACATCCAAAGTTTACCTGAACTCTATTGTAACGGGATCAATGACTTGCGCCGTCTTATATTACTTGTTACCTGATTGTATATCGGTATGTTTTCTGTACATTACTGTTATCCTATTATGTTAGTGACTATTATACTGCTCCCATTATTTCTGTTCAGTCCTGTTGCCCCTACCCCTGTCTCTGTGAAGCGCCCTGATATCTGTAAAGATCTTGTTCGCGCTATATAAAACTTCAAATAAATAAACAGTATCAAGGAGCCACAATAGACACTTCAAAAGCGCTACCATACCCGAACCCAGTCAGGATAAGCAACATACAATCTCTAATATCAAAATTTCAACCTCAACACTCATTACCAGCTCGAGTGTTCATGCAGCTGATGGGGATGATGGCCTCTTGCATTCTCATCGTCCCTTATGCAACACTCCAAATGCGTCCCTTACTGGAGTGTTTGGCACGTCAGTGGACCCAGGCTCAAGGTCAGCTAACGGGTCTGGTGTTGGTGGACAGCCGCACACATCGCACTCTGCAGAGGTGGAACATACAAAACCTTCCCAAAGAGCGGCCGTTCCTCGACCCGGTTCCACAGATAGTGCTAACAGACGCATCGCGCACCAGTTGGGAAGCTCATCTTCAAACCTTACCATTCAGGGCCACATAAATAACCTGGAATTGTTGGCAGTTTTTCTAGCGTTAAAATCCTTTCAACTCCATCTGGTAGGTAAAGCTGTCCTAGTTCGTACAGACAACATGACAGCAATGTACTACATACAGAAACAGGGGGGCACACACTCTCTGCAGCTTGCACACCTAGCTCAAAGCATATGGAGATGGGCCATTCCGCAAAACACATATCTCCTCGCGGAACACCTCCCAGGAGTACACAATCAAATTGCAGATCTGCTCAGACATTAAAGACAGCAGATCCACGAATGGGAACTTCATCCTCAAGCTCTTCTTCCATTCTTTCACATGTGGGGCCACCCAGAAATAGATCTGTTCGCCGCACACGCGTCCAGGTATCCACACCCATTGTCCAAAGGCAGTGCGCTATGGATGAACTAGTCAGGCAAATGTGCTTACTTTGTTCCGCCTCTCCCGTTCATTCCGTTAGTGGTTTGGAAATTCAAACCGCATTCCCTCACAATGATCCTGGTTGCTCCAACATGGGCCCGACAACCATGGTTTACAACCCTCTTGGAACTATCAGTAGTTCTGCATCAAAAACTATGCCTCTCACCCAAGCTTCTTACTCAGAACCATGGAGAGATAAGGCATCCAGATCCTAGTCAATTCAACCTTACGATCTGGCAGCTGAAGTCTTCGAATTTGGCTACCTCCGTCTCCCGCCAAACTGCATGAACATCATTAAAGAAGCTAGATGTCCTCCCACCAGAGCCTGCTACACAGCAAAGTGGAAACGATTTGTCATTTACTACACAAATAACAAAATCAATCCACTAGATGCTTCTATTCAGAACATTATCGGTTATCTCTTGCACCTACAGCGATGTAACATAGCATTTATTACCTATAAGACTACAGCTCTCTGCAATAAATAGCAGCTTATCTCCAAAACAGACAACACTTGTATTTGTTTTGAGGACCCGCTATAAAAGCGTTTATGGAAGAACTCAAAAGGATAATTCCACCCTGAGTTCCACCCTCTCCGGTGTGGAATCTAAATGTTGTACTGACCAGACTCATGGGTCCCCCATTTGAACCTCTGTACAACTACGAATTACAGTTCCTCACTTGGAAAGTAGCCTTCCTAGTCGCTCTCACTTCTTAGAGGGCGTGAACTCCATGCATTAACCATACAAGAACCATTTTTGCAAATCCATCATAACAAAGTGGTTCTTTGAACTACCCCTACATTTTTACCTAAAGTCGTCTCTGCATTCCACCTTAACCAGTCTGTCGAACTCCCAGTTTTGTTTCCCTCTACCAGACTCAGTGCACACGTTAGATGTTAAAAGAGCAGATGTTTACAAAGCATCCCAGAAACCTCTGGAGAGGATCTTCACAATATGGTATTTTTTTGCTGGATCCTCTTGGGCAATAACCAGTATTGTAGGTCACAACAGTGACCTAAGAAAACTTGACCAACTCAAAGATGGTGTGGCACTCCTGCCACTCTAAAACACATAAACAGTGCAGACAGGCCTGGGTCTTTGCTAGTACCTTCCACAATTATACGACACAATGAAAGGAGGCAGCATTCAACATTCAGTCAACATGTGAGGGCACACCTTTTGAGAGTTGGGTTTTGGATTTTGCGCACTTTGTCCATTCATTGACAATTCATTGAAATTGTAAAAACGCTGTCCTGTTTGCTTCTGGAAAAATAAGGTGCATCTTTTTTAACCCTGCAAGAGAAATACTCCATGTGCAGTTGGAAGGAGTGGCGTAATGTGATGTGAAAGCACAGATTAGCAAAGGATTCTGTTCAAGAGTTGTCCCTCTGCAAACTAAGACTGTCAGTGGTATCGAATTATGGATCTATGGATATATTTTTTGAGGGAACCTGTTTTCTGGATTTTCATGCTGATGAACTATTTTTCAGCTTTCATTCTATATGATATTCGTACTTCCAACGATCTGTAGCATTCATTTAATTCTAAAACTTGAACACTACATTTGTTTTATGGTATGTGACAAAGCTATTAGTTTAGAATTGTACCCTTTCACCTCCAGTCAGCATATTTACAAAATTCATCTGTCCACTGTTGCAGGGATTTTGCTCATGCACAGAACTATGCGCAGGAAACCAGGAACTCTGTGTAATGTGGTGTACCAAAAAGCAACCTCAGTGCCTAGAACCCCAATCCATCCGACTAGCAATAGTGTCTCATTCGTTCTCCGTACTACAGCAAAGCTACCAATGATTAGACAACCTAGAACATGCGACTTTGTAAACTCTCAGGAATAGTGGGAATCAACAACACACTTTCGCTCTAATACTCGTACGAGACCACAACGTGAGTAATCAGTCCTAGTATAGTTTAAAATGTTTATTTTAACTAACATGCTCTAAGATGCAGTACACTAGCCAACACTAGCAGAAAAATGCATACGAATAATACAATCAGCGTTGTTACAAATCCATGAAGCACAAAAGGGGAAAGCATATTATAATGACAGTGGAAACAGGACTATAGCGCCTTTACCACCCTCCCTGTACTGGAAGTTAGTTTATTATAATTATAGAAGACCTCTAGGCTTTGTCAGTAGGACCCCATACCTCCAAGATCAGATGCAATGAATAGCATCCCAGGACAATCACAGCTCTGCTTAGTTGGAAAGGTTTTCTCCAAGTGCTTTCTCATGCATGTAATGCCATATTAAAAAACTGTGCCTCATGTTATGTCTGTGTGTGGGACTGACCAACGTGTATCAATAGCATACATGGTTATTAGACCTTGAACATGCTGTGCAGACCGAGAGCACAGTGTATGGCTAGATATGTGAAAAACGCAGTTCTCATGTAAAGAAGCGCAAGCAGTGTATTTACGAGAATAGAACCATGTAGTGTTGTGTGCAAAAGTGGCAGAATGGTGTTTGAGCATATATTTCACTTTTGCTAACTTAGCAATGTCTACAGTTAACCCCATGTCCTCACTACACCCTCTCCTCGGTCAGGCCAGTGGAATCACTAGAATACAGAGTTTAAGTCAGAGTGAGCCAGTATTAAGTGCATCCATGTCGACAGGAAGAATAGGAAAAAAAGGAGAAAAAAGGAGAGAGGGCAAAAAGACAGCCAAAAAAATTCATTAAAAGTTTACGACCAATGATTGAAGTCAGCCAAGTCAATCCATCAGTGTGTACGAGCCATAAGTTGCAACGGCCTCCAAGAGCAAGTCGTTGTTTTTTTTTTTTTTTACACAAACTTTATTGAGTTTTGTAAGTTGTGTACATCTGTGAATACATGTAAGAAAGTGGCTCTGTATATACTGGACTAAAGTAAGGTATAGTGTGCACAGAGTCCACAGTCCCCAGAGGTTTGGCAGAGGCTAAAGTTAGATATAACCTTACTCTCTATAGTGATAGATTGGTCAAGCAGTAAGGCAGTGTCAGAGGACAGTGTAAAGCATTTGTTGTACACACTCAGCAAATGGTCTCACACACTCAGGAACTGAACTCTAGGCCAATTGTTTTGTATCAAAATATATAGTAGTTTTATTTTAGAACCAACAAGGTATCAAAATATACTTTCTTTGAATGAGTTACTTTAGCTAAATACTTTTCAAATAGGCAATAGACTTTTTGATAACAAAAGTTAGTTGTTGCAATAGGCAACACAATTCCAAACACAATGCAACATTGAGCTCAATGGGAATATCTAGTTAAATTCAATTAGTTACTTTATAGATTACTTTTCTAACCACAGGACTGGATCCTATATTCAGTCCTGAGACATCTCCTTTAAACAGTTAAGTAAAAGTGTTTTGGTTACAGTAGTAAATTTTAGGTCTCTCTGAGCCAGCGCATGCGATTCTCTGCGAGACATTTTGTAAGCGGCTTTTGAAAGTGCCACCAGAGGCTTTTGGTGGCCTCAAGCATGCGCGCAGCCACCATGCAAACGTGTCACTTTCTCGGCCGCGTGGCCAATGTTTGTTTTGGGTGTGCTCGGGCCGATTTTTTTCATCCCAATCCAATCCAACCCTGGGTTTAATCCTTATACTGAATGAGTGTCAGTAACCACCCTTTCTACTAGACCATCGGTCACTTGATATACCTACCCCCCTTTTCTCTTCATTTTTTTGTCGCTTTTTTGTTTAGCTATGTTCCACGTCTGCATCATGTTTCCAAATATCACTTTGCATCATTTTTCTCTTATCCTCATCTGTCTCTATTTCTTTCCCCTCTATCGTTGTCTCAGTTATTCTACATTTTACATCTGTTCCAACACTTATTACTTGCTATGCATATCGTGACCGCTGTTTCCACTGCGAAGGAATGTGTGATTCCTATACAGACCCAACGTTTCCGCATTGTCCGTGCGTTAGAACTGAGTAGATACGCTCCAGAGCAAATTGTGTGCTGCTTCCCAGGAAAGGGTGCATGCCTCCCTGCTTGAACCGCGCATCCAGAACTTTCTAAGGCCAGTTCATCACAACCTGTAAGGCAAAGGGGTTGTTCTTGTACTGCACAGGTGCCTTTGCGATCCCATTGTTTTATTTACGGGTTGCTAATTAAGTTGTTTCTAATTATAAAGGAGGTTTGGCATTAGAACTCGATTGTAATAATAAATTAAGTGAGAGGTCTTCGTATTGGCTTTGTAGTTCTCCTCAGAACACGGTCTGCAGGGTGATTATGCTTTACGGGCCTTAAACAACACCTACTTTTGTAGACCAATTAATGGTATTTATTTTATCCAAAGAATGAAAGGCTGAGTTGAAAAGGAGCATGTAAACGGAGGCACTTTCAACGCAGAATTTTCAAAGAGTAATACATGGGTAATGCAGGGCTCGACAAATCCTAAAAATGGTACTAGTCCTGCAGGTCTAGTACCATGGAAAATCCCCTCGACCTGACTGCAACCCACTTGACCTCCGTCTCTGAAAACGGAGCAAAAGTGACAAGATTACAAGATTTAAAGGCATGTTTATTGCTCATTTCCTTTGTGAGCAATAAAAATGCCTTTAAATCGTGTTATCTTGTCACTTTTGCTCTGTTTTTAAAGACAGAAGACAAAAGTTAGTTTGATTTCCTACTCGCCAGAAAGGGCGAGTAGGACCTAAAAATTGCTCGTCCTCATCCATTCTCCCTCGCAAATGCGAGCGGGCGAGTGGATTTGTCGAGCCCTGGGTAATGTACACTTTGGGAAAGGAATTATGCGGATCCTATCATGAAACAAGCATTGACATAGCCAATAGATCGCTCCTTTCGGACCTAAGTGTTTGGTTATCCAGCACAATATCCTTGGTGCAACATCACCTGTTGCATGGGTAAACACTTATAAGGTCCCAAATGCGAGACCTATTGGCTATGCCAATGCTTGTTAAGGAATATTATTGTATTTTAAAAGTTGACACTAAGAAACTTTTTCACATACAATCACCAATGTTATCCTATGGGAGGAAATTTACTTAGCAGGTAATTAATGTTATTGTTACTTTTTCTTACTCAGTGTTGGATCCTGGATCCTGCACTGGTGTATTTCCTATTAAGAATTGAAAGAATGTGTTTAAGGCATACTGGCGATTTTTAAGGAACATTTGTAGTTTTTGAAAATCGACACTTTGAAACTTTTCTGGTCAAAACCAGACAATGGATTCCTATGGAAGGAAATTCAGGTTACTAGTAAGTACGGTTAGAATTTTCAGGATCACTGCTGGACTAAAAGATGCAGCACTGGGTTCTCTCCTGATAACAGGTGAGTAAATCGGAATTTGTTGTTCAGAAGATTTTAGATGAATATTTTAAAGTTTCAAAACTCCACTTAGAAGAATTTTCAAGTGAAACGATATGGAAGAAAAGTGAGTCATCGGCTTTTGGGTCAGTACTCGACTGGCAGAGTTAGGGTTCTGGGCATAGACTCAGGGGTCTCACAGGGTAAGGTAGGTACAGTTGGTACACACTTAGCGGCACAGGGGCAGCCGGGTGCAGAGGTTGTTAGGCCCAAAATTATCCTATGAGAGGCAGAGGGCCTTTGGCTGGTGGCTGGTGGCTGCTAGCAAGCAGGCCACGCGGCTCTGGGAGCTGGGCTCCTGGTCACTTGCTCAGGGCAAATGGGGAAGTAGTTTAGGACAAATATTTGCACTGCCAGGGGCACTCGGGCGGCTGGGTAAATGGTGCTTTTGAATCGTCGGGCGCTCAATGTTATTCAATGGAGAACTTGGAGGATGAACAAAGGCTGCAGTCTCAGAGATTCTTCAGGAGCGACCAACACTTTGAGGGGTAAGTTGGGATCTTGGAGGTGTAGTGTAGTTCCTATATTCCCAATAGGCTCTGCGCATTGGAATAATATACCCTGCAGCTTAGACGTAGGACTTAAGTCGACTAGGTCTCTGCCGAATTGTTTAGACTTAATTGTGAGTGTCAGCTAGCTCAGAGGTCACTAGAAACTTTCTTGAATAAACAAGACGGGATTAGTCTCTGACAGCCATATAACATGACAACTTTGTTTCCCCAGAATGAAACGTATCTCTAGAGTCGCGGAAACAATAGATAGCTATTTCACTCAGTCAGATGTGTATGCTTCGTTTAACCAGAGTTGCTTAGAAATAGAGAGACGGGCGTTTTCAATAAAAGTATTTATTGAACAGTCTTATTTCTTAAGCATAAGAAATGCACTGCTACAATGGAAATGCTAGTTAAGAAGTACAATGCATATAATACGAATAGTATTATAAAATAGTACTGTAAAAGCATGATATGGTTTCTAAGCCATAAACCGAGAATACATAAAATACATACAATAATAAGACTGGTTAAAAGTATTCAACTGGTGCTTCTAACATACGCCTACCCCGGTGTACCTAACCTAAGCCTAGTACAAGGGAAGAAGTAAGTGAGGAGTAGTTTAAGTTTTAGTATTTCTCTGCCAAGAATCGGTTCAAGAATTCTCTAGGGATCTAATCCGCTCCGTACCTTGGTTTTAGGATGATAGAGGGCTGGTATCTCTCTCTCGGGACTTGATCTCCCAGCAACCCGCAAGGGTAGCCTGGAAACACTGGAGCTGGATTTCTCGGCAGGAGAAGTGACAGAGTCTCTCAATGCGTCAGTTGGAGGGTCGGCTTCCTTCAGCACTTGCAGCAGCAGGGCGTCGGGCAAGTAGTTAGTCGATCTGCTTCTGAACCACCGTGTGTTTGACTGGGCAAATGTAGGCATATTTCCTCACTTAGGGTTTCCCACCAGTTTTCCCGCCAGAGTGGGGGTCAGAACTGGTGGGGGCCAGTTGCGGAGTACAGCAAGTGGCCTGGAGAAGCTCACAAAGGTGGCATGCCTTTGAAGCTTCCCCTGCCCATCCTGGGGGAGGAGACCTAGCACCTCGCCCAGGATGTGCCTAGTTGCAGGCCCAGTAGAACGGGGGGCTCTCCACCCAGTGGTCCAGCAACATGTCTGCTGTGTGGCAGCCTCTCAGACAAGACGTGGATTGTAGGTTAGGTTTCAGGGGGCATCTCTAAGATGCCCTCTGTAGTGCATTTTCCATTAAATCCCACACTGGCATCAGTGTGGGTTTAATGTGCTGAGAAGTTTGATATCAAACTTGTCAGTCTTCAGTGTAGCCATTATGGTGCTGTGGAGTTCGTAATGACAATCTGCCAGCACCATATACTCTTAATGGCATCACTGCACTTACAGTGCCCAGGAATGGCTCTGGGTACTGTAGGGGCACAGGGCTCATGCACCTGTGCCCATGCACCTGTGCCCACACCACTGGCATAGTGCACCCAGCTAGAGGGGTGACTGAGGTATGCCAGGGCAGTGGGTTTGTGGGCATGGACAGGGATGTGTGCCATGTCGACTCTCTGTTTAGTTCTGCACCAAGTCACTCAGCCTGTAAAGGCAGTCTGTGTGTGTCTTGAACAGGGCCCCTAAGGGTGGCACAATAAGTGCTGCAGCCCTTAGGGGTCTTCTCTGGTCACAGTGCCCTGGGAGCCTAGGGTACCATTTACCAGGGGCTGACCTGTGACCAGAATTGTCAATTGGGTTTAGGTTTCAACACAGTTTTAGGGAAGGAACACCGGCCCTGGGTACCTGGTTGGCAGGAACTCAGGGCACACTCAAAGTATGTCAGCCATTCAGCAAAAAGTGGGGGGCATACCATGCAAGAAAGATGGCACTTTCGCACAATACATTACATCATGTATACATATGATCATCGGCATCTTTCGAATCTAAGGTGTACCAGGTGATATGTTAACAGGGGAAACATCCTTTACAACAAAACTTTTACAACGCAGTGCTTTTACAACGCAGGTTTTACAACGAAAACCATTACAACGCATTGCGCTGGGGGGCGCTCTAGGATACGGAATAGATTTAATTTACTATCCAACACCTTCCCTAGTGTCCACGGGGACTGGAGTTGGAATAGTAAATTAAACTATTCACTATCCAGCACCCCAAAGCGCTATGCGTTGTAAAGGTTTACGTTGTAAAAACTGCGTTGTAACAGCATGCGTGGTAAAAGCATGCGTTGTAACGTCATACATCCGTTAACAGTGGTAAGCACAATAGTATTATCCTCTATTGTATCCATTTGTTCACAGCTATCGTCCAGGGGAAGTCATTGTTATTGTCAGAAAAGAGTCGCCATCCATTCCAGCAAAGAGAATGATCATACATGTTCATCAACAGTGGGAGCCTCTAGCACCATCAGAGGACAACCTGCGTGTTCTGCAAGAAAACCTTGTTGTAGGAAATCATGTGCAGCCGCACAAACATCCCATTCTGCCAAAACTCCAAGCGCAGGCTATAATCCCAACACCCGAACATTACAGCTCCTGCGCCAAAGAGGACTCATTAGCAGTTCGTAATTGGGGGCAGGAGACACCGTGTTGGAGAGGCAAAGATCCAGTGCCTATTCGAAGGAGCATTCGAGGCAGTGGAAGACAGGTTGCACGCAAGAGAAGTATGCGAAACGAAAAGACAATCCATAAGCCATACTTAGAGTGGTCAGGGTCAGAGTACCGTAGCATTCAAGCATACAGTACTCTGTATTAAGAAGTGCTTACACCTCTGTGTGGGTGTTATCCATGTGAAGGATTAATGTTTCACGGGAAGATGTGAGCGCAACTTCTTTTTGGGACAGTAATGCTCTTATTCTGCTCAATTTATTGAACTCTGCTTCAAGGTTGGAATGGAAGGCCAAATCGGGATGTCAAGCCTCCCTTGTAGGGGTGGAAAAAAACACATTTTTACAGCAAACCACACGTTGTGAGACTTTTACAATGTAAGGGATGCCAGCAAGCATGCCACAGCAATCTTCATTATTTAAAAGCAAATAGCTACTGTTTGCAAGCAGGGTAAACGTAGGTGTGATAGCTTGTCCTGAAATACCCTTTCCACTGATAAGCATCCCCTTTGGGGAATTTACCCAAATGAAAGGGAATTACTCAAAAACTGAAGAAGCGACGAAAGAAATTCTTAAAAGTGCGGTTAGACTGAAGAAAAGAGGATACAGAGAGACTTGAAAACGTGTATGTGTGAAATGGACAAAATTGAATTCCTGTATTCTGTGCAATTGAACGATTTATAAACGAATGGCAACTTAGTCATGTACAACCCACTGTGGTCAAGAAACGAATGTAAAAGGTGTTCTGTATGTTAACAGGTTGAAACTACAACTCCCAGAAATCAATCTGAAAGTGTAATGAGACGTAAAGCTTTAAATACAGATGCAAAAAGTAGTGCCACCTACCGTGAGAAAGGCCGCCAGGCCGAAACGCGTTGGTGTGACAGACTTGGGATCTGTGCTAATAAAATAAGATAATCCAAGTACCTGAGTGCGGCGTACTTTGTACCAAAAAAAAATATATATATATATATATATATGTGTATATATGTTTGTGTGTGTGTATATATATATATATGTGTATATATGTGTATATGTGTGTGCATATATATATATATATATATATATATGTGTTTGTGTATATATTTATATAAGTATATATATATATATATATGTGTGTGTGTGTGTGTGTGTGTGTGTATATATATATATATATATATATATATATATATATATATATATATATATATATTCTTCTTTTAGATTTCCCTCGCAGGACGCCAAATGAAGAGCACAGACCACAAATATATGTGTGTGTATGAATGATCAGGTGAGGAATCACACGATTCCCCAGTTAAGTACACCTCTGTCATCCCGTAGCCATCTGTATGTGAATGTTAATGACCACACCTCGTGAAGGAATGAGCTACCTAGGGGTTCATATCAGCCCAGGGGACGATGTTTCATGCATGAACTAAATATAAACTAGGAAAATGGTAGTTATTACCCCATGGATGATGGTGTTGGGAAGAATCCTGATTTGTCTGCCAAACCAACCAACCTAGGGGGTCTAGGCTAGAAACATTAAATGAAGCATTTGCAATTAATGATTGCAATTCATCAAGGGTCATGCCTGTATGATTGTTCCAGTTCTCATAAGCATACAGATCAGGAATTTTAGAGATATTTATTTGTTTTGAAGTGGCTAATCCAAAACAGGTTGTTTGATAAATCGAACTGTTTAAAAACAGGATTTGGTTTGGGATAAGGTATGCTCGATGTAAAGCCTCCGTGCCCTGTACCTGCCAAGATCTAGATCCGCAAACAGATTTAAGTTAGACTGCATCTTTCCATAGCTCAGAGCCACCCATAGCTAATTGACCAATAAAGGATTTGGAATACAGTAACTTTGTGTGGGCGAGCGTGACTTTAGAATTGGATGCAGTAATCATTTTAAAATAAAATGAATCCGCATTGGATTTATTAAAATCAGTGAAGTTTTTGAACTGCCTTCAGTGGGAGCTGGGCAATGTTCCCATTGTGTGTAATTAACAACATTTCTAAATGTATTTGCTTTATGCAGGTAATGATGGCCTTAATGCTGGTAGCAAAATAAATCAGCATAATTTGCAGAGTTCAAATACAGATCCTCAGCATCAAATGCAGGCAGTGCGGGTCAGAACAGGAATGGACGGAAGAGATAGAGGATGCCGGTGGCCTTGACCTCGCCCCTGACCCTGGTTTTCTTTCTCCTCCTGTTGTGGCCATGAAGGAGGGGGCTACATACACTGTGGTGCTCCGTAGAGCAGCTGAGGCCCTTGACTCGACCTGCCTACAGTGACCTCCAAGACTAATCTCCTCACTGAAGTGCTTCAGCCGACTGCAAGCTCTTTGGAGCCCCTGCTGCTGTTTAATGAGGCCTTAAGTGACATCTTGATGGGTACCTGTTCTAGACCAGCTACAGTGGTTCCTGGGGGATAGGAACGTAGCTAGGCATCATCGCCCGGCTCTGGGTGACCCTGCTTTTCTGTTTACCATCCCAACCCCGGAGAGCCTGGTCATCCAGGCCTCAACTTCCCAGAGCGCATTCCCTACCGCTCCACCAGATAAGGAATCCAAAAAGTTGGAACAGTTTGGCAAGAAACTGTTTTCATCTTCCAGCTTAGGGCTGCGGTCGGGGAACATCGCATTCTTCTTGAGGCCGCTATTCCCACGCTGTATGGAACACAGTTGCGCAGGTGCTGCCTCCGTGTCAGGAGGAGGCTCAGACAGTGCTTTCCCAAGATTCAGCAAAGTTTCTCATCAGGTGCGGACTGGACACCGCAGACCCACTGGGTAGGGCGATCTCCACGACATGGTCCTCCGTCGCCACGCCTGATTGCGGTCCACTGTTTTTTCAGGGGATGTACAAAGTTCTCTTGTGAACATGTCCCTTGATGGCACTTGCCTTTTTTGGCAATAAGTAAGATAGTGCCCTGGAGTGTTTTAAGGACTTCTGAGCTACTGCCAAGTCCTTAGGTCTCTCCACGACGCGCCCGGCCACGTCGGTTTATCTTTCCTTTCGTGGCCACGGAAGGGGCCCCCCCGACATGTCCGGTAAGCCGAAAGCCTGCGCAGAGCCAACCTCAGCGCGGCCGCGGTTCCTGCCACAACGGGACAGGGGGCCAGCGTGCGGGTCAGTCCACCTCCATTCCCGCAGCATCCACCTCAAAGCCTTCCTATGCCGAGCTTTGGGGCGCACCCCACGCCGATGGGAGGCAAGAGTCCCAATCACCTTCCCCACTGGCATTCCGTTACCTCGAACAGGTGGGTGCTGCAAATCGTCCGAAGGGGCTACTCTCTCCACCTCGAGACTGCCCCTCCAGCAATGCCACCTCAGTACCACCACATGTCGGGGGACCATTTTGCGCTTCTCCAGCAGGAAGTCACAGCCCTCTTGTCCAAGGGGGCCATCAAATGTGTTCCTGGGCCATAAATAGGACGTGGTTGTTATTCCCACTACTTTATGGTCCCCAAGAAGGAGAATGGTGGCCTGCGTCCCATCTTGGACCTCAGGAACATCAACGCTTCCTCCGGAAGGAGAAGTTCAAGATGTTGACTCTAGCTCAGGTCTTGGCTGCCCTCGACCCTGGAGACTGGATGGTAGCGCTGGACTTGCAGGACACATATTTTCATATCCCTGTCCTGCCGGCCCACCGGCGTTACCTGCGGTTCACGGTAGGCCAAGAGCACTTAGTTTGCTGCGCTCCCCTTCGGCCTTACCAGTGCCTCTCTGGTGTTCACGAAAGTGACGGCAGTGGCCGCCGCTCATCTGCGCAGATCAGGGATTCCAGTCTTCCCGTATCTCGATGACTGGTTGTTGAAGGTGGGCTCATCCCAGGCAGTCGTCTCCCACCTCCAGACTACAGCCGACCTCCTGCATTTGCTGGGGTTCTCCATCAACCCATCAACGTGCCGAAGTCGCACCCGAGTCCCTCTCAGAAGCTTCCCTTCATCGGAGAGGTTCTGGATTCGACGCATCGAGTCTGGGATATTCAGGCTATGATTCCGATCTTTCAGCCTCTATCCCGGGTTTCGGTCAGGATGACCCTCCGGCTCCTGGGCCTCCTGCATCCTGCTAGTGCAACATGCCAGATGGCATATGCGGGCTCCCCAGTGGGACCTGAAGTTTCAGTGGGCACAACATCAGGGCAACCTGTCCGATTCCGTTCAGGTCTCGGAGGGCAGTGCACGACAGTTGCAGTGGTGGCTCACGAATCGCGTTTGGGTCAATGGCAGATCCCTCTACCTTCCGCAACCGGAGCACACAGTGGTGACGGATGTGTCCCTCCTGGGATAGGGTGGCCACATGGGAGAGGCGGCGATCAGAGGCCTCTGGTCTCCTGCGGAGTCCCAGCTCCACATCAACCTTCTGGAGCTTCAGGCAATCTGACTTGCACTGAAAGCATTCCTTCCCTCTGTCCGGGGAAGTGTAGTGCAGGGGTTCACGGACAACACCACCACCATGTGGTACTGCAACAAACAGGGGGGGGTGGGGTCTTGGACCCTATGTCAGGAGGTTCTCCGCCTCTTGACATGGCTGTAACATCAAGGCGTTTCCTTGGTGGTTCAACACCTGGCAGGTTCTTTGAACTCAGCCACCGATGCATGATGAATCACGAATGGCGTCTGATCTCGGACGTGGAGCAAGTTCTCTTTTGGCAGTGGGGAGAGCCTTGGTTAGATCTATTCGCCACCGAAGAGAACACGCAATGTCATCAGTGCTGCACGTTGGAATTTCCAAGGCTGCGCTTGCTCGGCGACCTTTTTAGTCACAAGTGGAGCTGCGGTCTGTGTCACGCCTGTCCGCCTATACCACTTCTGCCCAGAGTGCTTATGAAGATCCGGCGCGACTAGGCGCAAGTCATTCTTGTGGCTCCGGATTGGGCACAAAGATACTGGTATCCCGAGCTACTCAGCATGGCGATCGATCTCCCGATCAGACTGCCTCTTCGGGAGGATCTTCTGTCACAGCAGCAGGAGACGGTCCTCCACCCGAACGTCCAGCCTCTACCTCCATGCGTGGAGTTGAGTGGCGACAGTTGACATCTTTCGACCTTCTACTGAAGTCTGTGATATTATTCTGGCAGCCAGGCGTCCCTCCACTAAGACTGTATACGCCTGCCAGTGGAACAAAATTGTGGCATGGTGCACAGCAAAGGCTGTGGATCCCCTTTTGGCCCCTCTTTCCGAGGTTCTTCTGTTCCTTCTCTGTTTGGGCCAGCTCTGGACACTATCAAGGGTTATCTGTCGCCCATTTCTGCCTTTCTACGGCTTCCAGATCAGCCTTCTCTTTTTAAATCCCCGGTTGTTAATCGCTTGCTGAAAGGCATTACACACATGTTTATTCCCGTCCTTTTCATAATGCCTCAATGGGCCTTAAATCTTGTCTTGACCTTTCTGTTGTGCGCTCCCTTTGAGCCACTTCATAACTTTCCCTAAAGTCTTCACTCTAAAGATGGCTTTTTTGGTAGCTATCACCTCTGCCAGAAGTGTGAGTGAGCTCCAGGCTCTTTCTTCTAAACCTCATTTTCTCTCTGTTCATCCGGACAAGGTGGTTTTAAGGACTCTTCTTTCTTTCTTGCCAAAGGTTGTCACTCCCTTCCACAGCGGGCAGACCATCACTTTGCCCACCTTCTTTCTGCCTCCTCATCCTTCAAAAGAAGAAGAGAGGCTCGACCGTCTGGACCCAAAACGTGCTCTATTGTTCTATCTGAAGCGCACACAACAGTTCTGGGTGGGTGACCAACTTTTTGTTGGCTATGTGGGCGCCCAGAAAGGTTGGGCCGTGCACAAACGGACCATCTGTCGGTGGGTCGTTCTGTGCATCAAAGCCGCTTACTCGTTGGCTAAAAAGGTTTGTGGACAAGTACAAGCACTACTGAAGTGTCTCGGATACAAGTACCAGACCAAGTGTTAGGTGCGCCATGTTGCAGGGATTCTGCTCATGCACAGGAAACCAGGACCTCAGTATATTGTGGTGTACCAAAAAGCTACCTTAGTGCCTAGAACCCCAATGCAACTAGCAATAGTATCTTATACATTCTCCGTACTACAGCGAAGCTACCAATGATTTGACAACCTAGAACATGCAACTTAGTAAACTCTCAGGAATAGTGGGAAATAAGAACACTCTTTCGCTCTAACACTCTTACTAGTCTGCAACATGAGTAATCCGAGACACGGTATAGTTTAAAATGTATATTTTAACTAACATGCTCTAAGATGCAGTACACTATCCAACACAAGCAGAAAAATGCTTAAGAATAATACAATCAGCATTGTTACAATTCCATAAAGCACAAAAGGGGAAATCATATGACAGTGGAAACAGGACTATAGCGCCTTTACATCTCTCCCCATGCTGGGAGCTTGTTTATTATAATTATAGAAGACCTCCAGGCTTTGTCAGGGGTTCCCATACCTCCAAGATCAGATGTAATGAATCACATCCCACAACAATCACAGCTCTGCTTACTTTGAAAGGTTTTCTCCAAGTGCCTTCTCACGCCTGTAATTTCCATATTAAAAAGCACCCGAGTTTCAGTTGGGCAGCTGTGCCTCATGGTATGTCTATGTGCGTGGGACTGAGCAACGTGAATCATCGGCATACATTGTTTTTTGACCTTGAATAACAATGACCTGCAGAAAGAGCACAGTGTACGGCTAGATATGTGAAAAACGCAGTTCTCATGTGAAGAAGCGCAAGCAGTGTATTTACGAGAACAGAGCCATGTAGTGTTGTGTGCATAAGCAACAGAATGGTTTTTAAGCATATATTTCACTTATGCTAACTTACCAAAGTCTGCAGTTAACACCATATCCTCACTACACCACTAGCGCTGAATCTTGTTGCGTTCACTTATATCCTTACCTGGCAGACAGGCTGTGCGAGCACTTCAAATAGAGAATCTATCAAAGTCACCTCTGCTATATTAAACGACATTCAGTGTTTAGGAAACTGTCCTTTAGCTTGAACAAATCAAACCTTTCTCCCTCCAAAATATTGGTCTTTCTTGGTGCAGACATATGAACGTAATGCTCTGATATTTCCATCTAAAAAAAGAGCTAAAGATTTGCACCTGTTAAGTAATATGTATATGCTTTCCTGTTTCCTGTTTTCAGTTTTTAATTGTGTTCTATTTCAGTGTTTTATACTTATAGGAAGATTGCTCTGTATAAGGGATTTCCACCAAGTGGCTATAAAATGGACAGAGTCCAGTGGTTCCCTGTGTGTGGGCAATGAAGATATTCTGATTATATGGCAACTGATATTTCTGTATGATCAAATGCTGCTTATATATGCCTGCTTGACCTTCACATGGTAAAACTAAGAGCAGGTGTTTTGTGTTAAGTGCTGCTGGTCTCTACACTGAGACATGCAATGAACAGTGAGCTGAAGCATATGAGGTGAACTATGCTCCCAGTACTGGAGTGAAAGTAGCTCCTGGGGCTCCAGGAGTCTTGCAGATGGTCCCTAGGGCATTCTTAAGTGACTTACAGTGGGGAGATAGGTCATAGTGGGAGCATCCTTCACAGAACAGTGCATAGAGGTAGGGGCTGCACATATACTACTTTGATGCCAGCGGTTCCCAAAGCAATGAAAATAGGTTTTCCAATTACTAATGAAAAGCCAAAATGTTCCTTCAGTGATATGTTGGTTATAATCTATTTGAATTGAAAGCCAGGAACCCTAAGTGTGCAGTGTCCTGGCTGTTTGGTATGCAGCTAATCATTCTTCTCAATGGTGGTGTTGTATGCACATCCATGAGAGGTTTGATATTTGGTGCATCGCAGTTCAGGAAACTGGGATCGCTTTATCAGCTTATAATGGAGCTTTGAAATGCATTGCACTGAGGGTAAATGGAGGATCCCATTTAGAGGATCAAAGTTCACTTGAAAAATCTTTACCATAATGTTAGTATTGATCCAAAGCCACAATGCAATACTTGTTCTCTAGTTCCCAAGCCGGAAGCTCTGGCTGTTAGGCCACATCGCCCCAGCTTTGCTGCCCAAAACCCTACATACTTGGAACCTTTACTTACGTTAGAACAGAAGTAGAAGCAGGGTGTAGATCTGTAGTACTGTTGATTTAAAACATAATTTTTCTTTCTTTTTTGGCTAAACGTATCTGTCACTTGGTGAGAAACATGCTTTTCTTTATTCAATTGTCCTTATTCTAGCATTGCTCCTAAACTTGGAAGATTGTTTTCTCCCTGAATTAATCAAGCAGTGTCTGTATTGACTAATATTTGAAACCATACACAATACCGTTCTTTTATGTTGGCTCCAAAGAGCGTCCATTTAAGTAGACAACAATACATAAATGTATCTATAATTCATAAATCTATTATGACATGTTTGGTTACAAAACATTAAAGACTGTCTTTTTCGATTTTGAATTCTTTGAAAGTCTTAATTCACTATTTTTTTTCCTCTCTACATTTCTAGACTTTTTAGTTGTAGAGAGCCTGATGATGATGGAATACTTAAAAGAAGAGGGAGACTTAGTCCAAACGCTAATCTCGTAAAGACGTTGGTGTTCTTTTTTCTGGAAAGTGAGGTAAGCTGAATATTTCAAATGAATGTTTGTTAATATCAACTTATAATACGCAAGATGCTTTTTAAAAGTACATGTGAATAGTTATAAAGATAATTCTGTTTAAATAGTTTTTAATTACTTATTTGATGGACTGAACCTGTAAAATCAATTTGGTTACTGTTGGAAAACGAGGCAGCATCTGTGAGGCATGCACAAATAACAGGACTACATTTGTCCTTTACTGGGAACCAAACACCCAATTGTAGCGCCTGACTCTCAAAGGGTAGCGTTGCAGGGCAGTCTGAGGCTTACTCAAGGGGGGTGGTGTGGGCTAGTAGTCTCCATGTGCAGGTGCGCCAAAAATAACACTCAATTGATTGTAAAGTCTGTACTTTGCTTTATAAAAGTAAGAGTACATTTATTAAACACACACACTACTCAATACTATGCACCAATTTACAAATATACATAAGCTGTTGGAATTACTTTGTGACATTGCGTAACATCTCCACCCCTCCCGCAGGGGGGGGTGGCGTCTAGTACCACCACTCCCATGTATGCACATCATTTTGCCCCCAATGCAGTCAATTGGTCTTAACCTGGAGCGAGGGCCCTGCGCACTGGCGACATCCCAATGGCGACCCCCCTCCACCCCATTACGTCAACCAGCATTAAAAATGGGTACACTTGCCTTGGTGACACATAACCCTGACTGAGCATCTCCTACTGACCATAAAGTATTGTTCCTCACCTAACAGCAGCAGCAAGAATACATGTTTAAGCACCACTTTAGAGTGATCATACTCCTAACATTTGGATATCATTAAAAATGCATTGCAATTACAGCCCCTAAAGGCATCACAGATTATCACAGGAGTATGCATATAAAGCCAGACACCCTAGCAGGAATGTCTGATAACATAACCCCACTTTGCTTATGACATCACCTTAGACCAGGGGGCGGGGGGGGTTTATTCCTTTGAAATACTTAGGAAAGTTGGGGTGATGTGTCTCTTCGTGCAGGGGGGAGATTGCGCTTCTCCAGCAGCTCCCCCCAGCACCTTTTCACCATTGTGGGTGACCCCCTCTTTTGGGGGACCACCAAAGACCAAAACGGCAGGCTTCCAAATGCCTGGCAAGGCATTATGAGGCGATTGTGCTCCTTCTTCTGAATAATAGATGAGCGGCTCTCCCACTGTGCCAGGGAGAGCCGTGCTGGCACTTCGCCTCTTTCTAGGGCTTTGGTGGGGGGCCCGGTCCCACCCGGACCCCGAGGTAATGTGATGCGGCTCGGGGAGCCGACCCCCCGCCGCTCTGCGGTCTTCTGGGGCCCTGTCACACACGGGCCCCGTGCAGCTCCTCCTGTTCAGGTTCTGGGTCCCAGTCCCACCCTGGACCCCCGTATGCATTCTTCGTTGGAGGGCAGCCTGGGGAGCCTACCCCCGCCTGCTCCCCGCGCGGCCAGCACTCTTCTGTGCTGCCGTGAGAGCCGGCAGTCCTATTCTGGTCTGCCCGCTCCGGTGGGCAGACGCGGGTCGGCTTCCGCAGGTCTTCTGGGGAGTGCAACAGCACTCCCCCGGACTCCTCCACACACACTCTGGGCCCATTTTCGTCGGGGTCCAGGGTGGGCTCCTGGCACGACGTGGAGCATTGTCACGTGGAACGCGATGGTGCTCCCCGGCCATCCTCCTCGTGGGGGAAGGGGGGGGTACGAAGGCGCTCCCCCGCCTCCATCTTCGGTGGGGCCATCGTGGGCTCCTGGTCCCCCTGCAGGGCACCTTCACGGGGAGCGCAACGGCGCTCCTCGGCTTTACTTCTCCTTGGGGGCAGCCCCAGGGACCTGACCCACACCAGGGGCATCTGAGACTGGCGGCGGAGTCCCACGCGCTTCGTCGTCTGTCTTCTTAGTGGTCAAAGATCGCCTACATTCTGGGGGCCATATCTCAGCCCCTGGGGGTCCGATCTGCCCCATTTGCGCGTCTCTTCGCTCCTGGTGGCGTCGCCCAGCCACTGGGAGCACTCTCCTTCGCCCTCCGGGTCTCCAAGAGGGTGCATTATGCAGGGAGCGGTCTTCACTGGCTCCCTGCGCCTCTTCTCCCTATACAGAGGCCCCTGCGCACCGTTCCTGGGCTCTTCTTCTGGCGCTGTTAGGGGCCTGGGGGGCAGTCAGGGGAGTCCTCCTTCCAACTGCCCATTGCCAGGCTCCAGCACCTTCCGCCTCAGCAGACCACACCCCAGAGAGAGCCTCTCTTCCTGTGCAAGTACTTTTTAGGTCGAGCCTGGAATTCGCATCCAAAGGATGCGTCCAGGTGGAAGACTTATAGCTAGCTGACTCGGGGGAATGAAGGACAAGAAACTGCCACGAGCTTCTCTTCGGCTGGATTACACTGCGTGCGCACGCCCAGCCGGCGCCGTGCACATCCCCTGCCTGGTGCGCGCTCTTCAAAGAATGAAAGTGAGACTGGCTGCAGTGCCTCGCATCCATGCCGCGTTAGTGTCTTTCCCGTTTATTTCCCTCCGCTTCTCTCGTGTCCCCTTCCCTCCGCCTCTCTCGTATCCCCTTCCCTCAGCGTCTCTCTCGCCTGCATCCTTCCCTCGGCGTCTCTCGCCTCCCCTTCTGTAGTTTCCTATCCTCCCTCTGCCTAAGGCTCTCTCCCGGTCCTTTCCCTACCTGCCTCTCTATGCTCCGCTCTCTGTCTCGTGGGCCGCGGTGCTCCTCTATTTCTTCGGTGTTGTTTCCCGTCCTACCTCTGCAGGAAGTCGCCGCTGCCCCGTCCTCGGCTCCAGCAGTGCCCCACCCTCTTAACCTCACGTCCCTCCCTTATCTCCTCCCCGCGGTCTCCTCCCCTCTCCCTATCTCTCCCACCCCCTGGCGTCCCCGACCCGCTCCCGAGGCCCCCAGCCGGCGGAGGGCGGCTGCTGCTGGGCTTCCTGGCGCTATCTCTGGCGCTGCAGCTCGTCACCCTTGGGGGCTACCTCCAGCTGCGGGCAGAGCTGCGACGGGAGCTGAGCAGCGGGGGCCCGCACACAGCAGCCCCCCAGCAGCGGGACCCCGGTGACAGCGAGCGGCGCCACCGTCAGGTGAGTCCTCTGAAGTCCTGGCCGGAGCAGTGCAGAGCTGGTTGTTACCTTGTTTTCCAAGTTTCTATACCGAGCGCTTCAGGAACCACCGACCTACAGATCCCCCCACCCCCTCCCCCTTAGCTTTGAAGGAATCAGAAAGACTTTCCTGCTCCATCCATGGGCGAGGGTCACTGCTGTGCGACCTTACTGCTCATTGCGGGGATGTCTGTGCCTGCGAGAAAGCGGAATGTACTGCTTATCGGTGAGTCGCAGACGACTTCCAAGCTTGTTGTGTTTTTTATTACAAATATTGTATGGAGTTTGTTGAAATGAAGCACTTGACAGTACGAGTATATCGATGCACTGGAAGCACAATGCAGTGGCGTGTTGGCAGGCGGAGTCAAAGACGTAAATAACAACAGGATATCTCGGTTGGACGATGTTATGCACATTTGCACAGAGGCCACGCAGACTATCCAGTGACCAACGCGCGACTCGCCTCTGGAGCGTGACCCTTCCATAGCTGGCAAGTTTTCCGCTTGGTCATGTGTTTTATGTTTTCAATCCACTTATGTATGCCATTTCAATGCTCGTATATGCGGCTCTGTGATGGACACGTTATTGAAAGAAGATAAAGCAATTAGGTGTCTGTAATGAGATAAACTACAGAAACCGCACATTTTCTGTAATGTTATGGGTATAAAAATGCCCTTAAAACTGCTTCACCACCCTTCATTGCTTTATTTAAAGGAACTAACTTCGCATATCCAACATGACCCGCTTAAAAGCTGGCCTCTGATGTAAACAAAATTGGGTTCTTTAGAAATCAAACATCAAACTCTGGTGTGTGTCCCCTGCCCACTGACAAATAATTTTTCAAAAGGTGGCAATAGATAGTTAACAGGAAGGCAGGGTCTGTCGTTCTTCCCGTTCAGACTGATGCAATGGTTATGTCCCTTGCCCCTGATTCGTCCTAGCAGTGCAAGTGAAGTGGTCGCACCAAGGTACAGGGTAAAAGAACACTCCTGTACAGTGGGCAACTTCTGATAACAGAGACAGATGCCACTGTGAGCGACGTTCAGCTGCACCTTTGCCTTCTTATAGTAGCTTCTTCCACCTGCCAAAAGTACATTCGCCATAAAGTTTAAGCTATTGCCATTACAAATTACAATAACTTTTATTTAAGTATTAATTATTTTAAAAAAATTAAATGCCATTGTTATTTGTAATATCAATACATCTAGGTCACGTAAATACAACACATATTGCATTACAAATGCCATAGGTGTCACATTTGTGAAAGTTAAAACTATTAGCATTGTAAATGACAAAGCTATTAATTTCGCTATTTTCAAAACCAACACATAAATTAAAAAAATTGTCATTTACAATACCAATAGCTCAAACTTTCCTAATGCGAGACCTATTGCATTGCAAATGCTTGTTAAAAGTTGAGATGGGGCTGGCAGGAAGTCTCTGTGTGTCCTATCAAACAGCGACGCATCACTTCTTGCCCCTGCTCCCTCCTTCTTGTCCAGTCTCTGGGTTGTTCAAAATGGAGTCGTCCAGTGTCTCTGGCCACATGGCTCCCCTTCCCCTAGTGCTGCCTTCACCTTGGTTCAACTTGGTGCCTGGCACCCAGCGATAGCGGTTGGATTGGTTTGTAGCTCCACCTATCTCCCTTCCTTGGAGGAAAGATCTTCGCTCAGGAAAGAAAGGGCATTAATCTAACCTGCCAAAGCCAGACCCCAGCCAGGGACTCGGAGAAATATGACATTTCTGGAAGACCCAAAAGCAGTACAAATATGACTTTGGACTCTGTAGAATATTTCTTTTCACCTCCACTACACAGGACTTTAGTGCGTGTCTGGAATCTGTAGGCCTGGTGGAAGTCATTCTAGCCATGGATCCCACATCCCCATAGGGAAATAATGAAGCGAAAACACAGTAAAACACATTACTTTCCCTGGCATGTTTCTTTCCAGTGTATAAAGCATATGCCATGTCAGCACCCAATTCTGCATAAGTCCTGCCACTCCATTCACTCTGTAGCTGCTCCTGCACTGCGCACACCATGAATCTCTCCTGCGAAGCCCCTACACGTGTGCACACGCATGTACACCTGTGTCTGCATGTAACCAGCACGGTGCCCCATACTCCAGCTGCTGCACAGCAGCCTAGTCAAGCCAGGGGGACACCAGTAAAATCACCATGCAGTCTCCTTCATTATGACTTCACTGTGGGTGAGTCCCAGATTGAGGCTCCCCCACAGTAAAAGCTCAACAATTATGTGCTCAAAAAAGCGAAAAATCAGGGCCGCCCCTAGTGTCAGAACTACCTTCTAACAGTTACTTTATGAAAATGCTTGACATCATAATTAAATCAAACAACTGAAGGGTCAAGTTTTAGAATGCTCCTGAAGAAAGATGTAATAAAAATGATTTTTGTTTTATGTTTAAAATTCAGTTCATCTTGGCTTTGTAGTTTAAATTTCACACCATTCAAAATGTAACTGCATCACATTCATGTGATCTCTCCTATTTTGCGATGCACTCTAATCAGTGAAGGGACCTTTAGTTAAGTAAAATACTTTCAAACACTTATGGCAAAAAACAATTAAACACTTTGATGTAAAGCCAGAAGATTAATTTAGCTTCTATGTTCGCTGCATGTAGACCATGGCATATTGTGCCTTTACCCTGCCATGAAGCAGTGTTTTTTTTGCATTGGTTAAAGTCTCAAGAATATCTAGTAGCCATGCAGCTGAAAACAACACCCTATAGTTAATTTCTTTATGTAATTAAATTTGTAACTACAGTGGTGTGTCTTTAGAACTGTTAGGATGAGACAATCAAGTTTGTCAACTGCCAGTGCAAAGACAAGAGTGTACTATGGAGTATTGACACCTAGCACCTCTGATTTCGCTGCACATCAAATTCATGCATCCATGTGAGGAAATGTGGTGCATTCTATTGTGTGGTTGTTTGGCCCCGCCGTGTAATACACTTAAATACCTCCTTAGGGCCTGTAGGTTTAGTTTGCTAAACCCTCTAGTCGAACCATGGATAGCTGTGCCTCTAAGCTGCAAGGAACGAGTGTTAGGCGTTTAAACAGCACCAAAAGAATTGAAGAGAAAATAACTGACACTCATATTTAACCCCCAGTGTATAAAAATAGCCAGTACTTTTATGTATTTTTAGACACCACAACAAAAAAGATCCTTCTGAGGATTCTGAAGATCTAGATTTTACAAGAAACATTAACCAAGACCTTTCACTCAATTGGGAACAAGCACTGGCAAATTCAACTAATTTAACGTTTAGACACATTGAGTAAAAGTTTTGGTTAGTTGTATTGAGGTCTGTTAGAGTTGCTTTAGGCTACTAACTCCCAACCGAGAGCCAGTTTAGAAGGGGGTGTTGGGGGTTGGAGATGGGGGGCAGCACAATCCTCTAACAGTTACCTTTGCAGAAGGAGCAGTATTCAGTCAGACATTTATCTCTTTGCTTGAGGTTCCTATGTAAGTGGTCCTAATGCAAGGGATACAGGATGCTTAAGATGCTCAAGGATGCTGTAGATGTGATGCTGTTAATGGGGGTCTTTCTGCGGCACCTCAACCCCTCCGTGGACTGCAGGTGTTCCTGACCCAGTGATCGAAATACCCTGAAGTCCTCTTGATCCTGGCAGAAGTCCAGTTGCCACTGGGTTACCAGTTGCCTGGTATCGCGATCACGGCCAACTCTTTGGTCAACAATAAATTGGTGGTTATGAGCGAAACAACCTGTGTATGCTTTCAGTAGAGTGAAGTTTATAGTTATGAAAAATTGGCTCTCTAGAGAGGAAAAGAGGCCACCTACCACTTTTCTCGGGAAACACAACATTTTTGTACACATTGATCCATTCTTTATTGCAGTTGTAGGAAGCTGGCTCTCTATATAATACTGTCACTAGGTGGTAACACTGTGCACAGAGTTCAGGGGTTCCCCAAAAGTGTTCAGGGCTCAATGTAAAACCCAAAGTGCTCTGTTAGTGGTAGTGTGGGTAAGCAGCCTTAGGCCTAACACAGAGTAGTGTAAGACATATATTGCACAACAATGATCAATAATGGACACACAACTCCAGAAGGAGATCCAGACCTAATTTAGAAACATTTACTTTGTATGTTATTTTAAAACTAAGGTCTTTGTAATAAGGTAAGTACGTTTTCTGAAAGAGACAATTAGTTATGGATTTCTCACCTTAGAATTACCCCCAGGCGTCAGACTGGTCCGGAGAATTTTTCTTAAGCAGTACACCTCCGCGTCGGACGACTCCGCGTTCGTCGTTGGCATTGTGGTCGCTGGAATGATGTAGCAGTATCTAATTGGACGCCGCCTCTGTGCGCTGACGTCCTATCTTTCTTTTTCTGAGCCAACCACTGCAAATCCGGAGAGAGTGGTACCTAGTCACTTTTTGACTCTATTTTTGCAACTTTTTATAGACATCTTTTCGAGTCGTTTGACTCCTGGTGCACGTAGGGAAGCCCCGTCCTCGAACCGGCTACAAGGCTTGCGACTCCGGTCGCAAATTGATGTCAGTTACGGACCCACAGCCTTGTGTGCCTTTGGTGTTTGGAGCGTGACCAGGACCGGAAGTTGTGCTCCAACTGCCGGGCCCTGAACCCTAAGTCTTTGAGGAAGTGGTCCCGAAAGCTTCTCGAGGCCCGGCAGTCCCCTCCGTGCCATTAGAGGTCCCAGGTGGGAGGGAGGTCTCTGGACCGGTCATGGAGTCATCACCACTACTCCTCGTCGAAGTCTTCATCTTCGGGTAAGTCGAAGCACAAGAAAAAGGCGAAGAAGCGCAGTCGTTCTACGTGTTCTCCCCATCCGTCAGCTGACTCGATGCAGGAAGCGGAACGTAGTCGTCCGGGTCCGCCACACAGCCTGTTGGGTCGACTCCGGCCTCCATCCCCCCTCCCCCTTCCCGGACGCCTGATCTTCCCATGCCCAACTTCGGAGCTTTAACAAATCCCTCCATTCCATCTTTGGGCAGCCCAATTCTGCCGGAGCGCCTTCGGGCCGCACAGACTCAGCTGAGGGTTCTAGGCCTTCGATGCTGGTGGCTCTGGCGCCGCAGGGCACCCAGGGATCCAGGCCTGGATTCGGATTGGCGCCAGTCGACCTCGTGACACCTCCGACGCCAAATCCAGTGGCTACACCTCTGTCCCCTCCTACACCGGTTGTGTCCCCACCCTTTGGCAGACCAGTTAGAGGAACCGGACTGGAGAGAGGAGTTGGGTGAGGCCAGTGGTCTGGACACCTCCCCAGACCTTAGCATGCTTTCTCCCCCTACTGTGGCTACGAAGGAGGGTGTATCTTTTGCAGTGGTGTTGCATAGGGCGACTGAGGCCTTAAACCTTGAGCTTCCTATGGTGGCGGTCAGGACTAACCTCCTGACCGAGGTGCTTCAGCCAGCAGCGGCTTCTTCGGAGCCCCTGCTGCTGTTCAAGTGAGGCCCTTACAGACATCCTTGTGGGCACTTGGTCCAAGCCCAACACGAGGGCTCCTGTGGACAGGATGATGACCCAACTCCACCACCCTGTCCCGGGCGACCCCATTTTCTTCTCCCAACACCCCACCCCTGAGTGCTTGATGGTCCAAGCCTCAACTCCCAAGGGCACATTCCCTCCCGCACGACAAGATAGAGAATCCAAGAAGCTGGACCACCTTGGGAAGAAGATGTTCGAGGCATATGAGCTGCAGATCACACACTGTGCATAGATCGCCATCTGGTGTTGGGCCCAGATGTTTGCACTTGTTGTATTTGAAAAGTCTTTGGAAGTCATGAAATAGGTGACTCCTCCTTTGGACAATAGTGCGCATGGGCATCAGCTCCATCTTAAGATTGTTTTTTTCCGCCATCTGGCTCCGATGTGTTTATCGCACTCCTGTTAGGTGTCGTTACCGATTCAACTTTCGACGCGTGATCCGTCATCCTTTTTTCCGGTATTGTTTCGATTGTGATCCCTAGTCGACATGCATCTCTTAAAGTCTTCCATTCCGGTCATCGACAAAGGCCTTCGGGTCTACCTACGCCATTACATCTGGCTCATGAAAAGGACTCCTTTTAAAAGTGTCCTCAATGTGGATCCCAGTTTCCACACACAGATCTTCATGAGGTGTGTAACCTCTGCCTTTCACTGGAGCACGTGGCTGTCCAGCATGTGCCTCTTTCCACTCCCAAGAAAACGATTTGGGATCGTCGAGCTCGAAGAAGCATCTCTCGCTCGTTGACATCCATTCCCGATGACATCTTCCAGGAGGGCATCGATGTACCAGAGCAGGAGCGGATCGAAGAAGGCCTAATCAGCGCCTCTGAAGCTGATAACTCTGTCAAAGACATCACTCCAGCACCAAAAAAGCTTCAGTAATACCTCCACCCTCTGGCCTAGGTGCACACTGGAACAATACTTCTCACGCCCCGCCTTCGGGTCCGTCAAAGAAGTCGACAAACAAGCCTTCAGGCCACTCTAAATCGAGTCAGCCTGCCATCGGGACCGAAACCATAACTCCGGCACCCAAAAAGAAGCCGTCGTCGTCCTCTATGCCAACCACTAGCTCGGCACCAAAACATACTGGGATCGACCCCTTGACTCAGAAAAAGTCATCGGAACCGAGTAAAAAGCCACTTCCAAAGAGTACGGACTCTCAACCTTCGGCATCGAAAAACCCCTCGGAACCTAAAAAACAACCGGTTCCACAGGCTCCTTGAGATACTAAAAAACCTCAAGCTCCTAAGCCAAAACAGCCTAAAATTACTCCAGATTCGGTGCCACGTATACCTTCGGAACTGAAAAATCGGCACCAAAAGAACAGCCTACACCAGAAGAGCTTTTTCAACCGGATCTCACCCAAAAAAACTCTTCTAAAGGACCCTAAAACAGGTCACCTGACTCTCAGTTCCGAAAAGAGACCAATGGACATGCCTCTGCCGGCTCCATCTCCATCAAAGGAGAGACATTGCAACATCTCCTCTCAGACTCCCTTCTCCACCTCCCCCTCTAACTCTCCCTCCACACCACTCCCCTACTCCATCTCCACTCCCTTCACCATCTCCTCCACCACAGGATGATGATGACACCTCTAACGACGGGGGGGGGGGGGGGGACGGTGCTGCATTGTCTGGGGTTCACCATCAGCATGCTGAAGTCGCACCTGATTTCCTCTCAGAAGTTTCTTTTCATCGGAGCGATTCCGGAGACAGCGCAGTTTCGGGCTTATCCTCCCGAGCAGCGAGTCAGGGATATTCGGGCTTTGATTCCGATCTTTCAGCATCTAACCCGGGTTTCAGTCAGAATGACCCTGAGGCTACTGGCCTCATGGCCACATGCATCCTGCTGGTGGACTATGCCAGGTGGAATATGCGGGTCTACAGTGGGACCTGAAGTTCCGGTGGGTACAACCTCAACAAAATCTTTCCTGTTGTGTCCAGATCTCAGAGGTGTAAGAAATGGCCCTCTTTCTGCATAGTTGCCCTTACTTCTGGCTGAATTGCTGATGTGCTTTGAGTGTGCCCTGGACCCCTGCTAATCAAGTAACCAGGGCCTCTGTTATTTCCCTAAAACTGCATTGAAGCCTAAAGCCAATTGGCATCTCTGGCCACAGGTCAGCCCCTGGTAAATTGTACCACAGGTATCTAGGGCACTCTAACCAGAGAGGGCCTCTAAAGGCTGCAGCACTTATTGTGCCACCCTTAAAGGTCCTGTACCATTACACTCACACACTATCACTGCAGACAGCCTGTTTTAGTGCGGAACAAAGAGAAGAGTCGACATGGCACACATTCCTGTGTGCCATGCCTACAACCCATTGCCCTGGCATAGTACAGTCACCCCTCTAGCTGGGTGCACTATACCAGTGGTGAGGGTACAGGTGCATGAGCCCTGTACCCCTACAGTGTCTAAGTCGAGTCTTAGACATTGTAAGTTCAGTGCTGCCATTAGGGGTATATAGTGCTGGGAGTTTGTCATTACGAACTTCACAACACCATAATTGCTTTACTAAAAACTGAGATGTTTGGTATCAAACATCACAGCATATTAAACCCACATTGATGCCAGTGTGGGATTTAATGACAATGCACAGAGAGGGCATCTTAGAGATGCCCCCTGAAAAGTAACCTACCACTAGTATCCAGGCTGTGTGGCTGCTTTCAGCTGCCACCACCAGACATGTTTCTGGACTCCTGGGTCGAGAGCCTGCTGCTCTCGGGGGCCTAAAACAATGCACATCCTGGGACGAGGTGCCTCCTCCTCCAGGATGGGCTGGATTCATGAAGGGTAAGCTTCAAAGACTTTCCACCTTTGTGAGCTTCCCCAGGCCACTTGCTGCTTTCAGCAACTAGTCCCCACTGGTTCTGACCCCTACCTTGGGCAGGAGAACCAGCGGGGAAAAACAAGTGAGGAAGAGAGGCGTGCCCACCTCTGCCAACTCCACCCCTCAGGTGGAGGAGGAGAAGTGAAGCACATCTCTGTCCCTGCCATCTTGCAGACTGGTGACTCCACCAACCAGGGAAAGGCTTATGACCCTGCCCACTAGAGGTTGGCGTAATAGGGGCTGTACACACCCCAGGGAAGCGACCCATTGGTCCCAACTTTTTTACCAACCTGTAATGCCCCCTAAGTCTAGTATTTGTGACATGGGGATGAGCCTTGCATTTACACTGTGTTAAGTTGGCATGAGCTTATTAGAAGTTTAAATGCCATTTTTCCTTTCTGCTACCTTTGCACCCGGCACACATTATTATAAATGTTTAGAGTCTAGCAGAGTGTTTTGCTTCACACGAGAATAATTCGTTTTTCTATACTAGCAGCCTTGCTTGGTAAGCTTTGTCTGAACAGTGAGTGCCGAGGCCTTCAACGTTATTTCAACACAGTGGTTGTTGTTCGGACTGATCAGCGCATGTTCTAGACATAACCTATATGCAGCTGTGGCCACCTCTGATTTTGGCACGTTTAATAATGCAATGCGTAGGCATGCTCAAACACACTTGGAGAACATTTGCATGCAGAAGATTTGGTGCAGAAACTGATGTGATCCATTTCTGTTAGGATCAGAGGTATGGGGCCGCCCTTGTATTCCCAAGAGACCTTCTGTAGATCTAAAATAACCTACTAGCAAGGGAGGGTGAGATATAGGTGTATTCTAACCTGTTTTCCATTTAGAATTTTAACATATTTCTCTCTTTGTATTTTATTGAATAGTAACTATGCTGATAATCTTGTTGCTTATAATATGTCTGCTTGTATTAGCTAAGATACTGGACCTGAGAACACAGCATTAGAAATAAATATTTCAAACTTGCACGTGTCTCTATTTACTCCCCGTTTTGGACTGGTATGAGAGTATAACGAAAGAGTGTTCATGTATTCCACATTGCCTGAGGTATTCTAAGTTCCATGTTCTGGTTTGTCTAATCATTGCGGTTATGAAAGAACCAATGCGACCCTGATTGCTAGTCTGGTAGCGGATTTTGCCTACTAAGGTGAGTTTTGGTACACCCTAATTCACTGAGGTTCCAAGTCTCTCTGCACAGTTCTGTGTATGAGCAGAATCCCTGCTACATTTGAGAGCAACCCTGAACCTTGCTTCCTCAGACGAGAAGAAACTACAAGAAGGACCGAACAGCCCTGCAGAAGCTAACCAGAGGAAGACGCCCACTGACTTGGCCCCAGCCCTACCAGCCTGTCTCCACCTCGAACCTGCTCCTGCGAAATCCCGATGTGTCCTGCAGCCAGCAACTTCAAACCCCCGGAGGACCTGCCTTCCTTCAACCCCAAAGTCTCCAGTGAACACTGGATTTGTTCATCTGCAACCTCCAGCCGGAAACCGCGAATCCTCACCACTCTGCACCCGCCGCCCCCCGGCCCGAGCGGGGAAGCTTCACGAGGTGGTCCCCCCGGCGATCCTGACCCGAGATCCTGTGACCCCTGACCTGCCTCAAGCCGACGCCTGCAACCTAAATCTGGAAACGTCCCCCCCCCCCCCCCCCAACCGTGACCAGGATCAGGTAAGATGAGCCGACCCCAAAAGGCACTCCTACACCAGACACCCCACGGCCTTGGCTGACCAAAGCGACGGTGCCTAACCAACCCCAGCTTCCCAACTAACCTCTCGAAGTGGTGGTCGCATGCAGAAGATCTTCGTCCCCAAGCCTGCAGTGCTTTTGCAAACCGGAGAATCCCAATTTAAAGCTACAGGGCTTCCGATGCCAAAACAGCACTCTGCACCCCCAGTGCCGCTGAGGGTGCAACTGTTGTGCTGGCCTAAACCATTTGCCCTGAGTTTAAGTCCAGGAGCTTTGCTCACACAACCCAGTGGCCTGCTCGTCAGCAGCCACCAACCGGAGGCCTCCTATCCCCCATTGGATAACATTGGAACCCAGCACTGTGCACCCGGCTGCCCTAGTGCTGCTGAGGCTGTAACTAGAGTGCATCCTTGACCCTAGGGGACCCCTGAACTACCCCTAGAACTCCAACTTCCACTACCGAATAATTATCTGAAAACCAATATCACGATTTTCCTCCATAGGATAACATTGGCTGTTTTTCTGTGAACAGTTTCGAAGTGTGGAGTTTGTAAACCTAAAGAAATTCTTCAAAATTGTACTGTTTAACAAAAACTATTTTACTTACCTGTTTACAGGAAGTGTCCCAGAGTAGTATCCAGGTATACTATGTGTAAGAAAAGAAATCTCAAAAGTTACTTACCTGTAATCCTACTGAAAATTCCATTCAAAGTGTATGTACTGTATTCTGAAAAGCATTGCATTATCAGTAACACTACGTGATCAAATAAAAGTGCATTTACAATTGCAATCCAAACAGTGTTACAATCGGTGTTATTTACTGCACAGTACTGATCACTTACCTGTGCCAGGCTTGCTTTGTTCTAGCAAATAAAATAACTAAAAGAATATTTTTATACAAAAACAATTGGTCTGTAGTTCAGTCTTTGAGTTTATAAATGTGTTTGCTGACTGAGTGTGTACAACAAATGCTCAACACTGTCATTGGATACTGCCTTACTGCTCGACCACACTACCCCAAATAGAGAGTATGGTTCTATCTACTTTTACCTCTGCCTACTTTTTGGGTTCCACTGGACTATGTGCACATTATACCTCACTTTGGTATAGTATATACAGAGCCAGGTTCTTACAGGAGGGCACTGAACACCAATTGCAGTGGTGGCTAACAAACCAGGATTTAGTCAATGGCAGATCCCTCTCCCTTCACCTACCAGAGTTCACAGTGGTGACCGATGCATCATTACTGGGGTGGGGTGGCCACATGGGAGAGGCGGAGATCAGAGTCCCCTGGTCTCCGGTGGAGTCCGGGCTCCACATCAATCTTCTAGAGCTTTGGGCGATCCCTCTTGCACTAAGGGCATTCCTTCCTTCTGTTAAAGGGAGAGTAGTTCAGGTGTTCATGGACAACAACACCGCCATGTGGTACTGCAACAAACCAGGTGGGGTGGGGTCGTGTACCCTTTGTCAGGAGGCACTTCATCTCTGGAAGTGGCATGTCCCTGGTGGTTCAACACCTGGCAAGTTCTCTGAACACCAGGGCTGATGAACTCGGCTGCCGGTGCATGATGGATCACAAATATTGTCTTTACTCGGAGGTGGTGCAAGGTCTCTTTTCAGCGGTGGGGAGAGCATTGGTTAGATCTATCCACCATCGAAGAGAACGTGCAAAGTTTGCAATTCTGCACGTTGGAGTTTCCAAGGCGGCACTCGCTAGATGATGCTTTTAGTCGCAAGTGTAGTTGCGGTCTTCTATACGCCTTTCTACCTATACCACTTCTGCCTAGAGTGCTGAAGAAGATCAAGCGCGACTGGGCCAAAGTCATTCTTGTGGCTCTGGACTGGGCACAAAGAGTCTGGTATCCCGAGCTTCTGCACATGGCCATCGATCCTCCGTTCAGAGTGCCCCTTTGGGGGGATCTTCTGTCGTAGCTGCAGGGGACTGTCCTCCACCTGAACCTGTCCAGCCTCCACCACCTTGCGTGGAGATTGAGTGGCGACAGTGGACAGCTTTCGTCCTTCCTCCTGAAGTCTGTAACGTTACCTTGGCAGCCTGTGGATCCCCTTTCTGCACTCCTTTCAGAGCACTTTAAAAGGCTATCTTTCGGTCATTTCGACCTTTCTTCGCCTACCAGATCAACCTTCTCTTTTCAAGTCCCCTATTGTATATCGCTTCCTTAAGGGCATTACTCACTTGTTTCCTCCAATTCCTTTCGTAATGCTCCAGTGGGACTTGAACCTGGTCAGACCTACCTTTATGTGCGCTCCTTTCGAGCGGCTGCATAATTGTCCTCTCAAACTTCTGACACTTAAAACTGCCTTTCTGGTTGCCATCACCTCTACTCACAGGTGAGTGAGCTTCAGGCTCTTTCTTCCAAACCTCCTTCCCTAGCTGTTCATCCGGACAAAGTTGTCCTACGCACTAGGCCTTCATTCCTTCCCAAAGTGGGTATCTCTTTCTACATTGGTCAAACCATCACTTTGCCTACCTTCTTCCCTCCCTATATCCTTCTAAAGAGGACAGGCTCCACCGTCTGGATCCAAAAAGTGCGCTTTCATTTTATTTGGATCGCACAAAACAATTCTGGTTGGACGACTAGCTGTTTGTTGGCTATGTGGGTGCCAAGAAAGGTCAGGCTGTGCAAAAACCGAACCATCTCTGGATGGGTCGTTCTTTGCATCAAAATCTGCTATTGCTTAGTGAAAGAGGTACCTCCAGTGGGTTCCGTGCCCATTCCACCAGGGCGACTGCATCTACTACTACTTTGGGACGTGGAGTGCCCCTTAATATCTGCCAGGCAGCTACGTGGGCTTCATTGCACAAATTTACCAAACACTACTGCTTGGACAGCCAAGTCCGGAGAGACTGCTTCTTTGACTGTTCAGTTTTCCAGGACTTTCTGGTGTGAACTTAGTTCACAGAGACAACTTCGGGATTAATATTGCTGGGGTATCTATTCTAAGGTGAGTAATTAATAACAAATTGTCTTTCTTTCAGCTGAACAAGTGAGTTACCTTTGGTAACGATATATCTGTAAGAGACATATTGTCTCTTTCAGATGAACAAGTTACTTTCCTTCGGTAACTATATATTTATCAGACCTAGATTATTTATGGATTCCTCACTGCCCCACCCATCCTCCCCGTTCTGCAAACTGACTTCTAGGGCAAGGGACTTCCCTTCAGTGGCCTAATTTTGTGCACCAGTGATCAGTGTCGTACCTGCCTCTGCACTACTGGCGTGGAATGTCTTGTAAAGAATTGATGTTAGCACGCAGAGGGGACATCTAAGTAGATGCAACGTCATTCCGGTGACCACGACATCAACGACGAACGAGGAGTCGACCAGCGCCACCTACCGACGTGCAGGGGGACTGCTGAAGAAAAATTCTACGGCTCCAGTCTGACACCTTGGGGTAATTCTAAGGTGAGGAATTTATAACTAATCTGTCTCTTACAGATATATTGGTACCAAAGGTAAGTATCTTTTTCTTTAATTAAAAATACTTTTCACTTTGAAAAATCCACACTTAGAAACTTTTCAACACAGTCCAGTTTTATCGTATGGGGAAAACAGTATAGTGGTTAAACAGGTAAGTACTGCACTTACAATCCCAGTCTTCGGAGCCGAAAGTCAGCAAAGGCCAGGGGTCAGGTGAATACCAAAACTGCACCACCAGCAGCTCAGAGGCGGCCGGGTGCTGAAATCCAAATCTGAGTTCGGCCCAATGCTTTTCAATGAAGATGGGGTGCCTTGAGCCACACTGCTTGCAGGTAAGTAGATCTGTTGCAGGGACCAAGCTTTCGGGATTAGGTTAAGCACAGGGGGCCACAAAGCCTCCCCAAACATACACCACCAGATTCACATGGCAGCCAGGTGCAATTTTGAAGTCTGGCACCAAATGCTTTTTAATGGGGATTCTTCTTTCGGCAAAGAGGCTGCAGGCGTGGTACCGGAGGTTGTAGGAGGAAGACCGACGACAGCAGAGGTAAGTAGAGATGCAGGGGGACGAAGGGACCCTGTCGCTTCAGCTCACCAAGCCCCAGACACTTCTGTGCAGGGTTGCATTTGGACGTCTGAGTAGTCTTATCAGACCCAATTGGGGGGAAGCCTTTTGATTCATACTGCAGGTGCTGTCGTGAAGAGCACTAATGGTCAGCCAACGCTGTACACGAGGTCAGCACCATGGGGAGACTTCACTGAACAGGTGAGCTATTCAGACTGTGCCGTGGGTGTCTGGTGCAGAGTGAGCAAGAGACACAGATCCGCCTGTATCTGGAGTCCTTGGAGTAGTTTTCTTTGGGACAGGTCAGCTGTCCAAAGGAGACTTGATGTCTTTTTCGAAGGCAGCAGTCCTCCCAGGGTTTTCAGAGGTCCCTAGCTGCAAGACAGACCGCAGGTTCGCAGAAGCTGGAGACCGGCTGTTAGGGCTTGGGACCAAGGCAGTTTTGTTCAGTCTTCTCTGCAGGGTAGTATTACCTTCTTGCGTTGTTGCAGATCTAGTTTCTAGGTCTGGCGGAGCCACCCAAATATTACATTGAGGAGGCGTTTAGGGGAGTAGCAGGTAGGGCTAACGGGCACCTTACCTGGGGTGACTAGCCCCTCTATTATCCAACCCTTCTCTGGGAGGGAGCATAGACCTAGCTCTGATTGGAGGGTTCGCCCCATCTTCAAGATGGTAGGGACTGAAAGTTGTGCTTCACCTCGCCACCCCCACCTTGGTGGTGGGGCTGGTAGAGGTGGGCACAACTCCTATTCTTTTAATTTTTCTCGCTGACTTTCCTGCCCAAATTGGGAGTGTACACCAAGGCCTGCCATCTGCTGCTAGCAGCAGAGGCTGGGTGTCTCATTACAAATGCGGCAGGCATTTAAAGCTTCCCTCTGTAAGCACTGGCCCATCCTAGGGGAGGTGGTGTCGAGCCTCTGCCCAGGATGTTCATGGTTTCTGGTCCCAGAGAGGAGGGGCTCTATACCCAGGGGTCCATAAACATATCTGGTCATGGCGGACTACCTACAGATGATCAGACACCACAGAAGGGTTGGTAGGTGTTTAAGGGGCACCCCTGAGGTGCCCTCCGAGCACATGGTACAATAAATCCCACACTGGCATCAATGTGAATTTATTGCAAGTAGTAGTTTGGTACCAAACACTCCTGTGTTCAGTGAAGACATCATGGTGCTGTGGAACTTGTAGGAAGTGACCTGATCAGTGTCACCCCGGCCACTTTCAACCTCCTATAGCCTTCCAAGAATGAAGAGTCAATGATGCAGTAGCGAATACAAGCAAACAAAATAATTTTGTGAGTCAAATACCAATACATGATAAACACCAACACTTGAGTAGAAATAATGATCAAAGTAAAATTTAAAGACTTAGTAAAATCTCATGACGTTGGTACCTGGGATGGGTGGAAAAGGAAAACCGTACAAGACATAGCATACAGATTTATATTTACCTAGAATGGTGTGAAAACCAACCCCTGGCGAAGGGCTGGAAAAAAGGGCTCCCGAGTAGTCAGGAGCCAACAGTTCAAGACCTGGACAGGACAGGTAACCTCTTCTAAGTGCTACGCCTGCGTTACACCCCTATCTGGTGCTACTCCCCAGTTTCCATTTCTGGATGGACAGATTCTTCTCCCTCAGCAATCTCACGGACTCTTCTCTCTCTCTCTTTCTCCCTTCTCGATTCTTCTGTCAGAGTGCTCGGGCAGCGTCTCTGACCTCCGTGGCATCTGCCTTCTTCGGCAGAAATGATGCGTTGGCGACAGGTCTGTGACAAGTCTGACAACCTAACTGAGTGAGCCTACCTTAGTTGTACTATTCTCAGTGTATGTCAGGGGCGGTGCGTTCATTAGGGCGCTTGGGCGTCGCCCCCCCCCCTACTGAGCGTTGCCGTCAGTCTGACTCTGACTCATCTCTGTCTCACAATGCAATCATCATTCCATCCCAGCAGGCTGCCGGAGGGGGAGCGGGGCAGCACTACAGATTCAGTTTCTGCAAGTGAATGATTGAGCACACAACACCAAGAGTGCGCTGCGCACATGCTCCGTTTAGGGCTTAAAAAATGTGCGACCAGCCCGAACATGCGCACTAGGTGGTGCTCATTAGAAGAGCGATAGTTGTTCCATGCCGCTCTTCTAATGAGCAGCCTAGTGCGCATGTGCGGGCTGGTCACAAAAAAATATTACGCCCTAAACAGAACATGCGCAAGCCAATCCTGGCACTGCTGCTGGAGCAGCGTCTGGATTGGCTGAGGCCAACGCACGCGGTACTTAATGCCAAGGCGCCAACAGGGTAGTCGGACCCCGGCCTAGGACTCAGAGGACTCAGGACAGCAGAGGCGGCGCGCACTGGGTAAGTTTAGTTTGCTTTAAATAATGCTGCATGGCATGCTGCTTTATTTTAATCTGCCCTGAGCCGTACGCGACCCCCAACATCCCCCCGCCCATCGTGCAGTGAACCGCGCACTTAAAGTTTATACACTTATCTCAAGTGCATCTCCTCACAATCACTCACTAAAGTGAGCGCCGCCGCCATCTGAACCGAGAGGACAGGACAGTGAACACTAAGGTGTACAGGCTGAAATGTTCTCACAAAGTATGCAAAGACGCTCCTGCAATAACAAGGCAGTCCACTCAGGTAAAATTAAATATGCTAGCACAGACCGGAAATAGAAACGGGATGTTAAAAAAACACGGCGATGCATGTAGATTATGCCAGGCTGGCATAATATGCATTCATCGCCGGTATTGGCAGGCACATTCCGGCGGTTTTAATATCCTCGCGTATGTATTCAGGATCCTGAGTTTATGGTGATTTTTTTCCCCCCGCAAACATTTTTCAAAACTTACTTTTATTTAGTTCAAACTAAGCCTGACTTGACGTCGTGAGTAGTTTTTTGCAAACTGCGACACAATTTAGCAATTGTTTCTCTCCCTCTTTCACTTGATAAAATGTTTCTTTTATGGCCAGCAATACGAGTGTTGGTATTGCAAATACTCACGGGCACTGCTAAAAGCGTCTCAAGATACTGCTGGCGAAGTCTGACACCTGGCCTGGGTGAAATGGAAACATATTTTCTAGGATGGCACTTTATTTAATATTTATTCTTATTTTTATTTTTTTTAACAATTGACCAAACGATGAGGACATGTGAAATTTCGTAGATATGATGTAAGGGATTAGCCGAAGTAGATAACACCACAGAGTAATCCTGTCATTGCAGTTTTTTCCCGATGTACTTAGAGTGAGTTTAGTTGTCCAATGGTGGCATGTTGCAAAAGGCGTTTGCTTCCGACAACACCAGAGCACGATGATGAATTATATCGATTTAAATAACCTTTCTGGATAGCAGATGGGGAAACAGGTTGTGTGTGTCAAGGTGCACTAAAACAGTATTGCCAGAGCGAGAAATACTGGTGGTCCGAATTTGAATGCATGCATGGAAATCAATTAATTGCAGATTAGAACTTGGCAGTGGTGTGCTCTGTCACAGTACAGAAAATAAGTCCTTCTCGAGCCTCAACAGCATGACGGGGGCATGACAGAACAGCCCCCGTGTACATCGCGCTGCTCAGTGATGCGTCCTGTTGGGCTGGGGTTGCATTGATGCAAGACTGGGCATTATTTTTAATGCACATTTTATACCCTTTGTTATCATAAACTGTTTCCCCGTGCAAACCAGGAAGGAAACTAACAATCACATATAAAATACTTCTTTTACAAAGGTATTCTGTTTTTTGTGGCAGTCTCAGTATGTTTATAGTGCATACACTCGTATAGGAGCGCTTGATTCTGCTTAGTTATGTTTAGATGAGGACCAGTTGGTTAAAGAAAGCTAATGGAAAACACTTGCTCCATCTTGATTAGCAGGTCTTCCTATTGTCTCTACTGCATTCAAATGAGAGCAAACAGGCTCTTATCGTTCTCATCCCACCCCTTCCAGTTCCAGTTCGGGCATTAATTAATTTATGGCTCTGGGTGCCACCAGACTTTAAGTAAGAGGAGGTAGATGCTGCGGGGAGACAGGAGGAAGAGGAATCCTGAAATAAAATTATGATTCTATAAACTAGACTTTTGTTGTTTTTAGAATCCGTACAAAAACTTTCATCACAAGTAGCCTGGCACAGTCAATTTGTCTGCGTCCTGCCTGTCCTTCACCACAATAAGGACAACATTTGAAGACGGAAATGTACATTTGAAGACGTTTGCTGACTTGCTCTTATCGTTGTGTCACATAAAAGTGTGACAAGTGCCTGATATTTTCAGTAACGTGCAAGGGTGTGCAAAGAGTGCGGTTAATTAGGGTGGAAGTCTTGGACCCTCAGTATTTGTTGCCATGCCATGCCAGCCTGAAGAGTTGTGAATCACTCGCTACGCTAGCTCGCTGTAGTGCAGTACGACATTAATTTTACGCCCTACCACTTTCAAATGTCACCAGCCACCACTGGTGTATGTACCACCCCCCAATTTTTCAATATTTGTGTATTCCCTTCTGGTGATTGGACAATGAGATTGGGAGAAGTCTTCACACCATAATATGTAATGTCAATTTTCTTAGGTTCATTGTTCTAGGTCCCCTCCCCTTACTTGGTTTCCCATGCTTTATTTTTCCCACCCACATTTCATATCAGGTTTACAACATTGTATGCAAATTTTAGTTTTCTGCTTCCCCTCTTTGGGTCAAGGGGTGCTGTTCCCAGGAGCATCTTCTGGTCACTGTACTTTGTTATGTTATATGCAGTTTTATAACTCGCTCAATTAATGCCGGAGTATCCTGGCGCGGAATCCTAAAAGGAAAGTGCAAAAGGCCATAGCAGACAGAGGGGCATCTAAAAAGCGATTTTAAACCGATACGTTTTCAAAGCTTTTTTAAAAAGACCAAAGTTCAGGTTAGACTGCAGGGGCAAATGGAGACCATTCCAGGCGGTCGTCGCTCTAACCACAATTGACTGCCCGCCTAGCCGAGACCGCCGAAATCGAGGGACCTGCAACAGATGTTGAGCGGCAGAGCGCAAAGGTCGATTGGGGTGATAGCGGCAAAACCTTTTCATCAAATACGTAGGGCCATGGCCATAAATGGCTTTATGGGCCAGAGTAAGTATTTTGAAGATGATGCGCTGCGGCACTGGCAGCCAATGAAGCCTCTGCAAGTGGGCCCGAACGCTCATGCGACTTGAAATGTTGCCTAAAAGTCTTGCTTTGGCATTTTGAATGACCTGGAGGCGCCCTACCAGATAGGCCGGGGACCCACTTAACAGAGCGTTGGCGTAGTCCAGGCGCGAGAGAATTAATGCTCTGGCCACGGCCTCTCTCGCTGTGGATGGAAGATAGGGGAAGAACTTCCGCAGAGCTTTCAGGGTGCCAAAGCATCCACCCGTCAGTTTCTTAATGTGGGCCTCAAATGAGAGATCTTCCCCGAACCAAACTCCCAGATTCTTTGCCGGGATGTTAACAGAGCAGGGCAATGGAAAGCCGGCCGGCCAGAGTGCTTCTCTAAATCGAGAGGGAAACTGACCGTACAAGAGAATTTCAGTCTTATCCTCATTGCATTTCAGTTGGCGGCTGCCACCCAGTTTAAGACCGAGGACAGACAGGACCGAATCGTACCTGTGTCCAGGTCAGCGCCGGGCCACGTAAACAGCTGCGTGTTGTTGGCGTAGGCTATAATTTTGGCTCCTAGTTGTTCCGCCATCATAATCAGGGGGGTCAGATACACATTAAATAGCAGCAGGCTCAACGTTGAGCCCTGAGGGACCCCCGTCGAAAGTGGTTTAACTGTTGATGAAAACGGGGGAAGCCAGACCTGCTGAGACCTGGATGAAAGAAAGGAACCCAGCCAGTCCAGGGCCAAACCCGAAACGCCGATGTCAGCAAGGCGAGAAAGAAGGAGCTGATGGGCAGTCTTTCAATGTCATTTCGTGAAGTTTACAACGTCCAATGCGCCTGCGTTCCCCATGACAATATGGCGCTTTCAGTCACCCTCCAGGCCCAAGTACGAACTAATAAAGTCAAAGAAAAACATGTTAGAATACGGAAATAAATGAATGCACTGTATGGCACGTATTCCTTCTCTAATTCCCTTAATTTATTTTAGGTATTGCATTAGCAGTTTAGTAAGATAGGTAAAGTTAAGTTTCAGCGTAGCATGTGCATTATCCTGTGAGTTTCAAAGCAGCCATCTTTTATGCTACTGCACAGCTGCAAAGTTTCCCACCAAAGCGAAAGACGTCATACTACATAGATGCAGAAGACGCATGCGCAGAAGAGTTTTTGCGTTTTCAGCAGCAATTTTAAGTCACTCTGTTTACTTGTTATTAAAAACACATTGGAAAGCTTCTCCCAGATGAAATAAATGTTGTGTGGTGCACTTATTAGTATTCACAAAACATGTTGGTTACATTATTACATATTATTTCGAGAGAATTGAATCTGAGCAAGTTTTTTTATGTAGGAAACCTTACTCCATCACTATCAACATGCTGAAGTCACTCTTTACTCCCTCACCGATGCTCCCCTTTATCAGAGCTGTTCTGGTCATGGTGCAGTGTCGGGCTTATCCTCCCTAGCGGCAAGTCCAGGATATTTGGGCTATGATACCAATATTGCAGCCTCTATCCTGGATTTCGGTGAGATTAACTCCGAGGCTGTTGGGCTTCTTGACCTCTTGCATCATTCTTCTGGACCATGCCAGATGGCGCATGCAGGATCTGCATTGGGACTTGAAGTTCCAGTGGACCCAGCACTGGAGAAATCTCACGACTTGTTCCAGATTCCGACTTGCAGATCCAGGGCACAGTGAAAGACCAGCAGTGTTGGCTATCAAAATGCGATTGGGTCAGAGGCAGACCCCTCTCCCTTCCCCATCGAGACCTCCCAGTAGTGACAGAGGCGTCCCTTCTGGGATGAGGCGGCCATCTGGGAGATGTGGAGATCAGCGGACTCTGGTCTCTGTCGGAGCCCCGGCTCCATATAAACTTGGTGGAGCTTTGGGGGATCTGGCTGGCACTAACCGCCTTCTTGCCATCCATCAAGGGGTGACTAGTTCATGTGTTCATGGACTACACAACCGCCATGTGGTACTGCAACAAGCAAGGTGGGGTGGGAGCGTGGACCCTGTTTGAAGAGACTTTGCATCTCTGAACTTGGCTGGAACATTAGGGCATTACCCTGGTGGTTTAGCATCTGGCCAGTTCTCTGAACGCCAAAGCGGATTAACTCAGCCGAAGGTGCCTAGCACATCACGAGTTGCATCTCAATCCGGAGGTGGCGCAGGGACTCTTTCAGCAGTGGGGAGAACCTTAATTAGATCTCTTCGTCTCCGTAGAGAACGCTCAATATCAGCAGTTTTGCGCGCTGGAGTTTCCTAGGCGGCTCTTGCTCTTCAGCGCTTTTCATCACGAGTGGAGCTCTTGCCTCCTTTCCGCCCATACCACTGCTACCCAGATTGCTCAAGAAGATCAAGAGCGGCCGGGCAGAAGTCATTCTTGTGGCTCCGGACTGGGCATGGAGAGTCTGGTATCCTGAGATTCTGGAAATGAGCATCGATCCTCCTATCAGGCTGGCCCTTTGGGAAGATCTCCTGTTGCAGCAGCAGAGGAGGTTTCTGTACCCATACTGTCCACTCTCGGCCTCCTTGCGTAGACATTGAGCGGTTACAGCTTTCGACCATCCTCCCTAAGTATGTGATGTAATTCTGGCAGCCAGGCGTCCCTCCACGAATATGCCTTCCGATGGTCCATATTGTGTACATATTGTACAGAACAGTCTATTGATCCTGCATCTTTATCCGATATTCTCTTGCTCCTACTTTCCTTGGCCCAGCATGGCTCTGTTCTGGTCACCTTGAAGGGCTATCTTTTGGCCCTTTCCTCTTTAGTTCGGCTGCCTGATCAGCCTTATCTTTTCAAATACCCTCTGGTGCAGACATTCTGGAAGGGCTTAACCACTTTTTCCCCCTTCACCCATTATTATGCCACAGTGGGGCCTTAATTTGGTTCTCACCTTTCTGATGTGTGCACCGTTTGAGCCGCTGCACAACTGCCGTCTAAGGCTGCTCACCATCAAAACAGCCTTCTTAGTGGCAATAACCTCTGCCAGGAGGGTAAGCGAGCTGCAGGCATGGTCAACACAGCTTCCGTACCCGATGGTCTTTCCGGATAAAGTGATGCTACACCCTTTCATATGGGGTTGGTTACTCTATCCATTGTCTATGCACCTCCGCACCCTTCTATGGAAGAGGAGCATCTCCATTGTCTGGACCCAAAAAGAGCGTTATCGTTCTACCTTGATCGAACCAGAGAGTTGTTTTTTTTATAATTGATTTAAAAAAACATAGAAACGTCAACCATACTTTTCTCAAATCTTTTTTTTTTTGGGGGCGCACCAAGAAGAAGTCCAGAGATAGTAATGTTCGTGTGAATAGAAAAGTTCTTTATTTATTTATCCGTTCTTTTAAAATACAAATCACCAATCACTTTACAAAAAGGATCAGCCAACGCGTTTCACTCCCATCCAGGTAGTTTCTTCAGGGCAAGTGAATATTTCACCGGAAACATATGGCAAGGTCCTTCAAATTCCCATTTAAGGTAGATATCCCTTTGTCCTGTCCATGGAGTGGTTCTTTAGTTAGTCTTGTGAAGGGGGCAATGCAGCTTCCCCCACTTGCATACGACGTTTCCGATGTTAGAGTTTTTCAAAGTATGGATGGTCCCAGCTTGGGACCATCCATGCCGCTACGCTGAAACAACTACAGAAACACATATAGGCGCACGTCGACAGAACCTTTACATATGGTTAGGAAGTGAAATTCTTCGAGACTCGACTTCGCATACTTTGAAAAACTCTCTTAACATCGGAAACGTCGGATGACGACAAGGCCTGTTCCGACTGCCGGGCCCTGACTACTAAAGATAGACGGGAGCGGTCCCGTAAGCGGCTCGAGCTCCGGCAGTCGGTCCCGCGCCAAGCGAGGTCCCGGTCAGGCTGGAGGTTGAGGGACCGGTCGCGGGAGCGGAGCCATCATAGCTCCGGGAGTCGACGTCACTCCTCCGGGTCGAAGTCGTCAGGTAAGCACAAGAAGTCGAAGAGACGTCATCGCTCTTCTGACTCCCCCCGACGCTCGCGCGACGCGGCCGGGGGTTCAGGTAACACCGCCCACGCGTCTCCGTCGGAGTCGCAGGCGCCGCGTCCGGCCCCATACCCTTAGGTCCCTGGGCCTCACGCGACGCCGGAGGAGATTGAGCGGTTCCTCATGGCCATGAGGACTCTCCTCCGACGGGCTCCGCGGTGCCTTCGGGCCCAGCGGACCCGTCTGGGGGCCCTAGCGGGTCGGGGGCTTTGGCCCCGACGCTGTCGGGTGCTTCGGCTCCGACGCCGCCGGCGCCTTCGGGCCCGGCGCCGCAGGGCCCCGCTGGATTCGGCTCCGGATCCAGGTCGTCGCCTGTTGGATTTAACGACCTCCCCGACGCCGGCCCCACAGGTGTCACCCCCGGCGCCGTCCTCGGGCGGCGCCATCCCGAGACCTCCCTCGACCCGGTTGCGGCGTCAAAAATTCTGGATCTAGTCTGACGCCTGGGGATATACTAAGGTAAGGAATCTATCACTAACTAATGTCTCTTACAGATATATCGTTACACAAGTAGTAACTTGTGCATCATATCCGTTCAATTGTCCAGTACAGTGTTTTACAATACAATATCATCACGATACATGGGCATGACCATATCAATAAGCAAATATCAAGGGCTGGCCACCTAGGAGCCTCGCCGTCTCGTAATCCCTCTACCTCGTCTTAAACTTACAACTCCTCAAGCGGGGATACTATTGGGGGGGTTCCAACCTAGGATTCGGATACACACACTCAATAAAAAACATGTTAATGACATTACTATACAATTCTTTGGGCTCTGTATACCTGGAGCGTCTTCTCCTGCCCTACCCACTCACAATCACATCTATCCTCACTTCTGCTGTGGCCGTTTCTCCGTTGTCTTGGTCGGTTGCCGCATTATTAAGCACACGAGGGGGGCCCATATATATCATTAGGCCTAGAGGCCACCGTCAGCAATTGCGCATATGAAGCGAGCCTTTCCTGACAAGTTATTAAATCCTCCATCCAATTCTTAAACTTAGGCGCACCCCCCCCTCCCCCATCTACAGGCCACTCTTCTCTTGGCCATGAGTAGTGCCATAGAAACAAACCGTCTGTACTCTCACTTTATTGGAGTGACAAATCCCAACAGTGCTAGTAAGGGGTCTGGTTCTAATGTCGTGTTTATCATCTGCTGTATAGCCCTAAAGACTCTATTGCAATATTCTCTAACGCTGGGGCAATCTCATGCCAAGTGTAGGAAATCCGCACCCGGTGCACGACATCTGTCACATCTATCGCCCTCTCTTAAGGAAAATCTGTGCATCTTAGCAGGTGTGTAGTATAATCTATGGAGAAATTTGTAGTGTATTATGCGGAATCGGCTATTTGCGGAGACCCTTTCAGTGTGTAGGCTGCAGGTCTCCCATTGAGCGTCCGTTAGTGGTCTTCCTAATTCTACTTCCCATTTCACCCGCGCCTGCGGTGCTGGCCTTTCTCGTTGTGCATGTACTGTTATAAATCAGGGACACCAGTCGTATAGGTGTGGTTTTAGCCAGGATTGAGTGTAGTGGACTTTTAGTCCCGGCTCGTCCGGAAATGTGAGAGTAAGGGCTTTAATACCTTGCCGTAGACGAATATACAGGAACACATCAAGCGGTGTCCTTAAATCTATCGGACACATATGCTCAAGGGCTCGGAACTCACTTTCGTGGTACATGTCCCCCCAATTGGTCAAGCCATATTTTTCCTTGAATCGTCTAAATACTACTTCTTGAAGCAATGGAATGTCCGGGTGATACATAAGGGGCAGCAACGGAGCATATGTCATTGGCATGCCCATCATTTCCGTAATCTTGTGCCACGCTGTGATCGTGCTATATAGTGCATTCGGGTGCCTCTCTCTTTTACCTATCGCACTGTATATCGCTCCTTCTAGCGGCACAGGATGAGCCAGCCAATGTTCCGCCGCCACCTGTGGCATATGGCGAGGTTGTTTAATCCAATACCACACATAGTGGGCTTGTGCTGCTATAAAATATAACTCAGTCAGGAACTCCGAATCCCCCTTGGGAATAGGGTCTAGTCAGTACTTCCCATTTTAGCCGAGGTTGTTTACCTCCCCAGACCAGCCGTATTAGCTCCGACTTCAGGGTCTGAAAGAAATATGAACCCGGATTGTATGGTATGTTCAGAAATGAGTATAACCGCTGTGGGAGTATCACCTTTTTAATTAAGGAGGCCCGCCCCGCCATGTAAAGTGTAAGCGCCACCCATCTCGTGACGCAGTCACTCAACTTGGACATGAGGGTACCATAATTCACCCTCAGCAGCTCCTCCCAGTTTCTTGTAATTTTAAGTTCGAGGCATGTGGGCTGCTAAATTCATATCTGATGCATAGATCGCCGCCTAGTGTTGGGTCTGGATGATTGCACATTGTTGTCCTGGAAGAGTCTTCGAAGTATCACGAGATAGGTGGCTCCTCCCCTGGACTACAGTGCGCATGGGCATCGGCTCCATCCCCAGATTGTTTTTTTCCGCCATTGGGTTCGGATGTGATTTCGACGGCTCCCTGTCGGAATCGAAAACCTTCCTTCTCAAGGCCAAAAGGCCTTTGGTATTCGCGTCGGTATTGTATGCGAACGGTCCCGAGCATCGTCTGACTCTTCCGGTCAGATTTCAGCGGAGTGGTTTACCCTTCGCGCATCGAGGCCCTGTACTCGCAGCAAGACCCCGACGGCTTCATCATGGAACAGAGCCCGTTCAAGCGCTGCCCCGTGTGTGGGTCCAAATACCCACACATCGACGTGCATCCAGTTTGTAATAGATGTCTTTCGCCGGACCACGACGAAGACAACTGCATGGCCTGCTCCAAATTCAGGTCAAAGAAGACGCTCAAGCATCGGCGCGCGGCGCGACTTGAGGCCTTCCACGCAGCCCCGGCACCCGACGACATATCCGACGACCCCGCAGAAGGCGGCCACGGCCATCAACTTCAGATCTCACCACCATCGACGGAGGTCGAGGCGGATCCAGAGGAATACATCGAAGGACAGAGCCAAGACCTTGAATATGTTGAGGAGGTAGGGGACGACGAAGAAGTCTATGGAGCCGCGGAAGATAGCTCAGAGGACGAGCTATGCCCTGAAAGTTACTCGACTCAGGCTCCGGTCACGGGATCGCCACTCGGCCTTACCCTCGACCCTGCACCGATATCCCCAGCCCCGCCTTCGGGCCCGGCTACGGATACACCGGAGGAGCCGCCGTTGCGCGTATCGAAACCGAAACCGCAACTATTGCTGTCGACGGCGCCTAAGATGGCCGACATCACGCCGAAAACGAAACCGAAACCTTCGGTATCCACGGCTCCGAAAATGGCCGCCGACTCAGCAAAAGCGAAACCGAAACTTACGGCTTCCACAACATCTAAAATGGCCGACGTTCCGTCCAAGCCAGCACAGCCGACTCCGTCTTCAACTCCGTCAGCTTCGAGCCACACGAAGTCCAAGAAGACTGTCGACACATCGGCGCCACAAACGGTGGCTAAGGACAAGTCCTCAAAGAAGGTCGTCCATCCCGCCTCGGCGCCTAAGGCCCAAGATCCGACGACCGGAGCCGCTACTCATCGGCACAAGGATGCCGGGTCGGCATCGCCGGCGTCGGCGCCTACACCGACCGCAAAGCAGCGTCCCGTGGGAGGCCAAGAATCATCGGTGGCCACTTCTGCTACGCCGAAGTCCTCCGAAGCAGACAAACATGAAGCATCGGTTACCCAAACCCTCGCCTTCTTTTACAAAACAGGTCACCGACTCCTTCAAGAGAATTCGGGAGAAGGCACAGACGTCAACGTCTACCGCATCATCGGATCCGACACCGGTGAACATACCGGCGAAGTCGTCCTCCAAGCTTCTCTACGTCCTGCCACCAAAGGTGGCGCCCAAAGCGTTTGTGGCCAAGACGGTGTCGAAGATCACCGACACGTCGGAATATTCGACGCCCAGTCCCAATTTGCAGCGGACAAAGGCGTCAGGGGACAATTTAGAGCATTACATCGATGCCAACACAGGGAAATTGACACTTTATAAAAGAAAGATCACTTCCCAACCTTTAGAAGCATTTGTTATTCCACTGAAAAAGAAAAAACAAGCACAGGACATACCTCCACTTGTTGAACCTCTTCAGCCTCCACCACGGAGGAGTCCAACACCTTCCCCCCACCACTCGGGGTGAGGATGAAGAACAGGATGACCAATATAATTTCCCTACTGACACTGACCCTGATGTACACCAGGACCCATATGATGACGCTGGGGACCAGGACAGCCATCAAGTGGTACATGACCCTCAGGTTTTTTGGAACACGTACATCACCTACTGAGGACTCAGCAGCATTCACTGCTTTAATTGAACGGGCAGCTGCAACTCATAATGTGGACATGCACTCTGACCCGGTGGAGGAAGATTTCCTGTTTGACACTTTCTCTGTCTCCGAAAGAACAGTCAAAACACTCCCCATGCTGAAAGGTGTCCTTAAACATGCACCAGAGATCTTTAAGGAACCAACAAGAGCAAGAGTGGTAAACCCACGTATTGAGAAAAAATACAGGCCAGCACCTGGAGACCCTGCTTATATTCAGGGACAGTTGCCTTTGGACTCATTGGTGGTCGCGAACGCCCGCAAACGGGCCAACTCCCAAACAACGAGTGAAGCTCCTCCCCCAGACAAAGAGTCGAAAGTGCTTGAGGCTTCTGGCAAGCGGGTGGCTGCGCAGGCTGCCAATGTATGGCGTATAGCAAATACACGAGCACTACTGGCGCGTTACGATAGGGCGCATTACGACACCCTAGAACAGCTCCTTCAACATCTACCTGATGAGTATAAAGAAGCAGGCGAAATGCTCATTCAGGAGGGGAAGCTTATATCAAATGCTGCCATCAAGTGTGCACTTGATGTCGCGGACACAGCGGCTAGGGGTATTAACACTAGCGTCATGCTATGGCGCCAAGCCTGGCTTCGTATATCTGGGTTTAAGCAGGACATCCAGACTACAATCCTCAACCAGCCAGTCAATCCTGACAGACTGTTTGGCCCTGATGTAGACACCACACTTGAAAAGATTAAGAAAGACAACGAGACTGCTAAGTCCATGGGGGCTCTCCAATCACAACAGTTCAGAGGCAACACTTTTCGTCGCTCAGGTGCGCGTAGTGGTACCAGAGGACACTTGGGCCAACAAGCGCAATTCGCAAAAGGTGGTGCGCAATCCTCGTACCCCAAGCAAGGTAGAGGGGGTTACCGAGGTAACAATGCCAAGGGCAGAGGCAGAGGAAACAACAACTCACGTTCCTCTGCCACCACCAAACAGTGACTCCCTGTCGCTGCCCCCCGACCATCCAACACCTGTCGGGGGAAGACTACAGCAGTTCCTGCCAGTCTGGTCGTCCATCACCACAGACAGGTGGGTGAGAAAACTAATCCAGTACGGTTATTGCTTGGAGTTAACATCCACTCCTCCCAACATCCCCCCAAGACAACGTCCTATGTCGGCAGAGCACTTGCACTTATTGCAGCAGGAAGTGCTAGTAATGCTGCAAAAAGGAGCAATCGAACTCGTGCCAGTGGAGGAGGAAGGAACAGGGGTCTACTCCCTGTACTTCCTCATCCCAAAGAAGGACGGATCGCTCAGACCCATTCTAGATCTGCGCCCCCTCAACATGTACATACTGTCAGAACATTTTCACATGCTGACACTGCAACAAATCCTTCCCCTTCTAAACCAAGGGGATTTCCTGGCAACCTTGGACCTCAAGGATGCTTACTTCCACATCCCACTCCGTCCATCCCACAGAAAATACCTCAGGTTCACCATTCTCAACAAGCACTATCAGTTCAAAGTCCTACCCTTCGGGGTGACTACTGCCCCCAGAGTGTTTACGAAGTGTCTAGCGACAGTGGCGTCGCACCTCAGGAGACAAAACATACATGTCTATCCGTACCTCGACGACTGGCTCGTTCAGGCAAAGTCGGAAAGACAGTGCGCCTCACACATGTCCCACACTATTCACCTCCTTCACAGCCTGGGATTCTCGCTAAACTACCCAAAGTCGCACCTTCAGCCAGCCCATGTGCAGCAGTACCTGGGCGCGACCATAAACACCCTGACTGCTATAGCTCAACCAAACACAGTCAGAATCAACAACATTCAGTCGCTGATCCAGAGGTTCAGACCGCAACACTCCCTGCCAGCGCGAGTGTTCATGCAGTTGATAGGCATGATGGCCTCCTGCATCTTCATAGTCCCGCACGCAAGGTTGCACATGCGTCCCCTCCAAGAATGCTTGGCAAATCAATGGACACAGGCTCAAGGACAACTGACAGACCTAGTGTTGGTGACCGGTCGGGCATACAACTCTCTGCATTGGTGAAATCCACACAACCTTTGCAAGGGACGACCGTTCCAGGAGCCGGTGCCACAGATTGTCCTAACAACGGACGCATCTCTCCAAGGGTGGGGAGCGCATGTGCTCCACTACACAGTGCAGGGACTATGGTCAACCCATCAACAAAGGTTGCACATCAACTACCTGGAATTGATGGCAATCTTCATGGCGCTCAAGTCCTTCAAAGTGCATTTGTGCAACAAGGTCGTGTTGATCCGGACGGACAACATGACAGCCATGTACTACATCCAAAAGCAGGGCGGTACACACTCACCACAGCTGTCTCATCTGGCTCAGAGCATGTGGAAGTGGGCCATTCAGAGGAACATCTTCCTCATGGCAGAACACCTCCCGGGCAAGGACAATCAGATGGCGGATCTGCTCAGCAGATACAGCCATCAAATGCACGAGTGGGAGATTCATCCATCAGTACTCCACCCGTACTTCCAGGAGTGGGGTCATCCAGAGATAGACCTGTTCGCCAAAGGGAAAACGCAAAATGCCAAAGCTTTGCCGCCAGGTTCCCTCACCCACAATCGCAAGGGAATGCGATATGGATGAACTGGTCAGGCATATTTGCGTGCGCTTTTCCCCCAGCGCCTCTCATTCCGCTGGTGGCAAGAAAGCTAAAGCAACACTCGATGACTCTCATCCTGGTTGCTCCAAGATGGGCACGCCAACCATGGTACACCACGTTTCTAGAACTTTCCGTGGTACCGCATCAAAAGCTGCATCTCACACCCAGGCTCTTGACGCAGAACCATGGCGACATTCAGCATCCAGATCCGCAACAGCTCAATCTGGCGATCTGGCTCCTGAGGTCTTAGAATTTGGCTACCTCAACCTGCCTCCGGAATGCATGGACATTATCCGAGAGGCAAGAAAGCCCACAACCAGAGCTTGCTATGCAGCAAAATGGAAGAGGTTTGTCATTTACTGTACTAACAACAATATCAACCCGCTAGATGCATCCATCCCTAACATCATTTGCTATTTGTTACATCTTTACAAATGCAATCTAGCGTACGCTTCCATTCGGATACATCTATCCGCCATAGCGGCTTATCTCCAGAATAGGCAGCACCTCTCTGTTTTCAGGGTGCCTGCCATTAAAGCCTTCCTGGAGGGACTGAAGCGAGTCATTCCTCCCAGAACTCCACCAGCTCCAGTGTGGAACCTCAATGTAGTCCTCACTAGGCTGATGGGCCCACCTTTCGAGCCACTGCACTCCTGCGAAATTCAGTTTCTGACGTGGAAAGTGGCTTTTCTCATTGCTATCACGTCGCTCAGACGTGTTAGCGAGCTGCAAGCGCTCACAATCCAAGAGCCCTTCATCCAAATACATTCTAACAGGGTAGTGCTCCGCACTAACCCCAAATTCCTTCCTAAGGTGGTGTCACAGTTTCATATTGTGAGAAGTTGGCCTGATGTGCAGTGTTCACTATTCTAGTGATCACTATATATCAGTCCAAACAACCCTTATTGATGATTGGTTGTAAGTCAACCTTATAGACCAGCTATCCTAGTAGCATGGATACGAGCAGTCTAAGGCTAAGACTCTAGAGGGCGTGTTAAGCCAGCTGTTTTACCATCACATTACCCCTTGAACACCCAGTGAAAGGACACCACACAAGTGTTATGAAAATAAACAATGTATTTATTAGAATCACAACAACCCTGTACTCTAAAAGTGGAATGCGAGATTACTAGCAGGTAAGTACAGTACTAATAGGCTTTGGAATCGCTAGGACTTGACTAGGGAATCGTTAGATTACTTCTAGGAGACCTAGGGGACTCGGGTGCAGAGTGTGCACTCTCACGCGGGATGCGGGACAAAGTCTATGGAAGCTAGTAAAGGCAAAGTTAGTGTTCACGGGCGAACCCGACCTGGTAGGGAGAAAACTACAGTGGATCCTGACCCTTGGATAGTGAGGCTATGCTGGGACACCGAAGTGCCGAAGTTACCTAGCCCAGGGGCTGCAGCTGCATAGGTCTGAAAAGACGTCGGGAATCTCGTTGCTGGACCAGGAGCCTGGAAGAAGGAAGTTACTGGCAGGCGACCAGTGAAGGAAAGTTCGATGGATCCAAGCCTGGATCAAGGAAGAAGGAAACCTGAAAGCAGAGGGGACCAAGTTCTTGAATCACTAGCCAGTGGTTAAGTGGGCACCAGGATGGCACCGGGCGAAGTCACCGCAGTCAGGTGAGTGGGCGCTGCTGGGCTCTGCAGTCTCTCGGACCAGGAGGCGTTGTCGGCGACCAGGATGGAGGTGCTAGCTGTCCCACGAAGGTTCTTGCTGTCGACGTCGCTGGACCCGGGATTGGGCAACAAGTCTTGGCAAATGCAAGGCCCACGCGGTGGACCTAAAATGGCGTCTTAGCCGGACCAGGAGGGTCCAGGGTACTTCTCCGATGGAGGGAAGCAAGGGCCAGTCTGGAGCAACCAGACCAGCAGCAGTGTTGTCGTCGGGCGTCGTTCGGAAGGCCACAAGCCAGCGGGCTAGTAGCCAAACAACGCGGTGAGCAGCAAAAAGCAGAAGGGCCCCACGCCGATCGTGGAGATGCTGGGGGGCTGCTCTTCGGTGTTGGAGCTGCTCAGGGTGGGGGCTTCTCGGACCCCAAAGCACTCACCAGGAAATTACTCGGTGGGCTTGCTGTGCAGAAGTCGTGCAGTCTTGGCGATGGCCGGTCCCTCGAGGTCTCGTCGCACCCACGGTTCTCAGCTGTGCTGTAGAGGTGGGTAGAGGTCAGAGGTGCCAGGGAAGCCGGGTCTCGTCGAGCTGGGCAGTCGGATTCCGGAGGAAGGACGTGCAGCAGACCGCAGTGTTCTTAGATGGTGCCTGCGGATGCAGGGTGACTACTCCTTAGTCACAAGGGAGAATCTTGAGGAAGAAATCGTGAAGTCCTTTCGTGGAAAGTGGTATCTTGATTCCAAAGATGATCTGTTTTGGAAGGGGGCCAGTCCCTACCTTTATCTGGGAAAAGGGGGCTGGCACGCGACTAAGTCCTGCCCTAGGGGTGGGACCAGGAGGGGGGTGGTTACACCCACTTCCTTGGCGGGCTTTTCCCCAGCACAGGGTCTGGAGTGTCCCTGGAACTGGTTCAAGCCAGCCTATGCACAGTGAGCACCGGGGTGCCACGTGCAGTCACCTTCCTCTGAAGCCCTGCCTACCTACAATACACAAAATCCTGTCTGGGATGGTGCTGGCACCGCCCCTGGCAGGAAACCCTTTGTCCTTATCTCCTGCTCTGGGAGGACTCCCAGCAGCAGGAGGGCAGACTTGTGTCTCGGTGGCAGCATCCATTTTGTGGAGGCTAAGGCTCTGTCTGACTTTAACCGGGGTTAGGGGTTACATACATGTCGTGTCCCTCTAGAAGGGTGGAATGCTAACCCCGTCGCCAGAATTGGCGAGGGGTTAGTATTCCAATTCGTATGACACCTTACTCGACATGTTTTGATAAAGCGATACCAGAGTTGGCATATAACCGCGAGGATTATAATGCACTTAAGAGTATATGGTATGCGATATCATGGAAACGGCTAAGGGATGGATCCCGAAAGCCGCAGACAGGCTCAGCTCATGCCAGAGCACCATCTCACACGATTCCAAGCACTCTGCCTTCAGGATTGTTAAGGCCTGCCATAGGAGTGACTGATAGGAGATCTGTGTGTCCATTTTAGGGTTAGATATAGGTATACTATATCTAAAGCAAAGGGTGATTACACCACCTTGCCCCAGCTGTCAAGCAGCCAGTTGTGTCAGATTTGGATGGCCAGCCAGGGGTGGCATAATACATGCTGCAGCCCCTGGTAGGCCCTGGGTACACCTATGCCCTGGGTACCTAAGGTACACTGTACAGGGACTGATAAGGTGACTCAGTATCCAATTAGATATGTACCTAAGGTACATGGAATCCATTTTACAGAGAGAGCAGTAGGCCTGGGGTCCTGAATAGCAGGGCCCCAGGTCAACTAAGTCAGAAAACCAGCAAAACACCAGGCAAAAAGTTGGGGGCAACCATAGTCAGGGATCTTCCTTCCTACATATATCAACCAAACTATTGACCTGCCTGCATTCTTTCAAAACCCACAAACCGTGGCGGAAAGAATGCTTCATACACTAGACGTTAGGAGGGCGTTGATGTACTACATTGACAGGACTCAACACTTTCGAAAAACACAACAACTTTTTGTTGCCTTCTCACCACAGCACAAAGGCAACCCCATCTCCAAAGCAGGGATAGCCAGATGGATAGTTAAGTGCATTCAAATCTGTTACCAAAAAGCTAAGCGCACTTTATCAATACCCCCAAAGGCGCACTCCACACGCAAATTGGGGGCATCCATGGCGTTCCTAGGGAACATTCCCTTAGAAGACATTTGTAGAGCAGCCACTTGGGCTACACCACACACGTTCACCAAACATTACTGTGTGGATGTGCATTCCAAACAGCAAGCAGCTGTAGGACAGGCTGTTCTCAAAACACTTTTTCAAGCTTCTGCAGCTGGCACGGGCAACCGCCGTTAATGGAGGGACTGCTATGTATTCTATGCATCAGATATGAATTTAGCAGCCCACATGCCTCGAACTGAATATGCTACTTACCAGTATGCATCTGTTCTTGGCATGTAAGGCTGCTAACATTCATATCGCCCGCCCTCCTCCCCGGTGCCCGTAGCGGCTGCAGACACTCTCTTGCATTCATCATTAGCATGGACATCATTTACACTATTTAACTCCATCACTGCCACAATGGCTAAAAACAATCTGGGGATGGAGCCGATGCCCATGCGCACTGTAGTCCAGGGGAGGAGCCACCTATCTCGTGATACTTCGAAGACTCTTCCAGGACAACAATGTGCAATCATCCGGACCCAACACTAGGCGGCGATCTATGCATCAGATATGAATGTTAGCAGCCCTACATGCCAAGAACAGATGCATACTGGTAAGTAGCATATTCACTCTCAGGTATTTGAGCTCATCTGTGCACCATTCTATGGGGTAATCCATCTCAAGTCGTTCCACAGCTGCTGTAAGTGGAAAAAAGCTAGACTTGGCCCAATTTATCTGTATCCCGGACAGTCTCCCAAATACAATGAATTCCCGCAATACCGAGCTCAAATTCTGTTGTGGGTTGCGAATGTATAGGGTAATGTCGTCCGCGTATAGCGAGATAAGTATTTGGCTCTGAAAGCACCGCAGTGCCTTATCACTATGATGTTGCCGCAGTTTCGCCGCGAGCGGCTCCACTGCCAGCGCAAAAAGCAGCGGCGACAGAGGGCATCCCTGTCTGGTTCCCCTCGCGAACGTTTGTGACGTTTGTCCATTGATCAACACCTTGGCCACTGGTTTAGTATATAGCAACTTGATCCAAGCCAAGAACAGGGGTGGGAAGCCTATCCGCTTCATTACCCCAAATAAATAACCCCATTCCAACAAATCGAATGCCTTGGTGGCATCTAAAAAAGCGGCTGCCATTGGGAGTTCTGGGTAGGTGGTGTGTAAAATTGCAAACAGCGTTGTCAAATTATGCGAGGTCGCTCTGCCAGGCACAAAACCCGATTGGTCTGGCAATATCAGATTTTCCATTAGCAGACTCAATCTCGTCGCTATAAGTTTAGCTAATATTTTTGCTTCACAATTAAGCATTGATAACAGCCTGTAAGAGTCTCATAGTTCGGGGGACTTACCAGGCTTTAACAGTGACAGTATCAGCACCTCTCTCCTTGTCGGCGGCAGGTGCCCCACGTCCATTGCGTCTTCGTAAACATCCCGAAGTACTGGAGCCATTACCTCTATGTAGGTTTTATAAAATTCCACCGGGATCCCATCAGTCCCCGTGGCCTTGCCTGATTGCATGCCCATAATGGCCTCCTGTACCTCATCCAACTCAAACGGCACGCATAAAAAAGTTCTCCGAGTATCGCTCAGCTACCCCAGTGCCACATCTCCCAGGAAGTCATCCAGCTGCACGTTCATGTCCCCTGTTGTGGTATACAGTGAGCTATAGTGGTCTAGGAATGTGTTAAGTATGTTTTGTGTATCGCGGTGAAGTGTGTCTCCTGGATCTCTAATTTCCGTGACGTAGTTGGCGCATCGCGGTCTTTTCACCTTGTGCGCAAGTGTCCGTCCTGGCCTATCTCCCTCCCCATAACTTCTGACTACCCAGTACTTGTTTTTATATGTCGCCTCCCTCTGTGCTTCCTCCATGTAAAGTGTCAGTTTTTCCCGAAAGGGTATTTGTGCGTCCGCACTTGGGGTCTCTGCAAGCTCAGTTTCCAATTGTTTAAGATCCCCGTCAAGAGCCCTGATCATGGCCTGTATATCTCCAGGCACCCCTGCTCCTTTGCCTATACAATAACCTTGTATGGTCACTTTAAATGCTTCCCAAACCAATTCCACACTCGATACTGAGTCTTTGTTTCGTTTAAAAAAGTCAAGTATCTCCTCTGGCAGTTCTTCCTGAAAGACCGTGTCCAGCAGTATGAGGGGATATAACCTCCAAGGGCTACGTGGTACAGTAAAATCCACGGAGGAGAGTGCTAACACTGGTGCATGGTCAGAATATGTTCTAGCAAGGTGCCTCGTGTCCGTTATTGTAGGTGCAAGTCCTCTGGACACTAGGAAATAGTCCAGCCTAGCCCACGAGTTTCCCTTCCCCGTGGATGTCTATGCCTCCAAACATCTTTCAACTGGTAATTCACCATAAGTTCCTTAACCACCTCCTGTGCTTTAGTGTAATGGTGCGGTGCTGTGTGGGATCTATACACGCAGGGATTGTACGTGACATTAAAATCGCCTCCCCATATTATATGTGTAGCCTCTGTCAAAAATCTTGGCCCATACAGTTTCAAAGAACCTGGGGTCGTCCACATTAGGACCTTAACAGACCAATATGACAGATTGGGAACCTAGCCTTCCCCACGCTATACAGTACCTCCCGTCCGTATCACACAAGGTACCCGCCATCTGGAAGGGCACCTGTTTCTTGACCAGTATTGCATTCCACCGGGCATAACTCGAATAGGAAGAGAAAAGTCTAGTCTTTGCCCATTTGCTATCAAATGTTATCGGTTTATTACGTTGGCAATGAGTTTCCTGTAGCAAAACATACCGATGGGGAAAGGGTCTGAGGGAATTTTTAAGACCGAACCTAGGTTAACACCCCCTGTAACATAGCAATGTGCACATTACGTCTATCCAAGTATGATAATACCTGTCTCTTCTTCCTAGGATCCCCCAATCCCCTCACATTCCATGTAAGTATATTAAGATCATATCTGGTTGTCTCGGACATCGGATGCAAACATTTGCATCGTAGCCATGGGGAGACTGGGGAGACCCCCCCAGCCAGCCAGCATCCCACTTCTCAAACCCACTTTGCATTGTACATCTGGACCTTGCTCATTCCTCTGGATTGTTAGGCAGTCGTACTTAGAACTCACAACCGTCAAACTCTCAAACAGTGAACCCGTACCCCCCTGTCCCCTCCCCCTGCCCACTGAAGCAACCCAATTTTGCCAGTACCAGTCACCCCCCCCCCCCCCCGTCCCCAACCAACATGTCTGTGCGGACTTCAGTTCCATAGCAGCCCACCAACTGCTAAACTTTAGGGGGGTATACCCTCCGGGGACTGATTCTAGAGGGCTACACAGTCTCCCCTCTCCCATTGAGGACCAGTTCGATGAAACCCACAATATCCTCTGCTTCCGGGAGAGGTGGGCCAGAGGTAATAGAATCCAACAACCGGTGCGCACCCCTAATTACTTTACTATGTCTATGTACCTCGCCCGCTGTGTGCCTACCATCCATATGTCTTCAATCTTGTTTTAGCCGCTTTATCCTCAATGCAGGAGTTCATCCTCTCTAGCCGGAGAGGATCTTGGAGACCCTTTGCGGCTCCCCCTATCATGATTTGTTCTCTTCACCGATCTTAAGTAGTCTTCCACTTGGCCAGGGTTAGTGAAGAATTTTTGTCTGCCTTGATGCGTAACTCGCAATCTCGCTAGATAGAGCAGTGCATAGTCAATCTGTGCTTCTCGTAATTTTTTCTTGACATTTATAAACTTTCTGCGCTCTTCTTGCACCATGGGTGTGAAATCAGGATAAATGGAAAAATTAATACCCTCGTAAGACAGTTTGCTTATTTCTAGCTGCAGGTGGGGCCACATCTCTGTCACGGTAGTTCAACAGTCGGGCAATAATGGGCCTGGGTGTTGCTCCGGGCACAGGCCGCGCTCCAAGAGATCTATGCGCCCGCTCCACAATGAATTGCGGGGAAAACGCATCCTTCCCCACTGCAGATAGCAACCGCTTCTCCACATATTCCCCCATTTTGTCGGTATTTGTAGATTCCGCAATCCCCACCGCGCGTATGTTATTGAGCGCTTCCAAGTCCCTTATTCTTAGCCGCTATGGTCCTCAGGATATTATCCTTTCGTGCAAGTTGAGTTGTGTGTCCAGCTGTGGTGTCATCATTGTCAGAAATGCGCCGTTCCACGTCCACAATGCGTTCCTCATGCGCATCCAACTTGTGCGCAATCGCATCCATTCTTGACGACATTCGGTCCATCTTTTCCACCACCGTCGCCAACCCTTGTCTCATATCTTGCAATATATTTCCCATGTCCGCTCCTTGCGATCCGGTGGCTCGTTCCTCATCCGCAGCGTCCGCCGCATTCTGCTACTTTTTGGGTCCAGATTTAGTGGTCTCAAAGGTGAGTTTCGGCTGCTGAGCGTCCTGCTTCCCCCAGTCAAAAGATCTGGGTTTGATCCATCACCGTTCTTTAGCCCACTCTGCCACCCCAGTTCAGACATGGCTATATGCAAATCAGTCTGACCCTGTGCCTCATGGGAACAGTCCAGCCCGAACTGCCAAGCCATGTCTTCCCTGGACCGGAAACAAGCTACCGAGGACCGGTTTCTGACATTCCAGCCGTCTTCAGCCCGGCTTGCTTGAATCCAGTGGCAAAGTGAGCAAGGGGACTCGCATCTGAGCATACCCTGCCACACCTATGGCGGCCAAAAGCGGTACAAAAGGGGCTGGTGATGGACATGTCTGAACTGGGGTGGCAGAGTGGGCTAAAGAACGGTGATGGATCAAACCCAGATCTTTTGACTGGGTGTGAGTGTTTGATTGGTTCAGATGCTCCGTCCATCACCACCCCCTTTTGTACCGCTTTGGCCGCCATAAGTGTGGCAGGGTATGCTCAGACGTGAGTCCCTTGCTCACTTTGCCACTGGATTCAAGCAAGCCGGGCTGAAGACTGCTGTAATGCCAGAAACCGGTCCCCGGAAGCTTGTTTCCGGTCCAGGGAAGGCATGGCTTGGCAGTTCGGGCTGGACTGTTCCCATGAGGCACAGGGTCAGACTGATTTGCATATAGCCATGTCTGAACTGGGGTGGCAGAATGGGCTAAAGAACGGTGATGGATTAAACCCATATCTTTTGACTGGGTGTGAGTGTTTGATTGGTTCAGATGCTCTGTCCATCACCACCCCCTTTTGTACCGACTAGAAATGCAGCGGCAGGCACCAGACCCGCAAAACCTATTCGACGATGTACATGAACTCCCAGAGGCAGAGGGCTCTGAAGATCTCGAAATAGTCACTGTAGAGGACCAGTCGGACTCAGATGACCAGATCACACCGGGGCAAACCGTGAGTACCAAAGCCCCTACCCTGCCTCCACCTCCACGCAAGGCTCCGGTCAAAGCATCGCCTAAAAGCCTTCACCGCGACCAAATCACCTTCATAAGCCCCGCCTTCCGGCTCGGCTCCGAAGACCACACCCAAGCCTTCCGGTATCCCGGGACCTAGCAAAATCAAGCCGAAGAAGGCCGTCGAACCGAAGAAGGCCGTCGAACCGAAGAAGGCCGTCGAACCGAAGAAGGCCGTCGAACCGAAGAAGGCCGTCGAACCGAAGAAGGCCGTCGAACCGAAGAAGGCCGTCGAACCGAAGAAGGCCGTCGAACCGAAGAAGGCCGTCGAACCGAAGAAGGCCGTCGAACCGAAGAAGGCCGTCGAACCGAAGAAGGCCGTCGAACCGAAGAAGGCCGTCGAACCGAAGAAGGCCGTCGAACCAAAAAGGCTTCACATCCACCCTAAAGAGACACTAGACCCGAAAAAATCCGTCCAGCCGAAAAAGGCAAAATCTTCGGCACCACAGCCCCGGACAGAGGAGGAAGAACTTTCACCCAGATCCACAACAAAGACTGTATATAGACCCTGAGACAAGACATATAGTCTACAATAAAAACAAAAGAATACTGGACACTGAAGCCCCTTCTCCTGTTCCTCCTAAGAAAAAGGACTTTGGCACATCCCCTTCAAGACCTTACACACCGCCTCCTTTCACTCCCAACATGCCTTATGTTCCATATTCTCCTTCACTTGTTTGATTATGATCAGAAAAAAGACATGGGGGAAGATCCTCAGGATGACTTTATACCACCTGACGATCCGGGGAACCCAGATTACACAACCCATACCCGATCCCACTACATACCCCACAAAGCCGTCTCCTACTGATGACACTGTCGCTTTTAACCAACTAGTGGACAGAGCAGCTCAGTATCATGGTGTACACATGCACACTGACCATATAGAGGAGGATTTCCTATTTAACACCTTCCCAACATCAGAGAAGAGTGTACGTGTACGCCCTATGCTATAAGGGGTACTAAAGCACGCACCAGACATCTTTAAAGACCCAGCCAGGGCGTGTGTCCTCAATCCACGGATTGAAAAAAAATATAAACCGGCCCCTACAGATCCCTCTTTTATCAGGTCTCAGCTTCCACTAGACTCCCTAGTTGTGTCTAACGCTAGAAAGCGAGCAAACTCGCAAACAATGGGTGATGCTCCCCCTCTTGACAAGGAGTCAAAAATCTTAGAAGCATCAGGGAAAAGAGTGGCCTCTCAGGCAGCAAATACCTGGAGGATTGCCAATACACAAGGTCTCGTAGCACGCTATGACAGAGCACATTATGATGAACTGGAGGGATTATTACAACACCTACCAGAACCCTATAAGGCAAAAGCAAACGACCTAATACAGGAAGGGAAATTCAGCACTAATGCATCCATAAAATGCGCCCTTGATGTAGCTGATACAGCCGCTAGGTCTGTCAACACTAGTGTACTGCTACGCCGGCATGCCTGGCTTCGCATTTCAGGTTTTAAAAATTAAGTGCAATCTACCATACTCAATCAACCCATCAACCAAGATTTCTTATTTGGCCCACCTTAGAAAAGATGAAAAAAGATACTGACACTGCTAAGTCCATGGGTGCACTTCAATTTCAACAGTCTAGGAGTTCTTTTCGTTGCTCATCCTTTCGAGGCGCAGGCAGAGGCAACACATCACAAACCTCTTCATCATTCAAAAGCACTACACAAGGCACCTTAAATAGAGGCTCCAATAGAGGAGGTTATAGAGGAAACAATAACACGGGCAGAGGACGTGGTAATAATAACACCCTAGCCTCCACCGCCACCAAACAGTGACTTTTTCACACTCCCTCCAGACCACTTAACACCAGTCGGAGGAAGATTAACACAATTCCTACCAGTCTGGAATGCCATTACTACAGACAGGTGGGTGAGACAAATTATCCAGTATGGTTACTGCCTGGAACTCACTTCTACTCCACCCAACATACCATACAAGCACCGTCCAATGTCCAAAGAACACATCAAGCTGTTACAACAGGAGGTGAAATCCATGCTAGAAAAAGGTGCCATAGAGCCAGTCCCATTACAACATCAAGGGACAGGGGTATACTCTCTATACTTCTTCATTCCCAAAAAAGACGGCTCCCTCTGACCAATATTGGACCTCAGACCTTTGAACCAATATATTCACTCAGATCATTTCCATATGATCACTCTACAACAGGTACTCCCACTACTCCAGCAAGGCGACTTCCTCGCAACATTAGACCTCAAGGATGCATACTTTCACATACCCGTACATCCAGCTCACAGGAAATACACCAGGTTCACAATAGAAGGTCAGCACTATCAATTCAAAGTCCTCCCCTTCGGGGTAACCACAGCACCAAGGGTGTTTACAAAATGCCTAGCAGTAGTGGCAGCACACCTCAGAAGGCAACACATCCATGTGTTCCCCTACCTCGACGATTGGCTCATAAAAGCCAACTCGTACGTACAGTGTGCCAGCCATACCTCTCAGACAATCCAACTACTGCACATTCTAGGATTTTCAATAAATGACCCAAAATAACATCTGCAACCCTCCCACATACAGCAATATCTGGGAGCAACGATAGACACCTCAGTAGCAAAGGCATATCCAAACCCTGCCAGGATAGCCAGCATACAATCTCTCATTCAAAAATTTCAGCCACAACACTCCCTGCCAGCTCGAGTGTTCATGCAGCTCATAGGTATGATGGCCTCCTGCATATACATCGTCCCTCATACTCTGCTTCAAATGCGTCCCTTACAAGAATGCCTAGCACGCCAGTGGAACCAAGCTCAAGGACAACTAAAAGACCTAGTGTTGGTAGACAGTCGCACTTACCGCTCTCTGCAGTGGTGGAACCCACAAAACCTTTCCAAGGGGCGACTGTTCCAAGAGCCGGTTCCACAGGTAGTATTAACAGCGGACGCATCACTGACAGGTTGGGGAGCCCATCTCCTTCAATATACAGTCCAAGGTCTCTGGACAGTCAAACAAAAGACTCTACATATAAACCACTTAGTTACTAGCAGTATTCTTAGCAATGGGAGCTTTTCAAAAATACTTGCGCAACAAGACTGTCTTAATCCGGACGGACAACATGACAGCCATGTCATGTTGTCCGTCCCAAACAGGGGGGCACACAATCTCTGCAACTATCTCACCTAGCACAGAGCATATGGAGGTGGCCGATTCCTCAGAACATTTATCTCCTGGCAGCACACCTCCCAGGGATAGACAACCAAATAGCAGACCTACTTAGCAGACACAGTCAGCAAATACACAAATGGGATATTCATCCTCAAGTTCTCCAAACATTCTTCCAAAAGTGGGGACATCCAGACATGGATCTGTTTGCCACAAACGAAAACTCAAAATGCCCGTCCTTCGCCGCCAGGTTCCCACACCCGTTGTCACAAGGAAATGTGATATGGATGAACTGGTCAGGCAGATTTGCGTACGCTTTTCCACCAACCCCAATGATTCCATTGGCATTGGCAAGCTAAGGCAATAGTCACTCACAATGATCCCGGTTGCCTCCACATGGGCGAGACAGCCATGGTACACAAAGCTCCTAGAACTCTCCGTAGTTCCTCACCAAAGACTGTGCCTCTCGCCACAACTGCTAACGCAGAACCATGGAGAAATCAGGCACCCAGATCCCAATCAGATGAACCTAGCGTTCTGGCACCTGAAGTCTGAGTTCGTATATCTTAACTTGCCTCCAGATTGTATGAACATTATCAAAGAAGCAAGGCGTCCCACTACCAGAACATGTTACACAGCTAAATGGAAAAGATTTGTAATTTATTGTAATAATAATCAAATCAATCCACTGAATGCCTCCATCCAAAATCTAATCTGTTAATTGCTACATCTTCAGAGATGTAACTTAGCATACTCATCCATAAGGCTACACCTCGCTGCTATAGCAGCATATCTTCAGAACAGACAACACGTGTCCCTATTCAGAATCCCACCTATCAAAACTTTCATGGAAGGACTTAAATGAATTATCCCTCCAAAGGCATCCACCTTCTCCAGTCTGGAACTTAAACATAGTACTTACCAGACTCATGGGACCTCCCTTCGAACCACTTCATTCATGTGAACTACAATTCTTAACATGGAAGGTGGCATTTTTAATTGCTATTACCTCCCTCATGCGAGTGAGCTACAGGCACTAACCATTCAGGAACCTTTCATGCAAATTCACCACAATAAAGTAGTGCTTCGTACGAACCCTAAATTTATGCCAAAAGTTATATCCACTTTCCACATCAATCAGTCCATAGAATTGCCAGTTTTCTTTCAAAACCCGCAATCTGTGGCTAAAAGAGCCCTACACACACTAGACGTTCGAAGAGTCTTATATTATGTTGACAGAACAAAATCATTCAGGAAGACAAAGGAACTATTTGTCGCTTTTTCACCACAACATAAGGGTAATCCCATTTCCAAAGCAGGAATAGCCAGATAGATAGTTAAATGCATTCAAATATGCTCTCAAAAAGCAAAGAGCACTTTAACAGTTCCCCTTAAAGCACACTCAACGCGTAAAGTGGGGGCATCCATGGCTTTCCTAGGAAATATTCCCTTAGAAGACATATGTAGGGCAGCTACATGGCCTACCATACACACTTTCACAAAGCACTAATGTGTTGACCTGCAAGCCAAACAACAAGCTGCTGTAGGCCAGGCTGTCCTTAAAACTCTATTTCAAACCACTGCAGCTGATGCAGGCGACCACCGTTAGAGGAGAAACTGCTATACAGTCTATGCTAAGATATGAATTCAGCAGGCCACATGCCTCGAACGGCAAATGCTACTTACCAGTATGCATCTGTTCTTGGCATGTAGGGCTGCTGACATTCATATACCCACCCTCCTCCCCGGTGCCTGTCACAGCTGCATGGTTACCTTCATTACATACATTTACATGGTCATCTCTTACTTTCCTTTACTCCATCTTTGCCACAATGGTGAAAAACAATCTGAAGATGGAGAAGATGCCCATGCGCACTGTAGTCCAGGGGAGTAGTCACCTTTCTCGTGATACTTCGAAGACTCTTCCAAGACAACAAGGTGCAAACATCCGGACCCAACACTAGGCGGCGATCTATGCTAAGATAAGAATGTCAACAGCCCTACATGCCAAGAACAGATGCATACTGGTAAGTAGCATTTGCTTACTTACCCGTAATTTCAGATCTTAGTTATTGGTATCTATTCTAGATTCACTTGTGATCGCAACTCCTCCCAGGTCAAAATCTAATTTCTGAGTCCTTTCAATATTGTGCTTTGAATATCTGAGCTGAGGTGGCATTTATGGGCAGCGAGAATTCTCAATATATTCACCTCATTAGTTAAAGTTTGGGTGTTATTAAATGAGGTGAATACGCTACCAAACACACAGTTCTTGTTGGTGCTACAGTCATTCTAACAATATTTTGTGCTGTTGTAACTTACCTTTGATTCCCAGGCTGTTGAGTGGAAGTATTTAAAGTATTTTAATCTATGAAAGATTCCAACGCTGTACACCTGTTAGAGGTAAGTAAATTGTTTCATATGTGAGAGCAATCTAAAAAAAAAATCCCAATTATGGTGTTTCATATATTTTCTCAGGTCATTCATTTATAATGCTCAGCCTTTTATGCAGTTTTTTGCTTATGTGAGGCTTGGTTTGTAACGAAAATGTCTTGCTGAAATACTGCAATGCTTTAAATACTCTAAGGGCAATGCATTAAGATGGTGATTTGCTAGATCAAATATTCTACATGGAACTTATTTCGCCCCGTCCTAGTTATTAGTTTTGCAATAAACAGCAAGTGTCCAAAGATGGCAGGGTTGTTACTGGGGGTCATATTCCAGAATTTGAAGGCTTTCAGTAAGTATTAGTTTTAGCCAAGTGAATTTTGAATTGGATGAAAGACTAGTTCTGAAGTGCGGATCAATCTTCGAGGGCTCAGAAGAAAAATTTCAAAGTTGAAGGCTAGAGATAAGAATTTAGTATTTCCGTGTCTTAGCAGCATTTGCAGAGCTTCACGAGCAAAGTTCAGGTAGGTGCAGGAATGTATAAATTTAGCACAGCATCAAGTCTATTAAAAACTGTTAATCTTAAAGTGAAAATGTACTTCTCAGTATGTTTGATTGGAAACTACAAAAATAAACTTTTTTTTCATTTGGAAATGATATATTGTATTCTTTTGTGTTTTAGCTACATGAGCATGCTGCCTATCTTGTGGATAGCATGTGGGACTGTGCTACTGATCTACTGAAGGACTGGGAATGCATGAATAGTCTACTGTTGGACGATCCTCTAAATGGAGAAGAGCGTAAGCATTTACCTAATGTTGATGTAAAATTTGAAGAAATATTTAGCAGCTAATGTTATCCTTTTGGCATTGCTGTCCTGCATGGTATTTAGTCTTACAAGCTAAAAGAAAAGTTATCCAGTTATGTTCTTTCATATTAAGAGGCAAGTCTGGGCTGGTGGTAATAGTGCTCATGATGTTTGACGTTGTGGATGGGTGGCATGTGTAGCTGTAGATACACATGCTTGTGTTTGGCTCGTATGTGCACAACTTGATTTTCTTCTAAGAACTCTTTAGCCACGAGGTATAGTGACTCCTGCGACTGACAATGAGTGTGAACATCGGCACCATTGTTAGATTGTTTCCTTCTGCCGTTGGGGTCAGATATGCTTTGCTGGGGCTCTGAGTAAACTGTGCTTGGCAATTTTTGTCAGGTCCTCGAGTTTTCCGCTCCTGCTAAAATAAGACAATCTGTTGTGCATTGCTGTTTTTATCATCTCCGTCGTGTTTCTTCCATTGGCTCTGCGTCTCGGATTTTGTTGATAACCTGTCAGCACCTTACTCCTCTCTGGCCTATTCGAATGGGTTGCCCTCTTGAGAATGCATGTACCATGATGGAAAAAATGCCCTTTCATTACTGTACACAGTGGCACTCCAAGGACTCTTGTGCAGATCAACACTCAGTCTGCAACCTCTGCTTGTCGCCGGAGCACAATAGGACCTCCTAATCTGCCTCGCCTTCTGGTCCAAAATGGCCATCTGAAACAGTTGGGATAGTCTACTTGTTAGACACGACATGGAACAGCAATCAGACAAGGAAATCCAAGACATCTTTGGAAAGGAAAGGCCGATGTCGAACAAGCAGCCACCTTTAGCTTAGACCATTTTTCTGCCTAACTGCTCTGAGGCAGCAGACCCGCAGGCCTCACCGAGCCAACGGCAGAAGAACTTAACAGTGAATACAGCTCTTCACAGCTCTCAGCATTAGGTCACACACCACCCCTGCAGAGGTTGCTCATCGAACCCATGTACAAAAGTGGGTTTCTGTTGCAGTAACCCCCCCACTTTTTGCCAGACTACTGATGCACTTTTACTAGGTGTTCCCTGTGTCCCTGCCAATCCGGTTCCCAGGGCCTGTGTTCTTTCCCCAAAACAAACCCAATTGGCATCTCTGGCCACAGGTCAGGCCCTGGTAAATGGTACCACAGGTACCCAGGGCACTGACCATGTAAGACCTCTAAGGGCTGCAGCACTAATTGTGCCACCCTTAGAGGCCCCCGTACCCTGACACTCACACACTGCTTTTGCAGGCTTCGGGTCTTGGTGCAGAACAAAGTGAAGAGTTGACATGGCACACACCCCTATGTGCCATTCCCACAAACCACTGCCCTGGCATACATCAGTCACCCCTCTAGCTGAGTGCCCTCTGCCAGTGGTGAGGGTACAGGTGCATGACCCCTGTACCCCTACAGTGTCCGAGTCCATTCTTAGACATTGTAAGTGCAGTGCTGCCATTAAGAGTATATGGTGTTGGGAGTTTGTCATTATGAACTCCACAGCACCATAATGACTACACTGAAAACTGAGAAGTTTTGCATCAAACGTCTCTGCACATTAAACCCACACTGATGCCAGTGTGGGATTTAATGAAATATGCACACAGAGGGCATTTTAGAGATGCCCCCTAAAAACTAACCTACAACTAGTGTCCATGCTGAGTGGCTGCTTTCAGCTGCCACCACCAGACATGTTTTTGGACCCCTGGGTTGAGAGCCTGCTGCTCTCTGGGGCCTGAAACAAGGAGCATCCTGGGACGAGGTGCCAAGCCTCCTCCCCCAGGTTGGGCAGGGTTCATGAGGGGGTAAGCTTCAAAGGCTTGTCGCCTTTGGGCAGGAGAACCGACAGGAAAAAAAATAGAGGAAGAAAGGTGTGCCCACCTCTGCCAACTTCACCCCTCAGGTGGGGGAGGCGAGGTGAAGCATATTAGGGGGTGACCCACCCCAGCGAAGAGACCCATTGGTCCCTACCTTTTACTTGCCTGTAATGCCCCTAAATCAAGTATTTAGGAGCACCACTGAACCTTGCTTCCTCAGACAAGAAGAAACAACAAGAAGGACCGAACAGCCGTGCAGCATCTAACAAGAGGAAGACATCCACTGACATGTCCTCAGCCCTATCGGCCTGTTGAACCCCCCCCCCCCCCCCTTGAACCTGCTCCTGCGAAATCCCTGTGTGTTCTAAAGCTAGCAACCTTGAAAACCCCGGAGGACCTGCCTGCCTTTAAACCCAAAGACTTTGTCTCCCGTGAACACCGGATTTGACCAACTGCAACCTCTGGCCCTGCCCGGAAACCATGAATCTGCACCCGCCATCCATGGCCCGAGTTGGCAAACACCAAAAGGATGTCCCTCCCGGCAATCCTTACCCGATATCCAGTGACTCCTGACCTGCCTCCAGCCGACGCCTGCAGCCTAAATCCAGAAGTTCTCCCCAATCGCGACCAGCAGCTGGTAAATGTCCAGAATTTGTAAAGCGCAAACAATTACCCGAAGGTGTCAAGGTGCTGGGGGCTAAGGGAAGATTAACCGAGCTATTGCCCAGAGTCACATGTTGCTGGTCAGACCCTGCTGCCGGAGCCGGGGATCGAACTGTGATCCCCAGCGTCCAGCATCAGTCGCCCTGGCTGCGGCGCCACACCTCTTCCGACCCTGCGGCCTTTTGTGCCCAAACCGACGGTGCCTAACCAACCACAAACTTCCCAACTTACCTCTCAAAGTGGTGGTCGCACGAAGAAGACTTTAGTCACCAAGCCTGCAATGCCTTTGCAAACCGGAGGTTCCCCACTGAAAACAGGGCACCCGACGTCGAAACTGCACCCTGCACCGGCCGTCATAGTGCTGCTGAGGGTGCACCTGTGGTGCTACTTGATTTCCCTATTTGCCCTGAGCTAAAGTCCAGGGGCTTTACTACCACACTCAAATGGCCTTCTCATCAGCAGCCACCAACCGGTGGCCCCCATCCCCCCTTGGATAACATTGGGCCTCCGCACTCTGCACCCGGCCACCTTAATTCAATTTAAGGTGTAACAAGGGTGCATGCTTGACCCTGGGGGACTCTTAGTCCCCAGAACCTCAATTCCCACTACTGAATACTTTCCTCAAAACCGGTAACACTATTTTCCTCCATATGACTGTTTAAAAATAAAAAATAAATTTTTTTTTTGAAGTGTGCAGTTTGAAATTCTTTAAAGTTGCACTAGCTAACAAAAACGATTTTACTTACTTGTTTGCAGGAAATGTCCCAGTGGTATCCAGTTATCTTACTCGGAGTAAGAAAAGTAATCTCAAAAGTAACTTGCCTGTAATATTCTTGAAATGCACATTGAAGTCTATGTACTGTATTTACAAAGTATTGCATTTCTCTGAAACCATACTGTAAGTCAAATCAAAGTGCATTTACTATAAAAAATACAAACTGTGTTACAACTGTATATTTCCTGCAAAGTACTTATCACTTACCTGTGCCAGGCTTGCTTGGTTCTAGAAAATCAAATAACTAAAAGAATAATTTTTATACAAAAACAATTGGTCTGTAGTTCAGTCTTTGAGTGTTTGAATTAATCTGCTGACTGTGTACAACAAATGCTTAACACAGTCCTCTGATACTGCCTTACTGCTCAACCACACTACCACAAATAGAGAGTGAGGTGCTATCAAACTTTACCTCTGCCTACCTTTGGGGTTCCACTGGACTCTGTGCACACAATACCTCACTTTGGCATAGAACATACAGAGCCAGCTTCCTACATTGGTGGATTAACGGTGGGATATACAACTTTGCATTTGTTGGACTACTTGGTTACCACCTGATCACACAACAGAACTCTTAAATTGTCTTTATAATTCAGATTTTTCAAATTGGCATTTTTTTTTGCAAAACCATTAAAAGTTTTGTTGGGCCTTGGTTAAGTCCCTTTAGAATTTTAGAAAAATAAGTAATCACTTTAGCTAGGATTAGAAATATAATTTTTTACAATGTATCAAAACAAGAACCCAGCTGTTAGTGAGAATAACCATAATGACATAGAGGACATGGTTGAGGAGCTTGACCTCATCCCTTACCGTCACTTGTCTTTCAAGGAGGTAAGGTTGCCATGCAAAATTAAAAACCTAACCAAGGGGGTCACATCCCACCAAACAAAAGCTCCATGAGCTGTTGGCTGGTTATGCTAAGGACCACCCACCAAAACATTATGACGACCAATCAGATGAGGAAGAAGAGGAAGAGGATGACCAGGTAGATCAACCTCCCCCACTTCTTAGGGAGAAAAGGGTCCCAGTGGCCCTGACTCCAAGAATCAACATCTCAGTACCTAGATCCCACACAAGTGGGTCAGACACTACTGAGGACATTGAGGAAAGCCTCAATGAGGAGGACATCCTGCTAGCCAGGCTGACCAAAAGATTAGACCTAGAGACCAGACTCCTGACTCTAGAAAAAGAAAGAGCAGAGATGGGCCAAGGACCCATCAATGGTGGCAGCAATTTACTAAATAAGAATAATGAGCAATCTTATGAACCTAAAATCCCCAAAGGGATTATCCCTAAATATGAAGAGTGATGATATCACAAAATGGGTCACAGCCTTTGAGAGGGTTTGTGAAGCCAGAAGTGTGAAACAAACTCACTGGGAACTCCTTTGGGAACTGTTCTCTGGTAAGTGCAGAGACAGACTCCTGATCTTTAGTGGGGCAGATGTTGGCTCTTCTGACAGCATGAAGAGAATTCTGATTGAGGTTTTTGGACTTACAACTGAGGAGTATAGAATTAGATTCAGGGAGGATCAGAAAACCTAGAGTCTGCCCTGGCTGGAATTTGTAGACCACTCAGTGAAGACACTAGATGGCTGGTTGACGGGAAGTAAACTGCAAGATTATGATGGTCTTTATAATTTGTTTATGAAAGAGCACATATTCAATAATTGCATTATGAAAAGTTGCATCAGTATCTGGTAGACCTAGGTCCAATTTCTCCCCAAGAATTGGGAAAGAAGGTGGGCCATTGGGTCAAGACAAGGGTAACTAGGACATCCTCTGGGGGTAACGAAAAGTAAGGGGTTACAGAACCTCCCCAGAGGAAAGACAGGGAGCCTCTCAAAGATACAAGTAAGGCGTCCCAGGTAGTCCCCAAAAACCTGACCAGGAGGGAGGGCCCACAGACACCTCACAAACTAAAACTGGGTACCAAGGTAAGAATTGGGATCCCAACAGGGTATGGTGTGTCACTGCAAAAAGGCAGGACACCACACCAAGGACCCTAGCTGTCCTAAAATAAATTACTGCCCCTAGTGAAGCTCCAGGGTTTTCCAGTGTAGCTTTAGAGGGTGATTCTTCATATGAGGAAGCCCTCATCTGGAAACCTTCAACTGGAAAATGGGCCCAAAAGATGAGTTGGATATTCCAGAGGGGAGTAGACACGTTCACCACCTACTGGTGATTGGAATCCCAGCCCTTGCCCTGAGATACCTGTGCCAGTCACTCTGTGGTACATGACAGTCTGGTTCTCTCAAACCAGTGTGTCCCAGGGGAAACAAGAGTAAGGGCTGTCCCAGGGGGTGTCACTGTTAGTTGTGTGGCTGTAGTGCTCCTAGGAATAGCTGGGTCCCATACATGGAGAAAGGTGGTAGCCAGTAAAGACCTTCCCCTTGATTGTCCCCTTGGGAATGACTACCCAGAGGTTGGTCAGAGCCAAAAAGGGGTACTGGTCCAATGCCAGACCTCACCCAAGAAATCTGGGGGGCCCAACCTGCAGTTAGTACAGCTAAGCCCCAAAGGAGAAAGAAGAAACAGTTTAGGAAAGGTGAGCAACTGTTATCCACAGTTCCAGTGGACCAGAGAGATTCTATCCCAGTAAGGGAGAACTCTAAAATTGGAAATGGTGAAGTTCCCACCTGCCAACAAAACACCCTGACTGTCAGGCAACTGTCCAGCCTGAGTTGGTGGCTCCTCAGCAGGCAGAACAGAGGGTGGAAGAAGGGTGTTCATTACCAAGAGTAGTGACCACCCCACCCTAAAATAGCAGACAGGTAACCAGAACCCAAAGAAGCCTGTAAGGTAGCCCTTTCAGTTACCAGTGGGGAGATGAATGTGTGGTTCTGGGCACTGACAGCTGTCAGTAGCCTCTGTTGGGTGTTAGCCTTCATGGAAGCACTGTCCTTGGCATGTTGGCCTAGCCCCCTGCCAAATAGCAAGCTAGGCCCCCTGACCTTATTGGTCATGGTGGGGTTGCTCAAGCTGTGGGTAACCTGTGTGAGTAAGCTGGGCTTTGCCCTAGCTAAGTTAGAATTTGCAGACACCTCTCAACCCAAACTAAAAAGCTGGGGTAAAGAGCCAGGAAAAGAGCATTGGGAATTAGGCCCTGAAACTGTTGAGGTAGGCCAGCTCCCCAAAGGGACTGACCCGAACAGGAGGTCGTAAGGGAAAGTAGGCCCTGAAACTTTCAAACCACCTCCTCTACTCTTCTTTGCCTGAAAGGCCAGGAACACTCTTCCCAGCTTTGGCTGAGACTCCTGGCCTTTGGGCTGGGGGGAGGGGGGGTTTTGAGGGGGGGGGGGGGGGGGAATTGTGTAGGAAAGTGGGTTTTGCAATGTGAATCTTTTCTGAATTCACATGCTGTGCATTATTCCACCATCTAGTGGTTGGGTCCGGGATTGTAGTATTTCTTCAGGTTTTTTTGGGGGTGTTTTTTTTTGGGGGTGGGTGTCGGCATACCACCATTTGTTGTCCTTCTGTGACATCCACTTGCTTCCTCGGGAAGCTCCCACCTTTGGCTGCCATCTTCAGATTATTTTTTTCCGCCGTTGGGTCTGAAATCATCACGGAAGGAGCTCCAAGGAGTTACAGAGAAGAATCCACGAAAATTAAAGAAAATTAGTTCTATAAGTCAGCTATACCTAAATTCGACGTTCCGGTCGTCGATTCCAGCATTCAGAGTACGCCGAAAGGTGAAAACAACAAAACTTTGACGAACAACCGGAGAATGTGCATGCAGGAGTTTCCCTTTCATGAAGTAATGGACAAGACACTGTTCAAGTTCTGCAAGAATTGCCACCACAAGTAAGCGCAGAAGAACAGCATCCAGTTTGCAACCATTGCCTCCCGTTCGATCACAGAAGTCAAGACTGCAATGCATGCTCGGCCTTCACCCCGAATGCGTTGAGGGTGCGAGAAAGGCGGAGAAGGGACAACTACAACATGCAGGGACATGGCTCTCCACCATGGCCCAAGACCTGGTCCTCTCCAGCGAAGAAAAGGATAATGTCGCAGAATGGCCTGAAATCGATGAGGACACAGACGTCCAGGTCGTAATGGTCGAGAAGAAGACTTCTAAGGAGGTAAGAGAAATGTTGCCCTGACAAAAGTTGAAGAGTCAGAAAATAGAAACTCCAAAGCCTCGATTGGAGCCTTGGCATCGAAGCAATCTACGACCGCAGAAGCATCCAAAGATGGGCAGCCTGTCGGATCCTTGGACAAGGACTCCAGAACGGCAGAGACCCTCTCAAAATCGAAGATGTTGAAAGACAGACAAAGTAAAGATGCTTCGGCTTCAACAAAGGGATAGTCGAAACAGGCTTCCGTGACTGCATCAGCAAGCGCGAAAAGGAAGACCAAAACTCTTGGTGTCGAAACACACGGAGCCACGTTAGAAAAAAAAAAGGAAGCACTCGAAGCTGAAATGGTGAGCATTCTACAGCGCAAAAAAGAATTTCATGACCGCTTGAAACCATTAAAGATTCCGCCAAAGCAGACCAGGGCGTCGAGGAGTTACAGCTTCCAACGGCACATGCCACTTGTATGTCCATCAATTGCGGCCTTGATTTTTGGCTGGCCACGAGTGATGTGAACTGGATGTTAAACATTTGCCTAGGAAGTTATCTGACCACTCAGTGGTATTACTTGGTATGGCTGAACCCACACACATACCACCACAATTTCAATGGCGATTGCAATACTCTGCACTGAAAAAACAGGTATTCTGCGAGTGGGTGCGAGAGGCCATAGAGCGCTATTTTGCAAATAATGTTGGGTCAGTTCAAAGTCTAGGAACGCTATGGAAGGCGTTTAAGGTGACAATACGAGGAGTGTGCATAGGGTTGCAGCCGGAGTGCTTAAGTCTGTAAGGGGGTCCATGCAGAGGTTGGAACAGGAGCTGGGGCTCCTTGAAACAGAATATGCCACCACACCAGAAAGGGCAACGCTTGCTACCATCAGATCAAAGATTACTGAATACAATGACCTAGCTGATCAGGAGGTGTGGCATATGTCGTGTAGATGGACAGCCAGATATTATGGGGTAGGGGGCAGGCCTGGAAAAGCATTAGCCACTAGAATTGCTGATCCATGGGCTAAAAACCATACAGTGAAAACTATTGCAATGGACAACACTACTCACTATGACACACTGGGTATTCTCAATTCCTTTGTACAATACTACCAAGCTATGTATGACAGTAGGCAAACAGTAACGGAAGATGACATTGCACAATATTCAGAGGACATAGCCTTGGTGTGGTTGTCGCGAGGACAGCAAGATTTTGTAATGCACCCACTGACTATAGACGAAATTCGACATGCCATATCTGCGTTGCCCAATGGGAAAGCTACGGGCACAGATGGCCTGCCAGCAAAATTTTATAAGGAGTACCTTGACTTGCTGGTGCCCTACCTTCAGGAGATGTAAGTAGGTGCGTATGAACAGCAACGGCTTCGGGACACACTCCGAGAAGTGTTTACCAGTTTTCTGTTGAAACCCGGGAGACACCAGATAGCTGTGAACCCTATAGACCTCTTTCGCTTATGAATACAGATGTTAAGATTTTAGCTAAAGTGCTGGCTAATAGGATACGGCTGCTGCTCCCGGTCATGGTGCTTCCTGACCAGTCAGGATTCATACCTAGCGATCCACGTCACATAATTTGAGGACACTATTCGCAGTATTGCATTTACTTGAGCCCACATTGCATGTAGCGGTCTTGCTCGACGCTGCTAAGGCATTTGACTCTATCTCCTGGAGATATGTTTGTAGTCCTACACTGCATGGGAGTACTCCACATTTACACAAATTGGATTAAACTATTACTGTGAGAGTCTTGCTTTTAACATCGAACTCTCGCCCAACAGCTGCTTCTCGGGCACTCTTGTATACCGCCCCCCCCCCGGCCCCCCGAAACAGTTCCAGTGTAACCTATCATTAATTTTGGCCGAACGAGTCGGAGCCACGTCCAACTTTACTTTACTTGGAGACCTCAACGTGCACTTTGACTCGTTACTGGACCACATAGCCGTTACCTTAACAGATGACCTTGCAGCCCTGCAACTCATCCAACGTGTCACAACTTCCACTCACGAGAAGGGTCACCTGTTAGACCCTGTCTTCAGTAACTGCCCTGATCTAATAGCCGGCCCACCTATCCCTCTACCGTGGACAGAACACTTCATGATTCCCATCAATTGGACCTCGGTCAAACCTCCATCGATTCCACCCACCACCAAGATCATGCGAGCCTGGTCCCGTCTTGCAGTCGATAAATGGGCCACCAAACTTGCTGGTACTTTACCCTGTGATCACGAGGACCCTGGCTTAGCCAACCAGTCCTACAACAACTGGATCACACATACACTACTACCAGTAAGGAAGACTATGTTGAAACGGTCCCAAAAAATTGCCCCCTGGTACACGGACGCTCTTAGGGACAAGAAACGTCTATGCAGAAGGTTGGAAAGACGCTGGCGCTCAGACTACGCGGCTGACAGCAAAATCCGCTACCGCGAAGCCATCAGCTTATACAAAACGCAAGTAAAAACAGCACAGGCCACCTATTTTTCAGATAGAATAGTGACGGCCAAATCTAAACCTAAGGAGATCTTTCACATTGTAAAACAGCTAATGAAGCCTCCCCCCGCTGTTCAGGCCGAAAAATCCACCACCCACTGCAACAACATGGCTGAATTTTTCTACCAAAAAGTAAATACCATCTACTCAGCTTTTCCCCCCCCAAGCACCTCCTCTATCCAATCCAATAAATCCCCAGCACTATACCCCTCCTTACCTCCGCAAGCCACGCTGACCAACTTCCCCTTACTGGACCTTTCAACTCTTGAATCCTTAGCGAAGGGAGTCAAATCTGGGTCTCCAGACGACCCAGCCCCGCCATACATAATACTGGCTGCCTCTCAGGTCACCCTGCCTATAATTAGGGAGGTACTAAATTCATCTATCACCTCATGCTCGGTCCCGGCTGTCTGGAAGCAGGCCAAGGTCAGAGCTTTATTGAAAAAGCCTACTCTGGATCCTACAGACCTGGGCAACTACAGACCCATCTCCCTACTCCCCTGGGTAAGCAAGATTTTAGAAAAACACGTAAACCACGGAAAGCTTCCACCTATTAGATCCCACACAGACGGGATTCAGACCGAAACACGGGACTGAGACCGCTCTCCTCATGATCACCGAGGAAGCTAGAACAATCCTAGATCGAGGAGGATCAGTGGCAGTGATCCTCCTCGACCTAAGCGCAGCGTTCGATACGGTCAGTCATGAAACCCTGCTGTACCGTATGTCCTGTGCCGGGATTAAGGACAAAGCCTGGTCGTGGTTTAAGTCCTTTCTAGAGGATAGGTCCTTCAGAGTCTTCGAGGGTGAGTCCGTCTCCTCAAGCAGACCTCTGAAGTGTGGAGTCCCCCAGGGCTCCTCTCTGAGCCCTGCACTCTTCAACATATATATGAGGCCACTGGCCGAGGTCGTCCGCCCGTTCGGGATTAAAATAATCTCGTATGCGGACGACACGCAACTGGTGGTCTCTCTGACGCAGGATGAAAAACTTCCGGCGTCAGGCGGGCTCAGAGAGTGCCTAGAAGAGGTGAAGGCCTGGATGTCCTCCTCATCCCTTAAGTTGAACGGGAACATAGACCATGATGCTCCTAGGCCCCCCAGATCTCCGTCTCCCAGATGCCCTTTGGCCCCCATGCCTGGGTCCCCCACCAACTCCCAAAGACAATATCAAGAGCCTCGGAGTCTGGTTGGACAGATCCCTATCGTTCAATACGCAGGCCATGAAACTGTCAGCCACCTGTTTTGGCATCATGAGGATGCTAAGGAAAATCCTCCCCCTCATCCCCATGGAAGCCAAACAGGTGGCTATACAAGGGCTTATACAATCACGCCTTGATTTTAACAATGTGCTCTATCTCGGCGCCCCAGACTACATTCTGCGTAGGCTGCAGATAGTGCAGAACTGTGCGGCCCGCTTGCTGTTGGGGATCCCTCGCAGACATTCAACGAGGGCCGGCCTGGCTAGCCTCCACTGGCTACCAATCCGCCAAAGAATCTTGTTTAAGGCAATGTGTATTGCCCACCAAGCTTTCTGGGACACTGGCCCGAGCATCACCCGCAACCTAGTCACCCATTATCTGCCCAACAGAAGCCTTCGCTCCAGCCAGACCTTTCTGGCAGTGACTCCCAGAATAAAAAGATCCAGGTCTGGCGGGAGGACCTTCGCCCACAACGCCTCCAGGACATGGAATGCCCTTCCACTTCACCTCAGAGCCAACCCCAACCTCACCTCATTTCGCAAACAGCTTAAAACCCTCCTTTTCAATTCACCCCTTTAACCTACGCCCCCTCCTCTGCGTCTCTGACAGGTTTTGGTCTCACCAGCGCTTGGACGCCTCAGGGCAGCAATTTGCGCTATACACATATAAATACAAATACAAATATACGAACCCAGTAGCACGTGTGAGTATTAACGGGTGGATGTCGGATACTTTCCATATCCAACGCGGTACGAGGCAAGGCTGCCCCCTATCCCCCTTATTATTTGCGGTGGTTCTGGAACCGCTGGCCTGTGTATTACGCCAATGGTATGCGCTGGCGGCACTACGTTTCCACCAAAGACCGCTGGCAGTATTCAGGTATGCAGATGACATGGCGCTATATGTGCGGGATCCTGCTTTGAATGGCACTCAGGGCTCGGACCTAATTGGCATAAATCAGTTGTGCTCTCCTTGACGAAATGCACGTCACAGGTGGAATTAGGGTATCCACTGGAATGGGGATCGGATCCAATAAAGTACTTGGGTGTCTGGATTCAGAGATCCACACGTGATTATACAGACCAACTATGGAACGACAATCACACGGCTCACAGAGCAAGTGTCCCGATGGATAAAACTGCCTTTAACTTCTGCAGACAGAATAGCATTAATCAAAATGGTCGTGCTCCCGAAGTTTTTATGTTTGTTTGTGAATATCCCCATTAGATTAAAGCAACATTTCTTTAATAAATTTCGTACCTCACTTCTTACACTAGGTTGGGGAGGTAAAAAGCCAAGGGTGAAATGAAAGGTGCTAATGCGACCATACGAGATAAGGGTGGTATTTACGGTGCCGAATTTACAACTATGATCTCTGTGCGCAATATGCCTACTATTAGCAGCACAATCTGGCATTCCTCCCACATGCTGCGGTGGAGGCTGGCGCTGCTCACCCAATGCCACTTAAAGCAATGATTGTTAGCACCAGTACTGTTCTGAAAAAGGAAGAAGTAGATACAGTGCGCTGTACAGCTAATGCGTGGAAGGAGTTAGGGAAGAGGGCACAGAGATTGACGCTGTATGCCCCAGCTATGCCACTGCTGCATCATGCGGCGCTCCCTGTAACGGGCGAGTCAGGCTCTCTCAAGACCCTACAGGAAGCAGGAATGAACACAATGGGAGATCTATATCCAGAAGGGAAATGTATTGAGCTCTCGCAATTTGTAGATGGCAGGAAAGGATCAGTGATGCTAACGTTCATACACAGTAGACTGCGTTCAACCTTGCGGGCGTTATACCCATGCTTTCCTGAGGAACACCCAACGTTGGGAGCACTGCAATTAATATACACAACACAGACACGGACCATACTATTTACTCGGTTATATATAATTTCACAGGCAGACGTGACGAACGTTGGAACGGGTTCAATGGAAAAGTGGAATGCTATTCTTTCTAGGTCGCTGACGGATGATGAATAGATAGCGTTGTAAACTTACAGGTCAGCTGACCGCAAATTGGAACCTCACTCATTCATTACAAATATACATCAAATGTACTATACGCCTGCACAACTCCATAAATATGGTTTAAAAGACTCTGCCTGCTGTATAAGATGCAGTGCGGACAATACAGATTTTCAGCATTTGCCATGGGGTTTTCCAAAGATCTATTAATTTTGAGGGGTGGGTCACACGCACACTAACCAAAATGGTGTGAGAGTGTAATATGCAAATATGTTTATTAGGGAATGTGCTACTAATTAAAGATGTTCATCGTAGACTGGTATAAATAACCAAAAGAAGACGGCCAGTAGCATTTGCTGCGTGGCGTGTGTGATGTGCTGGCACCTCAAAGGTTTGTTAATAAAACCCTCACACACCAACCTGGTTGGTGTCATGCTTGATCATCGGGTCCCAGCCAGGTAGCCGAATGCTACCTGGCTTTGCTGCAACACCTGATTACAGTGGAGCGGGTAATTGAGGTTGTGCGATGTGTGATTATGTGAGTGAGTTTACTATTAAAAATACCTCCAGAATACTGCCTTGGTATTTTATTCTTGGAGCTCTGGGGTATGATTAAAATCTTCAGAGACTGGATAATATATTCCAGGTACTATGTGTAACTGTGTGTATTATCAGATGGTCGACATGTTTCAGCCCGGAGGAAAAAATAGTGGGCTTTCTTCAGGACCTCTCCAAAACGGTGAGTATAAGTGAAAATTGTGGGTTTTAAAAAACTTTACCACGTGAATAGCATTTTTTCACACTCGCGCTAAGGAGTGTATTTCATGCATAGAGGCTGACCGTTTTTATCGTCTTCCTCAAAATGTAGAATACCTGTAAAGGAAAAATGACATATAAAAAAGCAAGTGTTTTAGGAGGATGCCATTGAGGATGCACTATTCTTTATCACCGGTAATGCATACGTGATATCCACTGTTTCGCATTCATAACAAGGATATCGGCAGTACCGGTGATAATAACCAGGTGCTAGGTACTTGCCAGGTTGTCAGACTATGGTGTATAATCACATTGTGGCATGCACTGAGACAAAAACAAAACAAAAAACGCGATTGTGTCTGTTACTGGTGCATAAGACCGTGTCCGTCTATGCTGTTTTTTTGATTAACGTGCCATGAGGTACAGTTTTTTTTTTGGGTTAAAAACTTTTATTGAGCAACAAAATTATGTTTACAGAAATGGGCCTACAACCGCACGGGCTGGCCGCTAAAAATCGGAGCATAATGTGGTATAAAACAGTGGTCTCCACCCCGGCGGTCTGGCACGGACCGGATACAAAATGCCGCCCATAATATGGAACAGGATAGGACAATTTTCTTATTTTAGATCACAACCAAAAGTAACAAACACCGAAAACAAGGCGAAGGAGTAACACACAGAGTCAGCCCTAGAGGGGGGGGAAACCCACTAATCAGGAATACAAAGTTACAATCAGTAGGATGAGTCAAGGCGGGGGGACAGCGGGGAGGTCAATCAAGCCAAAGGACAGTATACGAACTTTCAGGAACGCCAACTTAGGGTGACAAGGGAACATCAGGGGTCTCTACCAGGGGAGGAGTACAAATATCTCTGCGATAGGCGTTCCACTGACACCAGATCTTCGTTCATGCCCTAGGTCTGCCCCTAGCTGTGTACACAGTCTTTTCGCGGAACATAGACCAGTCCATGTTTTCTTCCCACACAGACACAGTGGGGGGCCTGTGCGAGCCCCAAAGTTGTGCTATGTCCCGCTTCGCAACCATATACCCCAGGGTCGCCCATCTGGTCTGGGCCGCCGTATAGTCGGTGGGAGGTACAGTTTAATGACAACGGCGCCGCGTATGGGGCAAGAAGGAGAAATCCTCTCCTAGGAATCGTAGCAGAACGGCACGAGAGTCCCCAACGTTAGGAGGCTCATGATGCTCAAAAGATTGAGAAAAGTTTTGCAAATTGCAGAAACCCTCGAAACATTTGCTGTAGGTACATTTTAGCCTGCATTACATTTCACTTTTCTGTAGAAAATTATGGATTTTGAATAGAGAAACGTGAGTAAGGTGGGGGATTTGTGCAACCCGTCCTGAAGGAGTCCTACTCCGAAACATGTTGACGCACACAGGAGGTGATGTACGTTGCATTACATAAGCACCTCCAAACTCACCTTTTTAACAGTACCAGCCCAGGGGCCCATTACATTTTTTTTTTTAGTCTCCCCCACGAGCCAGGCACTTTTTAAATTTATCACTCACTTTATAACCCCACTACTCACCCACATTTACAAGAACCCTCACACGCACCACGCATAGTCATTAAAATAAGTGCTCCCACGTAGTCGTAGGTAGTAGCACGCCGCATCCCGTAGAGGGGTGCGAAGACCCCAATGAGAAAGCATGACACCAAGGGTCCTTTTGGTGTGTGTGAGGGTATTTTAAAAACACCGTGTGCTCCCCACCACTGTAGGGAACACTCTTTACCCACTGGTGGATTCTTCTTTTTGTTTATCATCTTCCACCCAGCCACCACTGGACTAACAAACTGCTACAAAATCGATGCACAGCATGTGAATCCAGAAAAGATTCATGCTGCAAAACGAATAGTTTCTTACCCGTCAGTATAGTTTTGCAGCTTGAAGAATTTCCTGGATTCACTGGTGAACCCACCCTTCTCCGCCAGAAAGATGAGACTGGAGGGAAAAATATAAAAAGAAGGAACAATAACAAAAAAAAAGAATCGGAAGTTGGCGACCAAAGGTGGGAGCTTCTGGTAGAAGCACAACGACATCACAGAAGGACACCAAATGGTGATATGTCCACACCCACCAAAAAAAGCACACAAAAAACAGAATAATAACTACAATTTCAGACCCAACCACTAGATGGCGAAATAATGCTCAGCATGTGAATCCAGAAAATTCTTCAGCTGCAAAACTATACTGACAGGTAAACTATTTGTTTCTGTTGCAGTAACCCTCCCTCTTTTTGCCAGACTACTGATGCATTTTGACTTGATGTGCCCTGGGTCCCTGCCAATCAGGTTCCCAGGGCCTGTGTTCTGTCCCCAAAACTAACCCGATTGGCATCTCTAGCCACAGGTCAGCCCCTGGTAAATGGTACCACAGGTACCCAGGGCACTGTGACCAGGGAAGACCTTTAGTGGCTGCAGCACTTACTGTTCCACCCTGAGAAGCCCTGTACCTTTACACACACACTTCCTTTGCAGGCTGCGTGTTTTTGTGCAGAACAAAGTGAAGAGTCGCCATGGCACCCCTCTCTGTGTGCCATGCCTACAACCCACTGCCCTGGCATAGGTCAGTCACCCCTCTAGCTGGGTGCACTCTACCAGTGGTGAGGGTACAGGTGCATGAGCCCTGGACCCCTACAGAGTCTGAGTCTATTCTTAGACATTGGAAGTGCAGTGCTGCCATTAAGAGTATATGGTGCTAGGAGTTTGTCATTAGGAACTCCACAGCACCACAATGGCTACACTGAAAACTGAGAAGGTTGCTATCAAACGTCTCAGCACATTAAACCCACACTGATGCCAGTGTGGGATTTAATTAAAAATGCACACAGAGGGCATCTTAGAGATGCCCCTTGAAAACTAACCTACCACTAGTGTCCAGGCTGAGTGGCTGCTTTCAGCTGCCACCATCAGACATGTGTTCGAGGCATGTGGGCTGCTGAATTCATATCTATTGCATAGATCGCCGCCTAGTGTTGGGTCCGGATGATAGCACATTGTTGTCCTGGAAAGTCTTCGAAGTATCACGAGATAGGTGGCTCCTCCCCTGGACTACAGTGCGCATGGGTATCGACTCATCCCCAGATTGTTTTTTTCCGCCATTGGGTTCGGATGCATATTTGTTCCCTCAAGTTCGGAATATATATAAAACTTTCTTTTTGGCCAAAAGGCCTTTAGTATATCGTCGGTATTGTCTTGCGATCGGTGCCCGAGTCTGTTTCAACTCAGTTCCCGAGTCGAACATCCAGAGGAGTCGCGTGACTTCTCGGCGCTGAAGGCCCAGTCAACGTCAGAGGCTTATCGACGACACATCATGGAACGGAGCCCGTTCAAGAGGTGCCCCGTATGTAATTCGAAATATCCTCATATCGACGTCCACCCGGTGTGCAACAAGTGCCTGTCACCGGATCACAATGAAGCAAGCTGTATGGCTTGTTCTCGTTTCCGATCCAAGAAGACGATTCGACTTCGGCGCGCAGCGCGCCAGGAGGCCCAGCAGACGGCACCTGACCCGGTGAACATTTTCGATACCGAAGAGGATGAGGGAGTCGAGCAGGAAGTTTGAGAGTCTGATCCTGCATCGGAGAACGACTACGACGCAGATGTCGAGATGGTCGATATTACTAACATCGTCGACGAGGTAGGAGACGACGATGTGGTCTTTGGGGCCGGAGAAGATAGCTCAGGCGAGGAGCTAGGCCCAACCGTCGATACGGGGGCCGATAGACTTAATAAGGCTCAGGTCGAGGGATCGCCACATGGCCTTACCCAAGATCTTATAATGGGTTCCACAGCCTCGCCTCCAGGCCCGGCTTCGGACACTTCTAAGGAGCCACAAGTTGGGAAATCGAAACCGAAAGAGAAAGCATCGGTGTCTACGCAATCGAAAGCACTGGAGGCGGCATCGAAACCGAAAGTGCGTATTGCGTTGGTCGACTCGAAGTCCTCGGAACTATCGGCGCCGACAAAGCTTAAAGGTGTCATCGACCCGGTGAGGTCGCTAACGGGTGTTGATCCAAAGACTGTAACAAACAAAAAACAGGTCAAGGACGTCGACCCGAGAAAATCGGCGCCAAAAAGCGTCGACACAGACAAAGGTCTCGGACCGCAGAAGGTTCTCAATCCTACACGTCGGACGGACAAGGCCAAAAGCGCTACAACCCTCGAGTCCACGCCTGGCGTTGGATCGAAGGAACCTGTGAAGTCGACTCAGCCGTCCGCCTCCTTCTCGAAGCAGGTGTCGGAGTCGTTGAAGCGAATTAAGGAGAAGACTTCCACTGTCGGTCCGAAGGATACTTCTCCATCGACGCCGGCTGCTAAACCTCAAAAGTCGCCGGCGCCCATCCAGTTCACGCTGCCGCCGAAAGTGGTGCCTAAGGCCTTCGCCCCTAAGATGACCGTCGAAGGGTCTAAACAGGCGTCAGCGGAACAGAAGACCGGGCCCGGGTTAGTGGTCGCAAAGCATCGACAACCCCCTCTTCAAGAGCAGCCGGAACAGTTCATTGACGCCGACACTGGTAGACTTTCAATTTACAAACGAAAGATCACCCCGGAACAGCCTATGGAGTCCTATAAAATCCCATTAAAAAAGAAGGATTCCACTACTTCACCTGTTCTTGTCGAACCGATATCTCCGCGTGGCAAAGACACTGCTCCTATCTCGCCCACTTATTCAGATGGGGAGATAGGGGGAGGTGACGATGAGGAGTACAACTACCCTATAGACACTGATCCTGAAGATCACAATGAACCCTGGGCAGACGCTGCTGACCCAGGAGATCCACACACTGCCCCAGACAGTCAGGTGTATGCTGTAAAAACCTCGCCTACTGAAAACTCGGCGGCTGTTAATGCGCTTATTGAACGGGCAGCCAAAAATCATGATGTCCAGCTCCATGCTGACCCGATTGAAGTGGATTTTCTGTTTGACACCTTTTCCACCTCTGAAAAAACTGTCAAGACTCTTCCAATGCTAAAGGGTGTCTTAAAACATGCTGGTGACATCTTCAAGGAGGCCACGAGGGCCAGGGTGTTAAACCCCAGAATTGAGAAGAAGTACAAACCGGCGCCTGGGGACCCTACATACATCAAGGGCCAGTTGCCGTTGGACTCTCTAGTTGTTTCCAATGCCCGGAAGAGGGCAAATTCACAAACAACGGGTGATGCTCCTTCCCCTGACAAAGAATCGAAAGTGCTAGAAGCATCAGGGAAAAGGGTAGCAGCTCAAGCGGCCAATGTCTGGCGCATTTCAAACACTCAGGCGCTCTTAGCCAGATATGACAGGGCCCATTACGACACACTTGAGACCCTGTTACAACACTTGCCAGATGAATATAAGGAAGCAGCAGAGATGCTCATACAGGAAGGAAAGCTTATTTCCAATGCTTCTATCAAGTGTGCATTGGACGCAGCGGACACCGCTGCCAGAGCCATTAATACAAGTGTGATGTTACGGCGACATGCCTGGCTGAGAATCTCCGGGTTCAAGCCAGAGATACAAACCACCATACTAAATCAGCCTGTAAACCCTGATCACTTATTTGGACCTGAGGTGGACACCACCTTAGAAAAAATCAAAAAAGACACAAACTGAGAAATCTATGGGAGCTCTCCAGTCGCAGCAGTTCAGGGGTGGTTCTTTTCGTCACTCACACAATAGAGGAGTTTCCAGAGGCCAGCTGTCCCAGCAAACACAGTACAATAAAGGTGGCGCGCAAAGCACATACACCAAACAAAGTAGAGGTGCATATTGTGGGAACAGCGCCAAGGGCAGAGGTCGTGAAACAGCTCCCGATCCTCCGCCGCTACCAAACAGTGACGCCTTGTCACTGCCCCCTAACCATACAACACCGGTCGGGGGGAGACTCCAACAGTTCCTGCCGGTCTGGAAGTCATTCACCACAGACAGGTGGGTCACAAAGCTTATCCAGTATGGTTATTGTCTGGAGTTAATATCCACTCCACCCAACATACCCCCAAGACACCGTCCTATGTCCACCGGGCATTTGCACGTATTGCAGCAGGAGGTACTCGTCATGCTGCAAAAAGGGGCAATCGAGCTCGTGCCTATGGAGGAAAGGGGCACAGGAGTGTATTCACTGTACTTCTTGATACCAAAAAAGGACGGGTCCCTCAGACCCATACTGGACCTAAGACCCCTAAACCAGTACATTCTATCGGAACACTTTCACATGCTAACATTGCAGCAGGTTCTGCCGTTGCTCAGTCAGGGAGATTTCCTCGCAACATTAGATCTGAAGGATGCATACTTTCATATTCCGCCACACCCGTCACACAAAAAATATCTCAGGTTCACCATTCAGGATCAACATTACAAATTCAAAGTCCTCCCTTTCGGAGTGACAACAGCACCCAGGGTGTTTACGAAATGCCTGGCGACAGTGGCTGCACACCTACGGAGACAAAACATTCACGTATACCCTTATCTGGACGACTGGCTTATCCAAGCAAAGTCGGCCCAGCAGTGTGCCGCACACATGTCCCACACCATTCACCTTCTTCACAATCTGGGATTCTCACTGAATTACCCAAAGTCACACCTTCAGCCCGCCCACATACGGCAGTATCTGGGCGCGACAATAGACACTCTGGCAGGCAAAGCACAGCCAAATTCAGTGAGGATCAACAGCATTCAATTGCTACTACAAAAATTCAGACCGCAACACACGCTTCCGGCAAGAGTGTTCATGTGGTTGATGGGCTTGATGGCCTCCTGCATCTTCATAGTCCCGCACGCGAGACTACATATGCGTCCGCTTCAGGAGTGCTTAGCACGTCAGTGGAATCAGGCTCACGGACAGTTAAAAGACCTAGTGTTGGTGACCGGTCGTGCATACAACTCTCTGCATTGGTGGAATCCACAAAACCTTTGCAAGGGCTGACCGTTCTAGGAGCCTGTGCCACAGATTATTCTGACAACGGACGCATCTCTCCAGGGACGGGGAGCTCATGTACTCCACTACACAGTGCAGGGACTATGGACGACGCAGCAAAAGAAGATGCACATCAACCTCCTAGAACTGATGGCTATCTTCATGGCGATGAAAGCATTCAAAGTACATCTGTGCAACAAGGTTGTGTTGATCCGGACGGACAACATGATGGCCATGTACTACATTCAGAAGCAGGGAGGTATACACTCTCCACAGTTGTCATATCTGGCTCAGAGCATGTGGAAGTGGGCCATTCAAAGGAACATCTTCCTCATGGCGGAACACCTCCCGGGCAAGGACAATCAGATGGCGGACCTGCTGAGCAGGTACAGCCACCAGATGCACGAGTGGGAGATACATCCATCAGTACTCCACCCGTACTTTCAGCAGTGGGGTCATCCAGAGATAGACCTCTTCGCCACAAAGGAAAACGCCAAATGCCAAAGCTTTGCCGCCAGGTTTCCACACCCACAGTCGCAGGGCAATGCGATATGGATGAACTGGTCGGGCATATTTGCATACGCTTTTCCCCCAGCACCTCTAATACCGCTGGTGGCACGCAAGCTGAAGCAACACTCGATGACACTCATCCTGGTTGCTCCAACGTGGGCACGCCAACCATGGTACACCACGTTTCTAGAACTATCCGTGGTACCGCATCAAAGGCTGCACCTCACAACCAGGCTTTTGACGCAGAGCCATGGCGACATTCAGCATCCAGATCCGCAACAGCTCAACCTGGCGATCTGGCTCCTGAGGTCTTAGAATTTGGCTACCTCAACTTGCCTCCCGAATGTATGAATATCATAAAAGAGGCAAGGAAGCCCACCACCAGAGCATGTTATGCGGCAAAATGGAAGCGGTTTGTCATTTATTGCGCAGACCACAACATCAACCCGCTAGACACATCTACTCATGACATCATTTGATATCTGTTACATCTATACAAATGCAATCTAGCCTATGCTTCCATTCGTATACACTTGTCCGCAATAGCAGCTTATCTACAAAACAGGCATCATCTCTCACTCTTCAGGGTGCCTGCCATTAAGGCTTTTCTGGAGGGACTCAAACGAGTTATTCCTCCCCGGACCCCACCAGCTCCTGAATGGAACCTTAATGTGGTCCTCACCAGGCTGATGGGTCCACCCTTTGAGCCTCTGCACTCATGCGAGATTCAGTTCATAACGTGGAAGGTGGCTTTTCTAATAGCGATAACATCGCTGCGACGCGTTAGTGAACTCCATCCACTAACTATCCAAGAGCCATTCATACAGATTCACTCCAACAGGGTGGTGCTTCGCACCAACCCTAAGTTTCTTCTTAAAGTGGTTTCACAGTTCCATATCAATCAAACTATAGAACTGCCTGTGTTCTTCCAAAATCCTGAGTCAGTGGCGGAGAGAAGGCTCCACACACTAGACGTCAAGAGAGCTCTAATGTACTACATAGATAGGACCAAAGATTTTCGGAAAACAAAACAACTGTTTGTTGCCTTTTCGCCACAGCACAAGGGCAACCCCATTTCCAAAGCAGGTATAGCCAGGTGGATCGTTAAGTGCATTCAGATTTGCTATCAAAAGCGCACAATAACGGTTCCTCCAAGGGCCCACTCCACGCGAAAGTTGGGGGCCTCCATGGCTTTCCTTGGAAATATTCCTTTAGAAGACATATGTAGAGCAGCCACATGGTCTACCACACACACATTTACTAAACACTACTGTGTAGATGTGCACTCCAAACAGCAGGCAGCTGTAGGGCAGGCTGTTCTAAAGACACTTTTTCAAACTGCTGCAGCTGGCACAGGCGGTCGCCGATAATGGAAGGACTGCTATGTATTCTATGCAATAGATATGAATTCAGCAGCCCACATGCCTCGAACCGAATATGCTACTTACCAGTATGCATCTGTTCTTGGCATGTAGGGCTGCTGACATTCATATCGCCCACCCTCCTCCCCGGCGCCTGTAGCGGCTGCAGCGCTTGCATTTACTCTTAGCATGGTCATCACTCACAGCGTTACACTCCATCTTTGCCACAATGGCTAAAAACAATCTGGGGATGGAGTCAACACCACTCGTCGGGCTCGAAGTCCTCAGGTAAGTCGGTGCACAAGAAGTTGAAGAAGCGACATCGCTCTTCTGACTCCGCGCGACGTGACTGGGGTTTCGGGCGACACCGCCCACGCGGCTCTGCCGGAACCACCAGCGCCGCGTCCAGCTCCACACCCGCCGGTCCCTGGGCTGAACGGGACGCCAGAGGAGATCAGCGCCTTCCTCACGGCCATGAGGTCGCGCTTCCCTCCGTCTGGTCCCGCCGAGGTGCCTTCGGGCCACACGAACCCGACTGGGAGCCCAGGCGGGCATGCGGCTTTGGCCCTGGTGCCGTCGGGTGCTTCGACCCGACGCCGTCAGTGACTTCGGTCCCGACGCCACAGGGCTCCTCCGGATCCAGGCCTAGATCCGGGTCGACCTCACGACCCCTCCGGCGGCGGCCCCGATCCCCTCCCAGGTCCGGATCCGCCGTCGGACCGGCGCCGCCCGGTGCCGTCTTCGACGCCGATAGATGAGCCTTTCACTGATGATCCTGCTCAATCATTTCTTCCTGACCTCCAGGAGATGGATGACGAGGGGGATTGGGAGGGGTCTGAGGATCCTCAGGCACTGTAGTGTCAGTTAAGTCAGGACTGGGCGGATGAACTTGGGGATGCCAGTGGTCTGGACACTTCGCCCACCACTGGTGTTGTCTCCCCTCCTACCGTGGCTACGGAGGAGGGGGCTGCGTACAGTGTGTTGTTGACTCGGGCAGCCAAGGCCTTGGCTCGAGCTCCCAGTCGCGGCCATGAGGACTAACCTCCTCACTGAGGTCTTCAAACTGCAGGCAAGCTCCTCGGAGCTTCTCCTGCCGTTCCACGAGGCCCTCACTGACGTTCTGTTGGGAACCTGCTCTAAGCCCTCCACAGGCCTGCCTGTGGATCGGAACGTGGCCCGACGCCACTGCCCGGCTCCGGCCGACCCCAGTTTCTGTCCGTTCACCCCACCCCTGAGAGTCTGGTGATCTAGGCCTCAACTTCCCAGACCGCATTCCTGACCGCCCCTCCGAATCGGGAATCCAAAAGGTATGACCAGTTCGGTAAGAAGCTGTTCTCCTCATTAAGTTTGGGGTTGCGGTCTGTTAACACCGCCTGCTTTTTGGGCCGTTATTCCCACTCCTTGTGGGCTACGGATGCGGAAGTGCTGCCGCGGTGCCCGGCGGAGGTACAGGCAAAGCTAACCCAGGCCCTCGCAGAGGGAAGGGGACGCAGCACGATACTCCATTTGGTGCGGACTGGATACCACGGACTAGCTAGGCAAGGCGATTGCAACAACTGTGGCTGTTCGCTGCCACGCCTGGCTGAGGTCCGCCAACTTTTCAGGCGATGTCCAAGCACACCTTATGGACATGCCCTTTGATGGCCGTCGCCTTTTTGGCGACAAGGCGGATAGCACTCTGGAACGTTGTAAGGACTCCAGGGCTACAGGCAAGTCCTTGGGCCTCGGCCAACGCCAGCAGCCTTCCGCCTTTCGTGGCCAAGGAAGGGCCGCCCCCTCACGTCCAGCTTGCCACAGGCCGCAGAATCCACCTCAACGCGGTCGCGGTAACCGCTGTGGCGGTGCCGAAGGGACACAGGCAAGGCCAGTTCGCACCCACCCCTGCAGCATCTGCCTCAAAATCCTCCTAGTCCGAGCTTTCAGGCCCAATCGACACTAGTGGGGGGCAGGGTTCGCCCTCACCTCCTCCACTGGAGCTCCATCACAACCGACAGGTGGGTACTGCAAATCGTCCGAAGGGGCTACTTCCCTCCCCTTCGAGCTGATCCCTCCACTATTGCCACCGCAGTACCACTGCATGTCGAGGGATCACTTGCAACTTCTGCAGGAGGAAGTCACAGCCCTCTTGGCCAAGGGGGCAGTCGAGCGCGTTCCTGGGCCAAAAGTAGGACGTGGTTGTTATTCCCACTACTTTCTGGTACCCAAGAATGGCAAAGGGGGCCTATGCCCTATCTTGGATCTAAGGAGCGTCAACGGCTTCCTCCGGAAGGAGAAGTTCAAGATGCTGACTTTAGCTCAGGTCCTAGCTGCCCTGGACCCAGAAGACTGGATGGTAGCGTTTGACTTGCAGGACGCGTATTTTCACATTCCTGTCCTACCTGCCCACCGGCGTTACCTGCGGTTCATGATAGGCCACGAGCACTTTCAGTTTACCGTGCTCCCCTTCAGCCTTACCAGCTCCCCACGGGTGTTCACGAAAGTGATGGCGGTGGTCGCAGCTCATCTGCGCAGATTAGTGCTTTGTCTTCCCCTATCTCGACGATTGGTTGTTAAATGCGGGCTCGTCCCAAACAGTCGTCCCCCACCTCCAGACTACGGCGGACCTCCTGCACTCGCTGGGGTTCTCCATCCACGTGCCGAAGTCACACCTGTGCCCCTCCCACATTTCCTCTTCATCGGAGCGGTTCTGGACTCAGCGCAGTTTTGGGTTTATCCCTGCCGAACAGCGGGTTCAGGATATTCAGGCTCTGAATCCGGTCTTTCAGCCTTTATCCCGAGTCTCGGACAGGTTGACGCTGCGGCTCCTGGGGTTGATGGCCTCCTGCATCCTTCTGGTGCATCACGTCCGGTGGCGGATGCGGGCTCTGCAGTGGGACCTGAAGTTTCAGTGGGCACAGTATCAGGGCAACCTGTCAGACTATGTCTGGATCTCGGAGGGCACTGCGAAACAGTTGATGTGGTGGCTCACGAACCGCGATTGGGTCAGCGGCAGATCTCTCTTCCGTCCCCAACCTGAGCACGTGGTAGTGACAGATGCGTCCCTCCTGGGTTGGGGGGCCACTTGGGAGAGAGGGAGATCAGAGGCCTCTGGTCTCCAGCGGAGTCCCGGCTCCACATCAACCTTCTGGAGCTGCGGGCGATCCTGCTTGCACTGAAGGCATTCCTTCCCTCTGTCTGGGGAAGTGTGGTGTAGGTGTTCACGGACAACACCACCGCCATTTGGTACTGCAACAAACAGGGCTGGGTGGGGTCATGGACCCTTTGTCAGGAGGCTCTGCGCCCCTGGAATTGGAATTGAACACTAGGGCGTCACCCTGGTGGTTCAACACCTGGTAGGTTCCTTGAATGCTAGGGCGGACGAACTCAGCCGCTGGTGCATGATGGATCACGAATGGCGTCTGAACTCTGACGTGGCGCCAGGCCTCTTTCGGCTGTGGGGAGAGCCTTGGTTAGATCTATTCGCCACCGAAGAAAAAGCGCAATGTCGTCCGTTCTGCTCGTTGGAATTTCCAAGGCGGCACTCACTCGGAGACGCTTTTCGTCGAGAGTGGAGCTGCGGTCTGTTGTACGCCTTTCCGCCTATACCACTTCTGCCCAGAGTGCTGAAGAAGATCAGGAGAGACCGGGCCCAAGTCATCCTTGTGGCTCTGGACTGGGCACAAAGATACTGGTATCCTGAGCTACTCAGCATGTCAGTCGATCCTCCGATTCGTCTGCCTCTTCAGGAGGACCTTCTGTCACAGCAGCAGGGGTCGGTCCTCCACCCGACCCTGTCCAGCCTCCACCTCCATGCGTGGAGATTGAGCGGCGACAGTTGAGGCCATTTGACTTGTCATGTGATTCTGGCAGCCAGGCATCCCTTCACAAAAACGGTATACGCCTGCAGGTGGAACACATTTGCAGCATGGTGCACAGAAAAGGCTGTGGATCCTCTCTTTCCCCTCTTTCAGAGGTTCTCCTCTTCCTTCTTTCTCTTGCCCAGCAGGGCTCTGCTCTGGGCACTCTTAAGGGCTGCCTCTCTGCCATTTCCGCCTTCTTGAGGCTTCCTGATCAGCCTTCTCTTTTCAAGTCCCCTATTGTAAATAGATTCTTGAAGGGCATCACGCACATTTTCCCTCCTGTTCCTTTCGTGATGCCTCAGTGGGACTTGAAACTTGTTCTTACTTATCTGATGTGCGCTCCTTTTGAGCCACTTCATAATTGTTCTCTCCGTCTTCTAACTCTTAAGACTGCATTCCTGGTTGCCATCACCTCTGTCAGGAGAGTGAGTGAGTTCCAGGCTCTTTCTTCTAAACCTCCTTTCCTTTCTGTCTATCCGGACAAAGTTGTGTTGAAAATATGTCCTCCTTTCCTGCCCAAGGTAGTTTCAGCCTTTCACATCGGGCAGTCCATTACTTTGCCCACCTTCTTTCCGCCTCCGCATCCTTCTAAAGTGGAAGAGAGGCTCCACCGTCTGGACCCATAACGTGCGCTCTCCTTCTACCTTGATCGCACACGCCAGTTCCGGGTGGACGACAAGCTTTTTGTTGGTTACGTGGGCGCTAAGAAAGGACGGTCGATACACAAATGGACCATTTCTCGGTGGGTCGTATTCTGTATCAAAGTATGCTACTCTTTGGCTCGGAAGGAGCCCCCTGTTGGGCTTAGGGCCCTTTCCACTCGTGCCACGGCGGCTACTACTGCCCTGGGCCTGGGAGTCCTCTTGCAGGACATCTGTCAGGCAGCTACGTGGGCCTCGCTGCACACGTTTGCTCGAGACTACTGCCTGGACAGCCAAGTCTGGAGAAATGGCTTTTTCAACCGTTCCGTTCTCCAGGACTTTCTGGTGTGATCTTGGTCCGCAGACTCACCACCGGGGTTGGTATTGCTGGGGTATCTATTCTAAGGTAAGGAATCTAACACTAACCTGTTTCTTTCAGATGCACAAGTTACTTACCTTTGGTAACAATATATCTGTAAGAAACAGTAGTTAGTGTTAGATTCCTTACCGCCCCACCTATCCTCCCTGTTCTGTGAACCGATATCTAGGGTTAAGGACATCCCTTTCAGGGCCCTAGTTTCATTTCACTAGTGTCGGTCTCTGGCATGGCTCTGCGTTCCCGGCGCGGAAAGCCATGTACAAGAACTGACGTCAGCGCGCGAGGGCGGCGTCTAAGTACTCCGACGTCATCCCGGCGACCACGACGGATGCGGAGCCGCAGACAACGCCTACCGACGCGCAGGGGTACTGCTCCGCAAAACTTTCCGGATCCAGTCTGACGCCTGGGGATATTCTGAGGTAAGGGATCTAACACTAACTACTGTTTCTTACAGATATATCGTTACCGAAGGTAAGTACCTTGTGCAACTCTCCTGCCTCCCCTGTGGATATAACTGAGTAAATCATTGGACTTAAAAATTACTCGCGCATCTCGTCAGAAAAATGGAGGCAACTGCCACCTGCTGGGCATAACTGGTGGTCTCTGGGTCCTTAAATGCATAGATTTCTTTTACAACTCTCATAATAGCAGCCTATGGGGCTACACTGTTCTGCTATCCTCCATCTTTACAAAAACGATTAGTGAAAGCCATTTTAGCGGGTGTATATCATATTTGCTTCAAGATATAGATAGATAGATAGATAGATGGAGATAGATGGAGATAGATGGAGATAGATGGAGATAGATGGAGATAGATGGAGATAGATGGAGATAGATGGAGATAGATGGAGATGGGGGGAGATGGGGGGAGATGGGGGAGATATATATATATAGATCTAGATATATAGATATATATAGATCTAGATATATAGATATATATAGATCTAGATATATAGATATATATAGATCTAGATATGCAGCCCTGGTTGATGTTAGCAGGCGCGTGGCTGCAGCCCTGGTTGATGTTAGCAGGCGCTTGTAATGTCATTGAATGATAGTTATCAGCCGCGGGTAAATCCGTTTAATGTGAGAGTTGAGTGACAGCGAGTAGGAGAGGCTGCAGTAATTGTCCCCGCAGACACGCTCATTTGCATGTTCCCCCGCTTGAGGCCCAGATGCAGGCCTGTTTGATGTTCGCAGGTGCATGTTCCCCCCGCTTGAGGCCCAGCTGCAGCCCTGGTTGATATCAGGCGCGTGTAATTAGTGTACTGATCCGCCGCCTGAGCCCTGGTTGATGGTAGCAGGCGCGTGTAATTTCGTTGAATGAGAGAGTTCAGTAACAGCGCGCAAGAGAGGCTGCAGTAACATTACTTACCAGGCCTCCAGGTGAACGCGTTTGTCACGCCCCCAGCACACGGACACAGCAGACGATCTTCAGATTAATGTATGACCCATATGGCATGAAGGGCGGAACGTAGCACACGCCCCCAGCGTTTCTCACGCCCCCTGCGTGCCCCTTGATGCGGCGCAATTGCGTTCACATGGCATGAAGGCCGGACACACGCCCCCAGTGTTTCTCACACCCCCAGCGTGCCCCTTGATGCTGCGCAGCAACGTAATTGGCGCTTGTATGTACGACGCACATGGCATGAAGGGCGGACACACGCCCCCAGAGTTTGTCACTCCTCCAGTGTTTGTCACGCCCCCAGCACACGCCCACAGCCCACGATGTGATGGCCGTACCACACGCCTCCAGCGTTAGTCACGCCCCCAGCCCACAGCACAACGCAGACACGCCCACAAGGGACTACTTTGCTGGCACGGTTCTTTTACCTTTTAAATGTATAGAGGAGTTGGCCTAAGGGCTAAGGCGCTCGACCTCGGACCTGGGGATCTGGGTTTGAGTCTTGGTAACGCCAAACATCCTGTGATTCTGGGCAAATCACTTAATCTCCCCGTGCCTAACAAAAATGAATGTGTGTCCTCCTGTAACGTAACTGGTGCTATGTAAAGCACTCTGATACCTGATTCAGTTCGGGTCAAGTTCGCGCTATTTAAAACTCTGCAAAAAATAAAAAATATGGTGGCCGTCTGCATAGCCTATGTCCTTCTGCTGCAACTGCCCTTTCCAAAGCTGTATTGGGAGTTGTGATTGGTGCTGTGGTTACTGAGATTACCCACCTCAAAGGTTTGGGCTCTCTCTTTATAATATTAGTATGGATATATATAGATCTAGAAATCCAACTTGTCCTTGGCGCACTTGGTAGCACAGAAGGGTACGCAAACTGCAAAATATTACCGGAGTCAGACTTTTTCTTTGAATGCTTTTATTTCTCCATGTTACGAAAGTGGTGCAAGCCTTCAGACGCGTTTCGGACGATGTGTCCTTGCTCACTGATAACGAACGGAAGGGCTACCACTGTGCTTTTTAAAACAAACACACAAAGGGTTTTGCGCGCCAATTGACATTCATTAGTGAACAGAGGCAAAGGACTATTCTAATACATTGCTTTGCTATTGCAACCAAACGGTAGCGCCATTTTGAAACGTGCAAATTACATGCCTGACAGCTATTTAAATGATTATATTTAAACATCAACAGGACCATGTATCTTACCCCGTTAATCTCAAGAACCAGAGTAAAATATATTTGTTACTCGTCAGGTCAGATAAGCTATTTACTCACATGTCAGCAATTAAAGTGCATTGTGCAAACTTATTGCATATGGTAATTTACATGAATTAATAAACTGTCAACCTTCATCTCGGTAATACATTCTTCATGTAGAGAACATTTATTTTCAGAATATACCACGATTAAAGTGCATAGTGCTTATTCAGACCATTTTCATGTACAAATACATAAATATGCCCACTGTTACAGATGAGCTATAGATTATAAAACATTATTAATAAAGATCTTTTGACCTCGTACAAATACCTGGATCACAATGCATTTTGTGATAAATGCTGGCACAAGTTACTGCCCCTTTATTTACGAATAGCTTTCACCTTTCATAGGTATTCACCCTGAATGTCCTTTGGAAAAACAATAGCATAATCTATGCGACACTTGTCCCAGGTGAAAAAGAACCTATTGCATACGTTCTATTTGGCATGAAAGAATGATATTGATTGCATAGGCGCAAAACATCAGTATGAGGGTAACCCCATTAAATTGAAACGTCCTGCCCTTCTGTGTGGCGCATCATGTGTGTTGTATAGTGCTGCTAACGTGGTGCTGATAAGTGCTCCTTTCCTAATAAGGATGAACTTTAATATCCTAGTGATGTGCTTAGTGTCGGTGTTTAAATAATTAAATAATTCGAATTATCTTATGTTTACTGAAGATGAGTTTGGGCTTTGTTAAGGGCATATATTAGAGTCTAGAGACCTAAAAGGACATGGTGTTCCCATCCTATTGTTATGAATCATATGAATAGTATGCTCTTTATGTCTAATTGCAGAGGTCGACCTATAGCCTTGTCAAGTTGCTATAAAAAATAATGTAGGTCTTCCCCCATGTTGAGGCCCCCGGCGTCTTACTATTGAGTAAAACTATGTACCTGGATTCCAGTTGGCTCAGGAATTTTTCGTTGTCCCCTCCTTTCTTATTTGGAATAACTGCATCAATTACAAAATATTTGAGATGTGTCAAATTTTTGTTGTGGAAGGTTTGAAAGTGCCGAGCCACAGGGTAACTCTGGTCGGCATTTACAATCGCTCTCAAATGTTGCAATATACGCATGTGGACCGGCAACTTGGTGCTGCCCACATACACTAGGTTGCAACTACATTTCAACACATAAACCGCAAGTTCTGTGCGGCATGTGTAATGTGCTTTGAGAGCTATTGGGGTGGAATCAAAAGGGGTAACATATGTGGTAGTGTTTACCCCAAATTTATATGCCCTACATGAGCTACAACGAAAAAATCCCTTATGGGGAGACAGCCAGTTGTTTACTTTTAAAGTTTCCGGGCTACTGGTCACAAGGTCATTGCGCATTGCATAAGCGCGTCTGAATGTGATGGTTGGGGCCTTGGGCAAACTTTCCTTCAAAACATGGTCAGTTAGAATGATTGGCCATTGCTGTTTGACTATTTTGGTAATTTGGCGTGCTTGGGGGCTATAGCCAGTGATCAATCTTATTGTCTCTGTGTCCTGTCGCCTGTAAGAGATTTTATTTTCAAGTCTGTTAGGGTCCAAGAGTTATAGACGATTTAGGGAGTTAGCTTTTTTCATGGCTTCGTCCAATTTTTTGGGGTTATAGCCTCTAGCAATCAATCTGAGTTTGGATTCATGTTGGTGCAGATCTGAGTTCAGTAGTGCTGCATGTTCTATGAATCCTCAAACTCCCCGTAGAGGATGCTAGTTATAGTGTGTCTTGGATGGAAACTCCCTGCGTGCAAGATCGTGTTCCCTGCTGTGCTTTTCCTAAATAGACTCGTTGTTATCCTATTCTCTTGTATAGAAACATGCACATCCAGAAAATCAACCTCACTCGCGCTATTAGCCGTAAATTTCAAGTTCAATTGATTGTTATTGATGTTACTCACAAATTCATTCGCCTGAGACATAGTTCCTCGCTAGATAATGAAAACATCATCCATGTTCGCCAATATTTGATGACATTTGATGCCCAGCTAGCCGCATGTTAAACCCTGAGGACATGTTCCTCCCACCAGCCCACGTGGAGCCCCGCGTAGCTGGGGGAGAAACATGCCCCCATGGCTACGCCCCTAAGTTGTTTAAATGGCGTGTTGTTAAATAAGAACACATTGTTATTCAAACATTTATCTACCATATCAACAAGCATTTTGTTATGCCGATATAGTTCAATGGGGCGTTTGTCCAAGAAAAATATAATTGCTCTTAAGCCATCTGCAAGGGCAATGCTGGTATAACGCGTGGATATGTCCATAGTCATAAGTAGCATGTCAGCTGACCATGTGCATTGGTTCAATAGGTATTAGAATTTCGTTGTGTCCTTAATGTAAGCTGGCAAAGCTTTAACGTACTCTTGTAGATGGAAATCAATGTATTTCGACGTGTTCTCGAAGGTGCTATTTATTGCTGACACAATGGGCCTGCCCGGCACCGGTGTTTGTTGCTTATGCACCTTCGGAATAAAGTAGATGTTAGGTAGTACTGGATGTTCCTTGTGCAGAAATTTCAGTTCATCTTTTGAAATTAACCCATCATAGATATATAGCTATTTTGACCCTTGTGTAAGTGCAATCTGTAGTATTTCACAACTGTGGCCTGTTTGTAGGCTGCATAATATATTCTTTAAGTGTTTCTACAGGCCTTCATAAAGAAAGGCGAACATCTGCACTTAAGATATTAAGGAAAAGTTATCTAGTGTAGGAAAGTGCCCATTTTGCCATGGTTACCCCTAATGTTTTGCCAGATACCTAATGCCAACTTGACTGGGTTGCCCTGGGTCCCTGCCTATCAGATTACCAGGGCCTGCGTTTGTTTCCAAAACTGTACTTTTGTCTCCGCAATTGGCACACCTCTAGTCACATTAAGTCCCCTGTGAAAGGTACCCCTTGTACCTAGGGCCTTGTGACCAGAGGTGTCCCTTTAGGGCTGCAGCCTGTATTTTGCCACCCACAGGGACCCCTCACCTGAACACCCACCCACTGCTACTGCAGGCTGCGTGTTGTGGTGCAGACTCAACTGAGGATTCGGCATGGCACCCACCCCTGGGTGCCTTGCACACCAACACTGCCTGTGGCATAGGTAAGTCACCCTTCTAGCAGGCATTACAGCCTTAAAGGCAGGGTGCACCATACCACCAGTGAGGGTATAGCTGTAGGAGCAATATCCCCTTATATTGTCTGTGCCAATCACTGGCACTGTAAGTGCAGTCAAGCCATTTTGAGTACATGGGCTGGGAGTTTGTCATTATAAACTCCACAGCCCCAGTATGGCTTACTGAAAAGATGCCAGACTCCTCAGCACATTAAACCCACACAGATGCCAGTGTGGGATTTAATGTAAAATGCACTCAGAGTGTATCTTAGAGATGCCCCCTGAAAAACGACCAGCCCTGGTGTAGTTCCTGACTGGCTACCTGCCTTCTGCTACCACCAGACAGATTTCTGGACACCTAGGTAGAGAGTCTGTGCTGTCTGGGTCCTGATCCAAACCCCATGCTGGGCAGAAGTGTCATTCCTCCTCCCTCAGGATGGGCAGGGTCAACGAAGTAGAAGCTTCAAAGGCCTGTCTCCTTTGTTAGCTACCCACAGCCTTTTGCTGCTATCAGCAACTGGTTCCCCCGGTTCTGACTCCCACGTTGGGTGGGAGAATCGATGGGAAAACCTAGAAAGGAAGCGAGGTGTGCCCACCTTTGCTAACTGAAGCCCATATCTGTCTCCTCATCTTGAAGATAGGGGACTCACCCAGTCAGGATTTGGCCTATGCCCCCCTCCCACTGGACGGTTGTGAGAAAGTGGCTCTATATATACTGGACCAAAGTAAGGTACAGAGTCTAAAGATACCACAACCCCCAGAGGTATAACAGAGGTTAAAGTCAGGGCTGACCTTACTCTCTAAAGTGGTAGCTTGGTCGAGCAGTAAGGCAGTACCAGAGGACAGTGTAAAGCATTTGTTGTACACACTCAGTCAGCAAAAGGTTTTACACACTCAAGGACTGAACTCCAGACCAATTGTTTTTATATCAAAAGATATAGTTTTTTTTTAGAACCAATAGGTATCAATATATAGTGTTCTCAATATGAGTGATCTCAGATAATTACTTTTCAGAAAGGTAATAAACTTCGTAAACACAAAAGGTACAGGGGTTGCAGTAGGCAACCCAATTCTAAACACAATTTAACATTGAGCTCAATCGGTTTTTCTACATAAACGCAGTTGATTACTTTATAAATTACTTTTGTCTAAGCTGAAAACCGTTAAGTAAGAACGTTTTGGTTATTGCAATGATGTTTAAAGAATATAAAGGTATTTTAAAAGTTGACACTTAAACTTTTAAGTGAAAAACCAGCAATGTTATCCTATGGAAGGAAATTCAAGTCACAGGTAAAGTACGTTCTCGTTACTTTTGTAATCCTGGGCTGGACTCCTAGGTTCAGTACTGGGGTCTCTACCTAAGACAAGTAAGTATTTACGTTTTAGTGGTTGGTACGATTTTTAAGGAATATTTGTAATTTTCAAAAGTAGACACTTAACCTGAAATTTCTCCCATAGGAAATTGGTGACTGTTTTTCTCTGAAATTTATTCTATGTGTAAGGTACAGTTCTAATTACTTTTGCGGTTCAGCACTGGGCTGAGCGGTACAGGCCTGGCTCCTCTCCTGACTCCTAATGAGTAATTCAAAATTTGTTACTCAACTGATTTTATAGGAATATTTTAGAGTTTCAAAACTTCAATAGCAGGAAAGTGAGTTATCGGTTTCCAGGTGAGTACTCGACTGGTAATGTTAAGGTTTTGGGCATAGACTGGGGGTCTCCCAGGGTCAGGAAGGTACAGTAGTTGCACCCTCAGCAGCACAGAGGCCGTCTGGTGCAGAGAGAGTAGGCCCAATGCAATCCAATGGAGGGTAGGGGGCCTTCGGTTCGTGGCTGCAAGCAAGCAGGCCACGCGGCTGTGGGAGCTGAGCTCCTGGTCACTTACTCAGGGCAAGTGGGGAAGTAGAGTAGGGTAGTAGTTGAACTTCCAGCGGCACTCGGGTGGCTGGGTGCAGGGTGCTTTTGAGCAGTCTGCAACTCAATGTTAGCCAATGGTAAAATTGAAAAGTGGACAAAGGCTACAGGCTCGGGGACGGAGAGGAGATTCTTCAGGTGCGACTACCACTTCGAGAGGTAAGTTGGGATCTTGGAGAAGCAGTAAGTACCCCAAAGGAAGGCACGGGACCGTGGGGCGCCGGGTACAGGGGTGTATTTTGGCGTTGGGAAAGCTTACCCTCAGCTGGTCGCGGTTGGGGGGGGGGTTGGGTCCCTGGTTCCGAGACTGCAGGAGTCATCTGGGTCGTTGAGGAGGGTCTTTGAGAACTGGACTTCTGGTCCCAGTCGCCGGGGCGACGTCCTCGTGGTCTTATATCACTTGGGCACGGGCCATGCTTGGCGGGTGCAGAGTGGGCTGGATTCGCGGTTCCTCGCTGGCACCAGGGGTATTCCTGTTGGAGCAGACCCTCTGCTCAGGGGAGTCCCAGTCTGTTAGAGGGTCAAGGCAGGCAGGTCCTCCGGGTTGTCCAAGGTTGCTGTCCGCAGGAGTCGCCGGGATTAAGCAGGAGCAGGTTCCAGGATTGACAGGCCGGTAGGGCTGGGGTCAAGTCAGTTGGTGTTGTCCTGTTAGCAGCTGCACCGCGGGTCTTCGTCTTCTTGATCTTCTTATCTGGATCGGAGGATGGAAGGTTCAGGGTGCCCCTAAATACTGAAATCTGAAAGAAACCGGTTAGTGTTAGATTCCTTACCTCAGAATATCCCCAGGCGTCAGACTGGATCCAGAAAGTTTTGCGTAGCAGTACCCCTGCGCGTCGGTAGGCTTCGTCTGCGGCTCCGCGTCCGTCGTCGCCGGAATGACATCGTCGGAGCACTTAGACTCCGCCCTCACGCGCTGACGTCAGTTATTCTTTTTTCCGCGCCAGCAAGCACAGATCTGGGAAGAGCAGCTCTCCTAGTCCATTTTTGACTAAACTTTTTGATCTCTTTTGGATCCTTCTTGAGTCGTTGACTCGCGGAGCCGATAGGGATGCCCGGGTTAACCCTGCGACGATTGTCACCGCTTGATGTCGGTGACCGACCCCCACCGTGGGTGCCTTTACTGTCTCGGGGCCGACCACGATGACAAGTCGTGCCCCGACTGCTGGGCTCTGACCTCGAAGGCTAGGCGGGAGCGGTCCCGTAAGCGTCGCGAGCTCCGGCAGTCAGCCCTGCGTCGCTCTATGTCCAGGAGGAGGTAGAGGGACCAGTCACTGGGCCACAGTCATCGCTCGACGAGTCAACACCGTTCGTTGGGCTCCAAGTCCTCAGGTAAGTCGAGGCACAAGAATTTGAAGATTCAACATCGCTCTTCTGACTCCCCACGACGCTCGCGCGACGCGGCTGGGGGGGGGGAGGGAGGGGTCTGGGCGACACCGGCCACTCGGCTCTGCCGGAGCAGCAAGCGCCGCGTCCAGCTCCACACCTGCTGGTCCCTGGGCTGCACACGGCGCCGGAGGAGATCAGCGCCTTCCTCACGGCCATGTGGCAGCGCTTCCCTCCGTCTGAACAGGCTGAGGTGCCTTCGGGCCCCGTGGGTCCGTCTGGGAGCCAAGCAGGCCAGTGGCTCCGGCCTCTGCGCCGTCGGGTGCTTCGGCCCCGGCATTGTAGACGACTCCGGTCCCGACGCCGCAGAGCTCCTCTGGATCCAGGCCTGGATCCGTGACGACGTCTGTCGACCTTCTGACCCCTCCGCTGGCGCCGTCACCATGGGTGTCTCATCCGACGCCATCCCCGGACGACGTCATCCCCGGTCCGGATCCAACGTCGGACCGGCGCAGTCTTCGACTCCAATCGGTGAACCCTTCACCGACGACCCAGCTCCCTCATTTGTTCCTGACTATCAGGAGATGGATGATGAAGGGGACTGGGAGGGATCTGAGGAACCTCTGGCACTGCAGTGCCAGTTGAGCCAGGACTGGGCAGACTAGCTGGGGGAGGCCAGTGTTCTGGACACTTCGCCCGACACTGGATTTGTCTCCCCTCCTACCGTGGCTACGGAGGAGGGGGCTGCTTACAGCGTGGTGTTGACTAGGTCAGCAAATGCCTTGGCTCTTGAGCTCCTGGTCGCGGCCGTGAGGGCTAAACCTCCTCACGGAGGTGCTCAAACCGCAGGCAAGCTCCTCTGAGCCTCTACTGCAGTTTAACAAAGCCCTCACTGACTTTCTGGTGGGCACCTGGTCCAAGCCCTCTACAGGCCTCCCTGTAGATCGGAACGTGGCCCGACGCCACCGCCCGGCTCTGGGCGACCCCAGCTTCCTGTCCGTTCACCCCACCTCCGAGAGCCTGGTGATCCAGGCCTCTACCTCCCAGACCGCATTCCGGACTGCTCCCCCAGATCGGGAATCCAAAAGGTACGATCGGTTTGGGAAGAAACTGTTCTCCTCACTGAGTTTGGGGTTGCGGTTTGTCAACACCGCCTGCCTTTTGTGCCGTAACACCCACTCTCTGTGGGATACGCTTGCGGAAGTGCTGCCGCAGTACCCGGTGGAGCTCCAGGCAAAGCTTGCCCTAGCAGAGGGACGGGATGCAGCACGCTATTTGATTTGGTGTGGACTTGATACCACGGACTCGCTGGGCAGGGCAATTGCGACAACGGTGGCGGTTTGCCGCCACGCCTGGCTGAGGTCCGCCATCTTTTCGGGGGATGTCCAAGCCACCCTTATGGACTTGCCCTTTGATGGCCGTCGCCTCTTTGGCGACAAGGCGGACAGTGCGCTGGAGCGTTTCAAGGACTCCAGGGCTACGGCCAAGTCCTTGGGCTTTGGCCAACGCCAGCAAACTTCCCCCTTTCGTGGCCAAGGAAGGGGCGCCTCCACACGTCCAGCTAGCCACTTGCCGCAGAACCAACCTCCACGTGGTCGCGGAAGTGGTAACCTCAGTGGTGGTGCCGGGGGACACCGGCAAGGTCAGTCCACACCCGCCCCCGCAGCATCTGCCTCAAAATCCTCCTAGACCGAAATTTCAGGCCCATTTGACACCAGTGGGGGGCAGGGTTTGCCATCACCTCTTTCACTGGCTCTCTATCACATCGGACAGGTGGGTGCTGCAAATCGTCCGAAGGGGCTACTCCCTCCCCTTCGAGGCGACCCCTCCAGCCATGCCACTGCAGTACTACCGCATGTCGGGGGGGATCACTTGCGACTTCAACAGGAGGAAGTTTTGGCCCTCTTGGCCAAGGGGGGGCAGTTGAGCACGTTCCTGTGCCCGAAGTAGGAAGTGGTTGCTATTCCCCACTACTTTCTGGTACCCAAGAAGGGCAAAGGAGGCCTACGCCCGATCTTGGACCTACGTAGCGTCAACCGCTTCCTCCGGAAGGAGAAGTTCAAGATGCTGACTTTGGCTCAGGTCCTAGCTGCCCTGGACCTAGAAGACTGGATGGTGGCATTGGACTTGCGGGACACATATTTCCACATCCCCGTCCTGCCGGCCCACCGGCGTTACCTGCGGTTCACTGTTAGGCCACAAGCACTTTCAGTTTACCGTGCTCCCCTTCGGCCTTACCAGCACCCCAGGGGTGGTCGCAGCTCATCTGCGCAGATTAGGGGTTTACGTCTTCCCCTATCTCAAAGATTGATTGTTGAAGGCGGGCTCGCCCCAGACAGTCGTCTCCACCTCCAGACTACGGCCGACCTCCTGCACTCGCTGGGGATCTCCATCCACGTGCCGAAGTCACACCTGTGCCCCTCTCAGAAGCTCTTTTTCATCGGAGCGGTTCTGAACTCAGCATAGTTTCGGGTTTATCCCCCCGAATAGCGGGTTTGGGATATTCAGGCTCTGATTCCGATCTTTCAGCCTTTACCCCGAGTTTCGGTCAGGTTGACGCTGCGGCTCCTGGGTCTGATGGCTTCCTGCATCCTTCTGGTGCATTACGCCAGGTGGCGGATGCGGGCTCTGCAGTGGGACCTGAAGTTTCAGTGGGCACAGCACCAGGGCAACCTGTTTGACCACAACCGGATCTCGGAGGGCAATGCAAGACAGTTGCAGTGGTGGCTCACAAACCGCGATTGGGTCCGCGGCAGATATCTCTCCCTACCCCAACCGGAGCACGTAGTGGTGACTGATGCGTCCCTCCTGGGATGGGGGGCCACATGGGGGAGAGGGAGGTCAGAGGCCTCTGGTCTCCGGCGGAGTCCCGGCTCCACATCAACCTTCTGGAGCTGTGGGCGATCCGGCTTGCTCTGAAGGCATTTCTTCCCTCTGTCCGGGGAAGTGTAGTGCAGGTGTTCACGGACAACACCACAGCCATGTGGTACTGCAACAAACAGGGCGGGGTGGGTTCGTGGACCCTTTGTCAGGAGGCTCTGCGTCTCTGGACATGGCTGGAACACCAGGGTGTCACCCTGGTGGTTCAACACCTGGCAGTATCCCTGAACGCCAGGACGGACGAACTCAGCCGCCGGTGCATGATGGATCACGAATGGCGTCTGAACTCGGCCGTGGCGCAAGGCCTCTTTCAGCAGTGGGGAAAGCCTTGGTTATATCTATTCGCCACCGAAGAGAACGCGCAATGTTATCAGTTCTGCTCGTTGGAATTTCCAAGGCAGCACTAGCTCTGAGTCGCTTTTCATTGCGAGTGGAGCTGCGGTCTGTTGTACGCCTTTACCACTTCTGCCCAGAGTGCTGAAGATCAGGCGCGACCGGGCCCAAGTCATCCTTGTGGCTCTGGACTGGGCACGAAGGTACTGGTATCCCGAGCTACTCAGCATGTCAGTCGATCCCCCGATTCGTCTGCCTTTTCAGGAGGACCTTCTGTCACAGCAGCAGGGGACGGTACTCCACCCTAACCTGTCCAGCCTCCACCTCCATGCGTGGAGATTGAGCGGCGGCAGTTGAGGCCATTTGACTTGCCTCCTGAAGTCTGTGATGTGATTCTGGCAGCCAGGCGTCCCTCAACAAAATCTGTATACGCCTGCAGGTGGAACAAATTTGTGGCATGGTGCACAGCAAAGGCTGTGGATCCTCTCTCTGCCCCCCCTTTCAGAGGTTCTCCTCTTCCTTCTTTCTCTTGCCCATCAGGGCTAACTCTCTGCCATTTCTGCCTTCTTGAGGCTTCCAGATCAGCTTTCTCTTTTCAAGTTCCCTGTTGTAAATAGATTCTTGAAAGGCATCACGCACATGTTTCCTCCTGTTCCTTTTGTGATGCCTCAGTGGGACTTGAACCTTGTTCTAACCTATTTGATGTGCGCTCCTTTCGAGCCACTTCACAATTGCCTTCTACGTCTTCTGACTCTTAAGACTGCATTCCTGGTTGCCATCACCTCTGCCAGGAGAGGGAGTGAGCTCCAGGCTCTTTCTTCTAAGCCTCCTTTCCTTTCTGTCCATCCGGACAAAGTTGTCTTGAAAACTCGTACTTCTTTCCTGCCCAAAGTGGTCACAGCCATTTACATCGGGCAGTCCATCACCTTGCCCACCTTCTTTCCGCCTCCGCATTCCTCGAAGGAGGAAGAGAGGCTCCACCTTCTGGACCCATAACGTGCGCTCTCCTTTTATCTAGACGGCACACGCCAGTTCCGGGTGGAAGACCATCTCTTTGTTGGTTACGTGGGCTCTAAGAAGGGACGGGCGGTGCACAAATGGACCATTTATCGGTGGGTCGTGTTGTGCATCAAGGTCTGTTACTCCTTGGCGAGGAAGGAGCCTCCTGTGGGGCTGCGCGCCGATTCCACTCTGGCCACGGCGGCTACTATTGCCCTGGGTCGGGAAGTCCCTTTGCAGGACATCTGTCAAGCAGCTACGTGGGCCTCGCTGCACACGTTTACTAAGCACTTCTGCCTGGGCAGCCAAGTCCGGAGAGATGGCTTGTTCGGCCGTTCCGTTCCCCAGGACTTACTGGTGTGATTTTGGTTCGCAGACCCACCACCGGTGTTTGTATTGCTGGGGTATCTATTGTAAGGTAAGGAATCTAACACTAACCTGTTTCTTTCAGATGCACAAGTTACTTACCTTCGGTAACGATATATCTGTAAGAAACAGTAGTTAGTGTTCGATTCCTTACCGCCCCACCCATCCTCCCTGTTCTCTGAACCGATATCTAGCGTTAAGGACATCCCTTTCATGGCCCTTGTTTCATGGCACCAGTGAAATTGAAATTGAAATTGAAATTGAATTGAAAAAGCTTTTATTGTTCGATTAATTAAAATCATTACAATATGCTAACATTCTAAAATAATTATCTAAAAACCAAATAGGTTAAAACTCCTGATTATTGCCACAGTCTAATTTGACCTAAAACATTCGTTACAGTATCATGTTCTAGTAATACTGTTTTAGTGCAAAGAGCGTTCTTTAGAGGTTTGTCCATCTCTCCCCTGCTTCCAGTCCTACAGATTTACGTCTGCGGCTCAGCATTTGCGGTTAGTCCTGCACGGATTAGGTCTGTAAATTTCCCCAGCCGTGCTGCTATTTGACTTTCTGTGGACGAAAAGCACAAGTCCGAGATTTCACTGCATCGCTTGAGGCCCTGAGCTCTGCAGATTGGGATGACCAAGCGATGCCTCTCACTGGCTAGCTTTGGGCAGCAACACAGCAAATGATACCAGGATTCCTGATGGTAGTCACAAAGTCTGCAAGCTATTAATTTGTCCGCACGGGCCCAGCTTTGATTGAACTCCACAATGGTTAATGCCAAGAGCCTCATATAAGTGATCTTTTTTCGAACTTGAACTGATAGTGCTTGCTCAAAATAAGGCTGTGCATTCCCACTTTGTAAGAGGCATCCAGTGTGGAAAGATTTGGATGGTGATGCAGACTTTCCAGATCTCTCGTGAATGAAATGTGCTTCACCTGTCTGTTCACTGCTTTTTTCCATGCGGCAATTGAAATATTAATGTTGACCAGGTTTTGCTCCTCTATTTCTAGCGATTGAAACGCTCCTGTCAATTGTGCTTGCCATGGTGAACCCTTTTCTTCAAAGATTGATTTAATTTGAGCTTTCAAGGCTGTTGCTGGAGCTCTCAAAGTGCTGATGTAGTATTTTATTGTATCCCCCTGGTAAGAGATGTCTGGGCGAGAAAGGCCCAGCTCCAGCCTTACTCTGGCTCTCCTGGCCTGTCGTGGGATTGCCAGCACTTTCTTGTATATGGAAGATTGAAAGCTCATGTAGAATTTCTCAAGACGCCGGGAAAGGTTAGGTGGCCGTAATTAATTGAGGGCACTGTTTTTGCTTTTAGAACTTTCAGAATGGGTTCCGTAAATGGGCTATGTAATTTTCGATTGAGATTTCTCAAGCTGCAAATAATCCCAGCATCTTTATTTCTTAGATATTTCAGATGAGCAGTTGATTTTGCCCCTTCCGTGAGCCTGAGACCCAAGTAGTTGTAATTTTTGCAAGATCTAATTTGCTGATCCCCCTAGGCGCCATTGAGCTGTCTGTTTTCGATTGTACTTTCCAAAGATGAGGATTTTGGTCTTGTCCTGGTTTACCAGTAGGTTGTTCTTTTGATTGAAGCTGTATAGCGCATCTAAGACTTTCTGAAAGCCAATCCTGGTATGATCCAAAATTACAAGATCGTCGGCATATTGAAGAATTTGCAGCCTCTTGTTCCCCATCTTCGGGATGACTAAGTTTGCCCCCTCCAGTGCTTGACCCAGGTCGGATGTATAGATGTTGAAAAGGAGAGGTGCAAGAACGCACCCTTGTTTAAGGCCGCTGTTGGTGTGGACCATGTTGGTCAGTGACGTTTGACTAGTCTTGATCCTTACCCAGGTCCCTTCATATAGAGATCTTATTGCCTTTAGCAGCTTTTGAGGTATACCCCAGTTTGTAAGTTTTCTCCATAGTGTGCCACGGTCTACCCGGTCGAATGCTGCACTATAATCAACAAAACAGCAAAACAAAGGAGGCTGAGCGGGCTGGATCGCCCGTCTGGACAGGTATCCCAGTGCTATGATATTGTCTACTGTCGAACATTGTGGTCTGAATCCTGTTTGGAAAAAAGGAAGGATGTTGTTCTCTTCTGCCCAGCTTTCCAGTTCCTTCAGCAACACTCTAGCATTTGCCTTTGCCTCGATATCTAACAGGGCCACTAGCCGATAATTTTCAGGTTTTGTGCGGTCTTCTTTTTTGTATATAGGAAATAGAATTCTACCTTTCCACGATGATGGAACGGAGGCCGTTTCAAAGGCATGCTTGAAGAGAGGGGTTAGCTGATCTGCCCAGAATCTGTATGCCACTTTGAATACTGCCGCTGGCACTCCATTGGGGCCCGGTGCACCATCTGACCTCATTTTCTTGATCAGGATGATGATCTCTTTTGTGTTAGTAATCGAGCACGTGTCTTCTTCTTCTTCTTCTTTGTCTAGTAGATTTTGTTGTTCTTGCTTTACCTTCCTTTCCAGATCTGTTGTGTACAACTGTAGTGCATACTTGACCCACTCCACTGCTGCCACCCCATTTTCTTTACTTTGGCCATTGTGGCTTAGTTTACTGATGTATCTCCAAAGTCGAGACTGGCCTTTTTCTTTGAGCATGTTAAATATTTTCAACCACTCCGCCTCAATTTTCTTTCTCCGAAGTTCCCATATTTTTTTCCTATGTTCACTTCGTAGCACTTTTATTTCCACACTAAGGTGATTTGTCTCTCCTTTTCTTCTCGCCTACAATGCCTTTGTTAGTCTTCGTTTTGTTTGATCTAAGTCCCTGGGGTTTAATTGTAGTGGGTGGTTTTGTGGGTGTAGGCCTTGAGCATTCCGGTTACCCCTGTTCTGTCCTAGAACCAATTTTAGTTCCTCCAGTAGATCCCTCCAGTGCTCCAGGGGGGGAGCCAAAGATTGGCACTGCTCTTTATGGGTGACCCATTCCATAAGAACTGGACTTAGTTTTGTGGTCCATTGTATTCTATTCAATAATGTATGATGCACTTCCTCGGTTGAGGTTCCCAAAGTTCCGGGGTGTTTTGCAGTTTTCCCCTTTATGTCAAGTGTGACCCTCAGTGGCTTATGGTCACTTTCCTCTCTATCTCCCACCTCGAAGTCTTTAAAGTAAGTTACCAATTTCTCAGCGATAAAGATGTAGTCAATTGTTGACTTTTTCTTGAATGTGGGCAAGGGCAGCCATTGAGAGTCCACTGCCTACTTGGGAACCTGAGTGGAGACCATGTTATGCTCATTCAGCAGCCGATGTAGGGGCACCACTTCTGTTGCACTAGGCCTGTATCTTATATCATCTCCTAGACCCCTGATGTTCATGTCCCCTGCGATGATTGGGAGATGGGAAGCATGTTTGTTTATGAAACTGTCCATTTTTTCAGATAATAGTTTTATGACTTGCTTTTTTTGCTTTGTGGCGGGGTTTATATAACAGTTGATTATCAACAGACGGATTGCGCTGTTATTGCTTTTAAGGCCGGAAATCAAAACTGATTGGAGATTAGCAGAGTTAGTTTCTATTGAGTTTACCTCTAATTTGCGGTTGTGATTGATGTAAATTGAGAGCCCACCTGCTGCTCTCCCAAAAATATTACTTTTTATTGCAGCAGTGTGAACTTCATAGACACCTGAGAGAATTAGAGGTTCAGTGGCCCAAGTCTCTTGTAGACAAAGTATGTCGTTTTCTCGTAGATATAAGCATGCTCCCTTGCAATTGAGCATTCTTTTTAGCCCTGCGACGTTCCATGATACAATTGACAGGCGCGTGTTATTCCCCCATTTTGGGTTCTTATTCAAAATGCCGTGACCCTTGATACTGTTGGGTGTGCCGTCGCGGGCGCACGTCTTCTGGTCCCCTCAGCATGTTTTGACTTGCAGAGTGATTTGGAACATTGTGGAACACTGCCCTTTGCTCTGCTGAGCTTATTATCTTATAAGCATTGAGGAGACTCTGTTCCCTTTCCACGCTTATCCCTGTTTGTTTGACTGCCGTCCCCTTTAATACTGAAAAAATCTCCTTTGTTGGCGAATTTACTGCTAATACATGTGGTTATTTCTCCGGAATGGGGAATGCTATATCAATCCCCCAGTCAGCCATTTTTGCTGTTTCCTCCGTTGTGAGCCCCACTTGGGCGTGTCGGCTTAGTCCGATAGAGGTTGATTCTCCATGAGAATCGCTGGTTAAACTTATGAATTTAACCCAAACTAGGTCTTTTGATTGTATTTCCATGAGAGACGGAATATGCTTGAAGAGTCGGAGTATATTGCCCCTGTTTAGAATATCATGCTTGCCTTTGATTTGGTATCTAGGGGTTAGGATCACCTCGTGCGTTAGTTTACTACATTGATTTGTATAGCTCTGGGCATTTGGTTCTCCTTCACTGTTGCTTGCAATGTGTCTAGTGCCTAGGGACCATTGGCCTAAGGCCTGCTGCTGTACGAAACTTTGAGTCGGCTGTTCTGATTGTTCGCTCATTTTCTGCCCACTTGGGGCAAGGTTTCCCTTATTGATATAAGCCTCAGGCCCGGAAGCTAGGACCTTTCGTGCGTCCTCAGAACTTCTTTGCTCTCTTTTTGTTGTTCATGTCTGGGGGTGATAGGACTCTAATTACCGTGCTTGTTGGGCTTTCAGTGTCCTTTGTGTGAGGGTTTGACTGTTTGGATCTATCCCTCTCTTCTGCCTTCCCCGGGGAGGGTGGAACTGTGCCTGTTGAATTCTTTGAGGATTGATTTTTTATAAAGATCGGGAACAGACGTCTTGTCTCTGTGGTACTTTGTGATGTTTGAAAGTGAGTTGGTAAAAAAATGGCTCGTTTTTTTGCTGTCTTAGCTTTTTTTTCCTGTTTCCTTAGCTTTTTCTTGGCCCTCCTTGACAACTGGTTCTCCATCCTTGTCTGGTTGACGTTATTGTCTTCTGGAAGCTTTCCCGGGGACAGATTACTGCTGTTGGAGTTGCAGCTGGAAGGTCTACTAAAGGATTTGTTTAGTGCCGGAACGTCTTGTGCCTCGGAGATTGTTGTTGAATCCACAGGGTTGCCTCTGCCTGCTATACCTGACTGGTTTTCTAAAATTAGAGCAGGACTAGAGCTGTACTTATTGCTTGGAGTTCCTGATTGCGTTTTTAGTGCTTCTACCATACCTTTAAGAATTTCTGGCAGTGTTGCCCATGTGTCCATGAGGGCTGCACACGTGCAAGTGCCTCTACAATTGATCTGCATATCACTAAGCTTTTGCTCCAGTATGTTCGCCTTGTTGTACAGCTCCGCTAGGCGTTGCGCGATGGTTGCTAAGAGATCAATTTGTAGCTCCATTTTCTTTGATTGCCAGAGCAAAGATCTGGCCATATTTTGCACTGTTTCTCCAGAAAGGGATGCACCTTGTTCAAGAGTGACGCTACTCTCCTGTAGCTTTTGACTTTGGGAACATGGTGAAGAAGGTGTACATCGGTTCTCATGGCAGCTTCTATACCAGGTTGGAGTCAGCGCTAATGTTCTTTGTTTCTTAGATTCCAAGTTTTGGAGGAATATTGGGGATAGATATCCCGCATTTTGGGACTGCTCTGACACTCCTATGTTTGTTAAACCAGAGTCTCTGATTCTTGGTGATTCCCTCAACTCCGGAGAATTCGCCTTTGATTGATCCTGACAGTGTATTTGGGCTGTTGTAACTTGATCTATCTTTCTACTGTCTCGTGCGATGCAGACGCTTACTGAGTCCCTTATGTGTCTGATTTTTGTTCCAGATGGATGTCCCAGCCCAGAACAGGAACGAGAGCGTCTTCTTTCTGGGCTTGAGCTACTGTAATTGCGCTTTGTATTTGAGTATTTGGCAGCGTTAGAAGGAGCTGGCTCCCTGGGCTGTTGTCCAACTCCTCACTACTCTTAAGTCGTTGCGCTGCCCTCTGTAGTGTGCTCTCTGGGTTGGGCGTAGGTTTTACCAAGAATTGTGTGATGAGTCCTCTTGTTGGCGATTTTAAAAAGGACTTCTTGTCCTGTGCTGCGGGCTTTGCGCTCCTCAAGTTTCTCGGTGCAGCCTTACACAGGTCTGGTGACTCTGTATGGCCGTTTTCAGATTGCTGGCTGCTTTTTTCTTCTCTTTTTTTTGTCATCCTTTTATATGGCTGATCTTCCGTGGGAGCTGTGTCCCTTGTTAATTCCTCTTCGTGCGTCTTTGTGCGCTCTTAACACGCTCTTTTGTGGATCTTTAACAGGACTCTGTAGACACTGTGATCTCGCTTGGCCCCTCGCAGCTCCTAGCTCCCGCTGCCGCCGGGCGGTTTCCCCAGCGCTCTGACTCTCAGCCTGCCTGCCACGCCTCCCCCTGGTTCTCCGTGCTCTCCCCACTAATCGCGGACTGAGGTGACGGGGGCCAAGGCAGGGCGGTATGCCAAGCCCTGCGAGCTGCTACTGCTGCTTGGGCACCTAGCTGACACTGTGCCTCTATGCTGGTGCGTGGGAAACCACAGATTCCACGGTCTGGGTCTGCTGGGACTCGACTCATTAGGAGCTTGTCTGCTGGTTTTGCCCGCAGTATTCAGCAGGGAACTTGGGCGCTGAATCCGGGCCTCCGCTCTTCCGGTGAGCAGGGACCAGGTGGGGGACTCTGCTATGCTGCGGGTCCTCCCGAGTCCCAACTACCCCCGTCAACACCAAAGTCCAGTCGCTCACCTCCAATGCCGCTTCGGCTACTTCCACTGCTGCTTCTACGAGTGCTGCCGCAGGTCAGTTCTGGCAGCTGGTCGGCATTCACGCCGCAGCACACAGTCGTTTCAGCGCTGGCGTCGGCGAAGATAGAGGCCAAACAGGTTAAGCGGTCCGACTGGTGTACTTGTATCGCCTTTGCCGTGGGTTGCCTCCGGCAGCGAGCTGGCACTTGCACCAGCCGTTTGTCGCACACACACGCGTTTCCTCGGGGCTGCCTGCCGCTCCTGGACTAGTCCGTGTGGAAGCAGGGGATTCTCAGCTGTGACACACCGCCTCACCACCTCGCGGTGCAACGGGGGCATGGGCTACGGGCTGGGACAGCACTCCCTCCTCCTTGTCCTCGATCGGACGGGCGCAGGGCTGTTCCGGGCAATTCTAGGCACTTCCAGGGCAGCTCCGAGATGTTGCCATCAGCCGCGAGCGGCGACCGTGGATCGGGAGAGCGAGGCTACCACGCTTGCTGCCCGGCTGCTCCTGCTAGCTTGCTTGCACCTGAGCGAGAGCACGAAAACACGGACAGGAACCGGTAGTCTGATTTCTGATTGAGTTCGGACGAATAAGTCAAAATAAAGCAAACCGGTGCTCACGGCCCACGCAGTGACAGCCTCACTGTCCCTTCATTTCACTGTGCTCAGTGCTCTGAGCTGCTGGAATCTCTGCTCACCCCCACTGGGCTCAGCGCTCCCCCTCCTCGCGGTGCTCAGAGCTTCTCACTGCTTCTCATCTTCGGCTGCGGCTCCAGCTCCGAGGCTCCAAGTCTCTATGGTTCTCAAAACCGGTTCTCAAAACCACCGCAGGCTGCAGACCGCCGGGGGTTTTCTCGACGGAGCTTTTCTCGCCCCTCACCTATTGCCTCCTTCTCCTCGTAACTGCTCGTCGTTTGTGGCTCGTTGCGTCTGGCGCCCTCTGCTGCACAATTGTGGTGCAGTGTCACACCACACGGGGCTTCTCCGCAAAACTGTAATATGCCCCCACCACGCTCCCTCCACCACTCCCCCACGGCCGCAAATCACACAGCAGCCCTCTGGTTAAGTCTTACCGCGGCAGAAGATAGGGACTGGGGGGCGGTCGCGGCGGTGATGTGGTGGCTAACTCAGTCTCAATGTGAGACAGAAGTGGTGGCTGGCAACGGCGGGAGACTCAAGCGCTCAGGCCTCCCAGGCTCGGCGACTGAACGCGGGACCGCCGCAGTTGCAGAAATTCGGCCGCGAGGAACTTTCCCAAACACCCGGGTCCGGCTCAGCTCTCTGGCACCAGTGTCGGTCTCTGGTATGGCTCTGCGTTCCTGGCGTGGAAAGCTATGTACAAGAACTGACGTCAGCGCGCGATGGCGGCGTCTAAGTACTGCGACGTCATCCCGTCGACCACGACGCCGACAACTGACGTGGAGCCGCAGACGACGCCTACTGACGCGCAGGGGTACTGCTACGCAAAACTTTCCGGATCCAGTCTGACGCCTGGGGATATTCTAAGGTAAGGAATCTAACACTAACTACTGTTTCTTACCGATATATCGTACACCCCCTAGCCTGCTCCTCTCCTGTGGGAGGGGGCCAGGAGCCTAGCTGTGATTGGGCAGGGCTCCCCATCTTCAAGATGGCAGGAGCCCGGGGTCGTGCTTCACCTTGCCTCTCCCACCTGAGGGGTTGGGCTGGCACAGGCTGGCACACCACCCTTCCTGATGTAGGGTTTCCCGCCAGAGTGGGGGTCAGAACTGGTGGGGGCTAGTTGCTGAGTACAGCAAGTGGCCTTGGGAAGCTCAAGAGGCGGCATAGCTTTGAAGCTTCCCCCTGCCCATCCTGGGGGAGGACACCTAGCACCTCGCTCAGGATATGCATTGTTGCAGGCCCTGGAGAGCGGGGGGCTCTCCACCCAGGGTTCCAGCAACATAACTGCTGTGTGGAAGTCTAGGCAGCCTCTCAGTCCAGACGTGGATTGTAGGTTCGGTTTTCATGGGGCATCTCTAAGATGCCCTCTGGTGCATTTTACATCACATCCCACACTGGCATCAGTGCGGGTTTAAATGTGCTGTGAAGTTTGATATTAAACTTGGCAGTATTCAGTGTAGCCATTATGGTGCTGTGGATTTCGTAATGACGACCTCCCAGTACCATATACTCTTAATGGCATCACTGCACTTACAGATCCCAGGAATGGCCCTGGGTACTGTAGGGGCACAAGGCTCATGCACCTGTGCCCACAACGCCGGCATAGGGCACCCAGCTAGAGGGGTGGCTGAGGTACGCCAGGGTAGTGGGTTTTGTGGGCATGGCACACAGGCATGTGTGCCATGTCGACTTTTTGTTTAGTTCTGTACTTAGACACTCAGCCTGCAAAGGCAGTTTGTGGGTGTCAGGGCACAGGGCCCCTGAGGGTGGCACAATAAGTGCTGCAGCCCTTAGGAGTCTTCTCTGGTCACCATGCCCTGGGTACCTAGGGTACCATTTACTAGGGTCCATTTACTCAGTCAAAGCACATCAGCAATTCAGAGAAAAAGTGGGGGCATACCAATGCAAGAAAGATTGCCCTTTCTCACAACTACTACCAGGTTGTGATTAACTGGCCGTGCCAGTCTCTACGGGTCAATGAGCTACATATGTAGAAGACCGTTCAGACACTAAAATAGAAGAAAGAGTTGAATTGTTATTATTCAACCTTGATGTTGTGTTTCTGTGTGGTAGCCATCTTGGAAGGAATACTGTTAATAATAACCAACAATTGTTCCGTGTTCCGTGGTATTAAAAAACATTTGCAATTGCACAACCAATACAGAGTAGAGATTTGTATTTTAAATACTTGTACATTCACTGAATGAACAAGAATTGAGTGTTTTTCAATTGTCTAAAGTAAATTTGGCACATATTCTTGGACTAAATAGTCTAATATTTTTCTTGTACAATTATTAACACGTTTGACAAACAACCCTGACCTGAATCCCAATGTGTGCCATCCTTGCATGTCTATCTTTTATTTTCTTGTCTTACTCTGATAGAGTGATCTCTCAAATTAGTGCTGCATATCTTGCATGGTGTCAGATTTGGGAAGCATGAGCTCCCAGCCCCCACCAGCTCTGGGTTAGATATAGGTGAGTGCTCTGCATTCCACAGTGCAAGAAACAGCCAAAGCGACTTAAAATAAGTTCAAAATACAAAAGAGCCTAGAGTGTACGATTTGTTTTTTTATGGTTCTTTGGGATGTAGAATGGCTGAATGGTGCAGAAGTGGACCATCTCTTGATGGATAGTCTTTTACATTAAGATCTGCTTCTCATTAGCAAACAATGTACCTCCAGAAGACCCATAGACTACCACTGCGTTGGCATGCGGTGTTCCTGTCCTGAATATCTTATCAAGCTACTAAATTGGTACATTTATAAATCCCTGCATACATTCATGAAGCCCTCCTGTGTTGACAGAAATGTCTGCAGAGATAGACATTTTGCCTGCTTTGCTCTGCAGGACTTCATAGCCTCAACCATTCTACAAACTCCGCGTCTTGTGAGGTACTGCTTTTGTGTCTATTCACAAGGCGAGGAGTCTGTGGTTAGAAGTATGAACATGTTTCTTACTTTAAGTGGCTCTTCTTTCTTGTGCATACTCTTTAACTGCAAATTCCTCATCACCCGTCTATTTCCCTGTTTGGTGGTATGGTTTTTTCCATGTAATAAGATCCCACTCTTGGAATCCACAGAATGGTTCTTTTGATTTATTGATCAGCTCCGTGTCTGTGGCCATGGAATAGTTCCTGAGAGAAACTGATGTCTCTGTGCACGAGTGGCTCTTATAGGTGGATCTGTTCGTCTCTTCGGGAGCAGAACAGTGTCGACACAGCAGCGATCTTTCAGTACAGCTACACTTTCCAATTTATTTTTCCTAATTATTTTAATATTTTATACATTTTGCTATACATCTCAGCATATTTTTTTCTTTTTCAGCACTTACTGATAAACAAGAGACTGCACTTATTGAAATAATGCTCTGCACAATACGACAAGCAGCAGAATGTCACCCTCCTATTGGAAGAGGCACAGGAAAAAGGGTATGACTTCAGCTAATGTTAAATGTTTGTAACTTTCTTTTATTAGCTTATTAATATTTTCTAACATTGCATCTATACAAATAAGTGAAAAAAATCATTGTTTGTTTCCTCCAAGCCTGTGCGACTTTTGTGGCATTACTAAACATTTATTCCCTTTGTCACTGAACTAGTGTGCCCGTAAATCTGTTTGTTGCGCTAAATCGCAACCTTAAAGTATATGCAGGTGCACAATTTTGATTAAATGTATTTATTTCAGTTATTTTTGTCCAAGCATTCGCTCAGTAATTGTAATAGAATACTAAACATTTGGCATTAGTCAGACTTTATATGTTAAAAATAGAATAAAGACTTAAAGCCAAAATAAAAGGCAGACTTTTGTCTCATTAAGCTGATGTAAAGTGTGTTAACTTGCAGTAAATAAGGAATTCAGACAATTCATCATCAGTAAGCTATATTATGATGGACACTTATTCCTGCAGATTACTCACCTCTTGAATCCACCCCAGCGGCAAGATGGCGCCGGGAAAGTTGAAACAGGTATCCTGTGCTCGCAGGTGGCACTCTACTCTAGCTTAGTGCCAGGACACTCCAGAACATCACATAAAAAAGTCACATAAGTACCAGCCCAGCATTCTAACATCAGCTCCTTTTTCCTGCACCCAGTTTTTCATCTTTTAAAATTAATTTTCTGAAGTGCTGGCAGGATGTCACCTCCCAGGACAATTAAGGTTCAAGTGGTGCCAATCCTGGAATTGAGATGTTGTTTTCGGACCTCCATGAGGTACGCCATTTGTGTCTGGTACTGAGACACCACTCCAGATTGTGTGAGAAATGCGACCTCATGCACCCCAAGACCTTTAGGGAGAGGGGGAGGTCAACGTGTTCATGACTTGGAACTAGTTTCTAATCCAGGCTCTAAACCCACACTCCGTTTTACCACTCGCTCGCTGATGTTCCCTGGGGTTCCCTGGAGCAGCGGCTCCTCCAGCTGTGCTTCTGCTGGCAGGTACCACTCAGCATTTGCTAGCCAGTTTCACAGGGAATATTGCAAGTTTAGCAGATTTTCTAGAGGAATGCTCTTCTGACATTCATCAACTTCCCAGCCCATGCAACTGACAAATACAATCCTGCACCAGTAAAGAGTGCATTGTGGTTTTAGGGGCCATTACAGGTAACAACAACCCATTTTCTCCTTCTCCTTCATCCCACGTGCTTCCTTCTGGAGTAGCACTTTGATGCCTGTGGTTTGATAGTGTATTACTACCAGCCTCAAGGGCTGTCTATCACAATAGATTGTCCGGTCCGACAGGTAGGTGAACATGGCTGTGCTCTTGCTTTCTGATAGAGACTGCAGATTCCTCACTTTTAGAATATTCCCCATGCTCCAGACTTGATCCGGAAACTATTCAGCAGTACCTCTGCGCACTGGCAGTAAGCGCCTTGCAGCTCCACACTGAAACGGTTCTGCTCTGGAAATGACTTCCAGCCTACATAGATCCCAGTCCTGCGTGCCAATATTTGTTCTTTTCCTTCTGCACCTCCTGACACAGATCTGGAGCTTCCTTTCGTCTCAGAGACACTTTACCTCTATTTTACATGTAGAAAGTCTACAACTTGCAAGTTATGTATCACCCTAAAAGGACAGGTTTTAATTCCTTTAGGGATCGTCCCAAGCAAATCTCTGCAACAGATCACCATCAGGCATGCCTGTGGTGTTTGAGGTTGAGTCACGTCTCCAAGGCCTACATTAAGTGTGAGTCCTTTAATTCAAAGGCGATCTGGGACTGCGAGGTGAAACTTTATATTGCCAGGCAAAAGAAGACTCCTTGCTGAGAGTGCTCCAATTTGTGATTGAAGTCAAAGATTTGGTCCTGTTCCAGGAGTCGCCAAGGTCGCTCACGAGGACAGTCTTCGTTGTGATCTAAATGTTATATCTTGACAAAAGCATAAGAAATCTAAGCAGGACTTGGCCTCCTCTCGCAGCTGAGCGGGGGTATAAAGCACGATCCCCGAGTTGGCCAACTAGTTCTCTTCCAGGGGATTTTCATCAATAGTCATAAGCACTGAATTATCTCCACCCATGTGCGGGAACCCGGAACATATAGCATAATACATATATATGTGTATATAGTAGAAAGGGAGTACATTGTACGAGTAACTATACACCTATACATGTATAAACCAATAATATGCAGCCCTAAACACATCTAATAGGCTAAGAAAGCCAGAATTACATGCAATTCTCTGGTATGAAAATAACTCAAAACATATAATGTAAGAGAAGGCCATGTACAGTAATTGCATTCCGCAAAACAACCTTTTATTTTCATCAAAGAAAACAGGTAATGACAGGCAATTAGCCTAAAGAAGGCTGTATAAATAAATAACATCCTGGTACAGAAAAGTAAGCTGGCACCTCGACTTTAAGGCATCAGAGAATCTGAACACTTTGCCTTTAAGGCCTCCAGGGGAACCCTGCTCCCATCATGCACCACGGGTGACAGTTAGGTCAGTTCTTTTTTCCGGCTCTTTCTGAGAGGCACCTGGAGCTTGAGCTCAACTGATTTTGGCTTTTTTCAGTCAGAATTTGTATTCTACCTACTTTTTTTCGATATTTCTTGTTGCTAGTGGTATTTTTCAATTTTTTATGACTAATTGGTCTTTTTTTTTTTAGTCCGATATGCCACCTTTATTTTATAAATGTCCTTCCTGTGGGAAGATGTCTAAAACCGATCCTCATTCGGTCTGTGTAGTGTGTTTACCTTCTTCTCACAACACAGAGACATGTTACTACTGTCTTCAGCTTTTAAGAAGAACTTTGAAAGAGACAGAGAAGAACAGGCTTCTTGGCTTAATGGAGAGAGGAAAACATCATGAAAAGGGCCCAGGGAGTCATTTTTCATCTGGAGGGCCCTCCTCTCCGAGAAAACGGTGAAGATTTGCTTCACCGGAAGCTAGAAGTAAGAAAAAGCTTCCTATCGTGTAGTAGACATAGAGACCAGCTGAAATAGAGATTGACGTCAAAGACAAGATCGCCGTCGAAAAGGAAGTAGACATCGAGACCAATGGAGAAAGTAAGGTCGAAGTCGAAGACAGGATCGCCGTCGAAGAGTAAGGAGATGTCAAGACCGGCGGAAAAAGTAAAATCTACGTGAAGAACAAGATCGCTGTCGAAAAGTACGTCGAAGTTGAGACCGGTGACGTCAATGCCAGTGAGATCGACGTTGAAGACCAGGTCGCCAGCTAGAAGTAGATCGACATCGAGGCCTGAAAAGCGAAAGAGATCGACTTTAGGATCGCCGTCGAGACATAAGTCGATGTCGAGGCATGCTTCAGGCTCGAAGCATGAGAAATCACAGTCGACGTCAAAGCGACCAGCGAAGTCCAGGAGGTTGACGTCGAGATGTCCGCCACCTGTTTCAAGGTCGGCGTTGAGGTGCTCAAGATCAACCTCTCAGACCCGTCAGAGGTCTTTGTCGAGGTCCGAATCCACGTCTAGGAGACCGCGTGATCAGCGGTCGACGTCGAAGGTGCCAACGTCGAGGGCTTCGTCCCATAGATCTCAGTCTTCCACAGTCACCTCCACGGTAGTCGTCGATGGTGGCTCATTCTGGTTCGACGTTGAGGCATTCAACGTCTAGGGACAGGCTAGTTATCCCTGTGGAAGAGGTGGAAAGACCAGCGTCTAGACCTCAACGTTCGACGTCGAGGGATACTTCTCTTCCTCGCTGGGGATAAATATCATTCAAGTTACGCCAAAGGGGGCTCTGGTGCACAAATCGCCTCCTATTAATATGTCTCCTAGATGGATGGAGGACATTAGACACTGGAAGATGCAACCCAGACCTAATGCGAGGCCTCTTACCATGGAGTGCTCAAGACCTCCTGCTAGTAAGTCCCAGAAACGTTCCAGATCACCGTTAAGACGACGTTCACGCTCAAGAGAGCGCTCTTGATCACGCCGATCTCATACGCCAAGGAGAAGGCACAGGTCTCCTACAACGACCACATCAACAAGATCATACAGAGACTATTCTCCTACTATTTCGTCAACTCCCCCTTCCAGGGTCTCCCCTTTTGATGATCTTGGGACATTCAGTGAGGTGTTATGTAGAGGTGCTAACAAGTTCAACATAACCATGTCTGTACCTCAAGTTACTTCATCTGTTATATTTGAGACTTTGCACCATACGTTTTTAGCGAAACCTCTACTGCCTTTGGTGCCAGGGTTACTGGAACCTACAATGAAGACTTTCTTGACACCTGCCACAGTATGCTCGGGGCCCTCAAGGATTTCAAAGAAATATAAGGCTTCGGACCAGGATCCCTTATTTCTACGTACTGAACCTCAGCCAGATTCTCTTATAGGCGCCGCTGCCAGGAAAGCACATTCTGCTACAACTCTCATCTGCTCCCCCAGAAATGGATAGCAAGAACATAGACTCCTTGGGATGGAGAATGTGTAATACGGCAGGGTCTGTGATGAGAGTGGCTAGTGCAGCCGCTCTACTGGGGCAATACGACCGATCGTTCTGGGATTCCTAGACAAGATTTGCAGAGAAATTACCCAGATTATCAGTACGGCGGCTGATTCCGCTGATTTAGCAGCTCATGGATATGCCCATGGCATCTGTTCTCGAAGATCAGCGTGGCTTCGTCTCACAGGCCTCAACCCTGACGCTCAGAGGAAGATTGTTAATTTGCCCTTTAATGGATCGTCGTTGTTCGTTCTCATGCAGACGACGAAATGGCTAAAATGAAGACGGAGTTAGATACTCTTAGGGCGGTAGGCCTTGAAAAAAAGAGGTTTGTCATCGCTTTCGCCCCTATGACAAGCGGTCATTTAAGCAGCGAGGGCAAACATCTAACTGGTCATCGCAGAACTAGGGCCAAACACAACAAAGGTTCCAGTTTCAACAACGTAAGTCTGGACGGGGCAGAGGCGGTAACTGACAACATTCTACAGCACCAAAACAGCCACCGAAACAATGAGATGGGTCTTCCTCCAAAGCTGTTGTCCACTCCGGTAGGAGGAAGTGTTTCATTACATCTGGAGGAGTGGAAGCGTTTAACAAAAGACAGATGGGTCATCGACATTGTTCAGAATGGAAATCTCAAATTCAAGACCCCTCCCCCATCTATTCCTCCTAAAGGCATTTCTCACTGAGACCAAAGATCGTTGCAAAAGGAGTTGAACACCTTATTAAGCAAAAGAGCTGGAGAGAAAGTTCCAGCTCTGCAGAGAAATCAAGTGCTTTACTCTCGCTTCTTCTTGTACAAAAAAGAGGTCCCACCACAGAATACAGACCGATACTGGATCTGAGGCTGTTGAATGGATTCATTCGCAGAAAGAAATTTAGAATGTTAGCACTCCATCAAATTTTCCCTCAGCTTCACCAAGGGGATTGAATGTGTTACATCGATCTGCAGGACGCATACTTTCATGTACAGATATCAAAGAGACATCGCAAATATCTGAGGTTTCGAGTGCCTGTCCAACATTACCAGTATTCGGTTCTTCCGTTCATGCTAAAGTCAGCTCCCCGAACATTCTCCAAGTGTATGGCTGTGGTGGCTGCCTTCCTTCACAAGCAGAGGAAATTCACTTATTCTTACTTGGACGACTGGCGCCTGAAGAGCTCGTCTCCTACTCTGTTGCAGGACCCTCTGGAGCTGCCTTCGACTGCTACGCAAATTGGGCCTTCAAGTCCATTTCAAAAAGTCCATACTAAACCCGGTGCAAAAGTTCCACTATCTGGGTTCCTACCTGGACAAAGAAAAAGTATACGTGTGTCCTTCGGAGGAGAGGTGGTTATCCATTCGAGAAAAATGCCTGACCCTTCTTCACACACAGTTCCCGACTGTTCATCAGGTGTCAATGGCTTGGTGCATCTTTATAGTACCAAACGCACAACTACACATGCGTCCACTACAGCAATGTTTGGAGGACCAATGGATGCAAATTACAGGGTGCTGGAAGGATCGATAATTCTCCATCAGACAGCCAAAGATTCCATCCGGTGGTGGATGAAGAGAACGCACCTGATGAAGGGAGTACCGTTCCACCAGGACCCTCCAACTCAGACTCTAGTCACGGATGCTTCTCTCCAGGGTTGGGGTGCTCCTATGGGCCCACTCGCAAGTACAAGGTCTTTGGTCTGACTACGAACGGGGTTACCACATCAATCTGCTAGAGTTAAGAGCTGTACATCTTGCTCTCAAGTCCCTATTTCCGTCATTCAAATCTCGATCCATTCTAATTCAAACTGACAATACGACGACGATGTATTAATTGAACAAACAGGGAGGAAACCGATCAAGAACGCTTTCCATAGAGGCTCAAACCATATGAAACTGGCTTCTTGCAAGAGACTTGTCAATAGTAGCTGTTCATCTACCGGGCTCCCTCAATTCTCAGGCAGACTTCCTCAGCAGAGACTTCGTCGAAGCACACGATTGGGTTCTCAACAACGAGGTCCCACGCAGTATTTTTCAAGCATGGGTAACTCCAGACATCGACCTGTTTGCAAACCCGGGAAACACAAAATGCCCCGTCTTCGCATCCAGCTTTCCCCAGAAAGGATCTCAAGGGAATGCCCTTTTGATCGAATGTATCAGAACTTACTGTACGCTTTTCCACCGATCCCATTGCTACCAGTGGTAATCAATAAGTTGTACAGGGCCATCTCCAGGATGATCCTAATAGCCCCGAAGTGGCCTCGCCAATGGTGGTTTCCGGATCTCCTTCAACTATCGGAAGTGCCACACCACAGGTTGCCATGTCGTCCGGATCTTCTATCCAAGCTGGCAGGGAGAGTATTCCACCCCATCTGTCCATCCTCCGGTTGACAGCATGGCTCCTGAAGTCATTCAATATGGTCACCTACAATTGAATTCAGACTGTATCGATATTCTTAAAGAAGCAAAACACCCTTCTACGAGGAAGTCATATGCCTTCAAGTGGAAGCAATTCTTCCTCTGGTGTGTGAACAATGGACACGATCCCATCCGGGGTCAGGAACAGGTGATTTTACCTTATTTGCTGCATTTGGCCAAGTCTGGACTTCAGTTTGCTTCTATTAAAGTTCACCTTGCAGCAATCACGGCCTACAGAAAGTCCTCCAACCAGACTTCTTTCTTTAGAATTGCGGTAGTGAAGGATTTTTTGCAAGGCTTGAGAAAGGTGTACCCACCAGTCCGATCTCCCTCTCATCCATGGGAGCTTCACATTGTGTTGACAAAGTTGATGGGGGTCTCCTTTCTAGCCGATTCATAAAGCTTCCGTACAGCATTTAACATGGAAAGTCGAGTTCCTGGTGGCCATTACTTCCGCTCGCAGGGTGAGCGAGATCCAGGCTCTTTGTTGTAAGGAAGCTTTTACTGTGTTCCACGCTAACAGGGTGGTTCTCAGAACACATCCTAGATTTTTGCCTAAAGTAATTTCGGATTTTCACATTAACCAGACTATAACTTTACCTACTTTCTTTCCGAATCCTGCGACTCCTCCAAAAAGATCTCTCCATTCCCTGGATCTCAAGAAGGTTCTGAAGTTTTATTTGGACAGAACAAAGACCTGAGGAAGTCAGACTGTTTGTTTATTAACCATGGTCCTGTTAACACAGGTTCTGCAGCTTCCAAAAGATCCATTTCTAGATGGATTGTTTCTTGTATTCTCCTGTGATACCAGTTGGCCAACAGATCCCTTCCAGGAAAACCAAGGGCCCATTCTACTAGGGGAAAAGCTTATACCACTGCTCTCCTGAGGAATGTCCCCATGGCAGAAATTTGTAAAGCAGCTACATGGCGATCAGTTCATACTTTTACTCGCCATTACTGTCTTGATACGGACACACAGGCAGATGCTCAGGTTGGGCAAGCCTCATTGCGAAACTTGTTTGCTAATACTGTTAAACATGTATATGTCAAGGTGGTTTTCTGTTTTTTGCTCATCCGCTCGGAAGTGCGCATGAGCTTGCTACTCTAATAGTGCTTATTAGTGCTGACTATTGATGAGTATCCCCTGGAAGAGAAGGATAAGTTACTTACCTGTAATCCTAGTTCTCTTACAGGGGTATACTCCTCAAAGTCATAAGCACCCTCCCGCCTCCCCGGACGAGCAGGAACAGTTTACTATTTATTCTTGCATCTTGTATGTAGGTTCCTACAGGTTTCTTATACCGTACAAAAGAACTGACCTAACTGTCACCTGTGGTGCATGATGGGAGCAGGGTTCCCCTGGAGGCCTTAAGGGCAAAGTGTTCAGATTCTCTAAGGCCTTAAAGGCGAGGTGCCAGTTTCCTTTTATGTACAGGGATGTTATTTATTTATGCAGCCCTCTTTATGCTAATTGCCTGTCATTATACCTGTTTTCTTTGATGAAAATAAAAGGTTGTTTTGCGGAATGCAATTACTGTACATTTTCTTCTCTTACATTATATGTTGGGAGTTATTTTCATACCAGAGAAATGCATGCAATTCTGGCTTTCTTAGCCTATTAGATGTGTTTAGGGCTGCATATAATTGGTTTATACCTGTATATGTGTATAGTTTTCTCGTACTATGTACTCCCTTTCTACTATATACACATATATATGTATTATGCTATATGTTCCGGGTTCCCGCACATGGGCGGAGATAATTCAGTGCTTATGACTTTGATGAGTATACCCCTGGAAAAGAACTAGGGTTACAGGTAAGCAACGTATCCTTCCATCACAACAGAGTTTCCAGGGCTGTCTGCCACCCTGCAAAAGATTGAAGAGTTCTGCACAGCCATTCTCTGGCTCCTGTAAGACTCACTCTGGCATGGGTCGAACCCCAAGAAGCCAAATAGCCCTCCACATAGAGTACCACTGGTAGGCTCTCCCTTCGTGGTGGTGGGACTCTCTGAGCCCAGAACGGGGCCACCTCTGGCTCCACTCCGACTCCACCTCAGCGCTGCAGTCCACAATGGCCCTTGGCGCAATGATGGCTCAAGGTGAGGCCTCAGTTGTCTCCTCTAGCGTCCTGTCTGCACCACTTCGACCTTATTGAAGTCATACCCGTCCTCCATTGAGGGGCCATTTCCTCAATTTGTGCTGCCCACACACTGACAACAGGACACCCTGCAAGAATGTTTGTCTTCGGATGATGGAATGTAAAAAAGAGACTTTTCAGGAAAAGCCCTCAATTTGGGGCAAACTACACCTACTCAGACCAACGCTATGTCTGCAACCTCTGCTTGTTGCCTTAGCATAATGAGCAAGACTGCACAGCCTGTGGCCTGTTCAAGACTAAAAATACCTTGTGCTCCAGACCTGACAGTCTAGCTCATACTATGGAGATGGCAGCGTACCTGAATTCTCGGCAGATGAGGAGCAACAGCTACACTTCGGTGAAGAAGGGGGGTGGGTGATGGGGGGGTTAATCCTATGCAATCTACACTACGTCTCCTCCAATGAGTCTAGGCAACATGAGGATGACTACTCGACAATGTTGGCAGTAGAACCTCCATAGAGCCCCTCCTACACCAAAAGACTGTGCACACAGCCCACTCACCATCGCCTGGGTGCGCCACAGCCTTTGGGTTCTGGCCGACACTGCGAGCGTGCCTCGAAGCAGAGACCGGATGAGACTACCCTCGATCCTATTGGGAGCGAGGCCATAGGGACTGGCCTTGTGGTGATACGCAGTAGCACTATGCTGATAAAATCATAAACGCTTGTGCAGCCTATGGCACCAGTAAAGCTTCCAATGCCTGGTCTCCCTTTAGGGCCAACAAAGCCATCGGAGCAGAGCAAGTGTACCGTCTCAATGCACACCTCATTGTAGCCAAACCATACGTCGACTCCAACAAACTAACGCCGTCGACATTGACCTCCCACGCTCCAACTAGGAGGTGCATGCGATGTTGTACTGCCAGATCCAGACATTGAAGTCCCAGTTCCAGCTAAGTCATCACTTCCAAATGATACCTCCTCCTACCATATTGCCATTCAGCGAACTGCTGAATATCAATTAATCAAAAGAAACAATTGTTGGACGAAATGCTGGACAATGCAAACATTCACCGTCAGTCCCAAGGATCTGGGTTAAATTCATAATTCTTTTGCTCACCACACCACCCCAGTTTGGACACAGCCATATGCAAATTAGTCTTGACCCTATTAATTGTGGGAACAGTCCAGCCCGAACTGACAAGCCTGGTCCTCCCTGGACCGTAAACAGGCATCCTGGAACCGGTTTCTGGCCATCACCCTTCATCAACCAGGCTAACTTGAATCCAGTGGTGTAGTGAGCACGGGACCCACGTCTGGGCATACCCTTCCCACTCAGGGCGACATATGCAAAAGAAACAATTGATGGATGGACTGCAGGGCGACATATGCAAAAGAAACCATTAATGGATGGAATGCTGGATAATGCAAAGATTCACCCCCAGTCACTAGGATTTGGGTTAAATCCATCATTCTTTTGCTCACCACACCACCCCAGTTTAGACCCAGCCATGTGCAAATCCGTCTTGACCTCGTGCCTCATGAGAACAGTCCAGACTCAACTGCCAAGCAGGTCCTCCCTGGACAGGAAACAAGCATCCTGGGACCGGTTTCGGGGCATCACCCTAAATCAGCTAGGCTCGCGTGAATCCAGTAGTGTAGTGAGCACAGGACCCACGACTGGGCATACCCTTCCCACTTAGGGCGATGAGGGCTAAAAGCCTGAAACTGGTCCTAGGATGCTTGTTTTGAGTCCAGGGAGGACCTGGCCTGGCAGTTTGGGCTGGACTGTTCCCATTGGCGCAGGGTCAAAACTGATTTGCATATGGCTGGGTCCCAATTGGAATGGCATGGTGAGAAAAAAACTATGGATTTAGGCCCAGATCTCGGTACTGGGGTGAATGGATGACATTGTCTGCTTTCTGTCCAATTTTTCTTTTTGCGAATATCAATTCAGTAGATTTGTAGAGCGCTTCTGGTCACCTGTGTGGTGATTTGTGAGTTGTTTCCAGGCGCTGATAGGGTCTAGTTCATACGCCAGTTCTTTAGGGACTTAATAAATGTTGAAAGAGATGGGAGGATCTGTAGATGAAAGGGTAGTTCATTTAATGTCTTCTCTATTAGGTGGGAGAGACACCCCGCATCTGCCACGTCTGTTGTGGGGGAGCTAAGTGTTCAAGAAAGGGATGCAGAGCGGAGGTGTCTGGTGGGCTGATGAAAATTCATATTGTGGTTAAAGCGGGCGGGTGTGCTCTTGTGTAGAGCCTTGTGTGCATGGATCAGGAGCTTAAGCTCGCATTTTTTCTGTACAGGGAGTTAGTGGAGTTTCCTGAGGTAGGGGGTGATGTGGGTTCATGAAGGAAGATCCAGGAAAAGTCTGGCTGCGGCGTTCTATATGGTCTGTAGTAATCGTAGAAGGTGAGCTGCGATCCCTGCATTGCCATAGTTCTTTCGGCTGGAGATGAGGGCCTGGGTGATGGTGCCTCTTAAGCTTTGGGATAGCTATTTGAATAACTTCCGAAGCATGCAGAGGATGAAGAAGCAGGAGGAGGAGACTGAGTTTACCGGAGTCATCAAGGTTAGCTTGTTGTTCAGAATGATTCCTAGGTTGCCAGCGGGGGTAGGAGTATGTCTGAGTACTGAGGGCCACCAGGATGTATCCCACGAGAAGCTTCTGTTAACAAAAATAAGTACCTATGTCTTGACCGAGTTGAACCTCATCCAGTTGGCGGCGTTGGTCTTGGTGGTGTCTTCGGAGAGGAAGAGGTGCGTCAGCGTAGGATATACTGTTGTATATATGGGTTTTGACTATGCTGACCAGAGGTGTCTCCGTATTGAAGAGGGTAGGGCTGAGCAAAGGGTAATCCACAGATGATATCCTTTGGTTCGCAGGTGAAGGCAGACTTTTTGCGTTCTCCCGGTGAGGAAAGAGGCAATCCATCCGAGAGCAGCTCCTTGGATGCCTATGTTGTGCAGCCTTGTGATAAGTGTGTGGTGGGAGACCGTATCGAAGGCCACCGGGAGGTCTAGGAGGCTCAGAGCCGCTGTCTATCCTCGGTCGAGGTGGTTTTGGATGTTGGTAGCCGCGTTGAGGGCTGTCTAGGTGCTGTGGTTGCTTCAGAATCACGATTGGAAGGAGTTGCATAGGAGATTCCATTCCAGATGTGAGTAGAGTTGTTGGTTGTTTGTATTTTCTAACACTTTGTACAGGAACGGAAGCAGGGAGATTGGTCAGTAGTTGTTGAGTACGCTGGGGTCTGCTAATGGTTTCTTTAGTGGGCGTTCACTTCTGTGTGTTTACTGTTCTCGGGGAAGGTGGCTGTGACAATTGAGGTGTTTAACAAGGTAGTGAAGTAGGAAACTGGCTCTGTATACAATACCAAATAAAGGTATAGGTTGCAGAGTCTAGCTGATCCCCAGATGCTTTCCTCAGCTTAATTAGATGATACTAAAAGCTCTATTTGTAGTTGTGTGGTCGAGCAGTTAGGCTTATCAAAGAGCAGTTAAGCATTTGTTGTACACACTCAGGCAAGAAATCATTACACACACTCAAAGACTGAATTCCAGACCAATTGTTTTGTATAAAAAGATATTACTTTATTTTATTTTAGAACCAAGAGGAACTCGGTTGCAGGTAAGTAACAGTTTAAAGAATAGAGTTAGTACTTTTCAATATGCAGTAGGAATTGTTTTGCAAGGCAGTAAAAATGCTTTACAGTAACAGAATTTTTTTTGCATTTTCAATCAAACACTAGAACTAGGCAGTTGTAAAAGAGAGACTTTTAAATGCAATAGGGGAAAATGCAATGCAATCCAATCCTAAGGGAGGAAAAGAGGTATATACATTAACCGGTAAGTGTAGGGAGCTGGCTCTGTGTATATACTATACCAAAGTAAGGTATAGTGTGCACAGATTCCAGTGGATCCCCAAAGGCTTACATAGGTAAAAGTAGATATCATCTTACGCTCCATTTGTGGTAGTGTGTGCGAGCAGTAAGGCTTTATCAGAGGGTAGTGTTAAGCATTCAGTGTACACACTCAGGCAAGAAATGTCACACGTTCAAAGACTGAACTCAGACAAATTGTTTGTATACGAAATATTCCTTTGATTGTATTTTATTTTTAGACCCCAGCATGACTTGGTACAGGTAATTAAAAGGTCTCCGTGCAGAGACTGCATGCGATGTCCAGGAGTCTTGGAGGGGTTATCCCATAGTGGAATCTACTCTTGAGTGCTGGGGGACCTCTCTGTGACCAATGAACCACCCGGATTCGGATCTTAGGTGACTGGTGCAGTGGTGGTGCCAAGTGTTGATTTTTGTCGTCCTCAGCTGGCTCAGAGTCTGTCTTTGGAGTTTCTTTGGAAAAGAGCTGCTGTTTGCATGCAATCCGGCCTTTGTTGAAGGCAGTCCTTCCTTTAGAGCTCGCTGTCTGCAGGACAGGTCGACTTTTGGCACAGGATCTCTGGAAACTGCCGACGGACTGGAGCCAAGTCAATTCTTCTCTGTAGTATCCTCTGCTGTGCGACTACTTCCGTCTGTCTTCTTCGCAGGTTGCAAGAGTCCACATTGTGTGTTCAGGGCTGCCACCTAAATACTGTATTTTGGGGTTGTTTTAGGGGTCTTGAGTTAGTAGCCAATGTGCTCATGACCTTAGGGTGACTACACCCTTGGTGTGCTCACCCCAAGTGGGGGAGTGGGCACCATCACTAACCCTGATTCGAGGGTACCTGCCAACTGCAATATGGCGTGCACTGGAGAGTGGGCTTCACCTCACCTCCCCCACCAGAGGGTTGGGGTTGGCAGAGCTGGGCATACCTTCTGAGCTGTTATAATTTTTCCTGCCTGTCTTCCCACTGAAAAGGGGTTGAGACAGGAAGAGGGCCTGGTCCTGATAGCAGGAGAGGCTGGGGGTCGTGTTGCAAAGATGGTAAGGCATTTGAAACTCCTCTGCCAGAGACGGCTTTTCCTGGCCTGGGGGAGGTCTAAACACGTCTACCCAGGAGGAAAGGCTTTATTTCTGGGCCTAGAGCTAAGGCTCCCACCCCAGGGCCTAGAAACTTGTCTCGTGGTGGCAGGCTGGTGTTTACCAGTCTGGGAACCCACCAAAGGCTGGTTGTTTCTCGAGGTGCCTCTCGAAAATACCATCCGAGAGCATTGTATAATAAATCCCACACTGGCGCCATTGTGGGTTTAATATGCGGAGATGTTTGCTACCAAACTTCCCAGTTTTCAGTAAAGCCATTATGGTACTGTGGCGTTTGTAATGATCAACTCCCAGACCTTATACTCTTTATGGCTTTACTGCACTTAAAATGTCTAAGAATAGACTTAGACACTGTAGGCATACAGTGATCATGCAACTTTACCCTCACTAGTGGTATAGTGCACCCAGCTAGAGGGGTGACTTATCTATACCATAGGCAGGGGGATGCAGGTATGACCCACAGTGCCATGTCGGATCTTCACTTTTCTCTGCACCAAAACAAGCACTCTCTAATGGCAGTGTACATGTGTTACGGTACAGGACCTCGGAGGGTGGCACCATATGTACTGCAGCCCTTAGAGGCCTTGTCTGGTCACAGTGCCCTTGGTACCCATTGTAAGAAAGTGGCTCTGTATATACTGCACCAAAGTAAGGTACAGTGTGCACAGAGTCCAGAGTCCCCAGAGGTTTGGCAGAGGCTAAAGTTAGATATAACCTTACTCTGTAAAGTGGTAGCTTGGTTGAGCAGTAAGGCAGTATCAGAGGACAGTGCAAAGCATTTGTTGTACACAGTCAGCAAATGGTTTCACATACTCAAGAACTGAATTCTAGACCAATTGTTTTGTATATAAAAATATATAGTTTTATTTTAGAACCACAAGTAGGTATAAAAATACTTTCTCAGAATGAGATGATACAGTTGAATACTTTCAACTAGCAATAGACTTTTCAATGCAAAAGATACAGTTGTTGCAATATTCAACACAATCCTAACGCAATATTGACATTGAGCTCAATGGGAGTTTTAAGTAAAATGCAATATCAATTATTTTGCGTATGTGTTTCTTACTCTGGGCTGGATCCTGGATTCAGCCCTGGTGCATCTCCTGTAAACAGTTGAAAGAAATTGTTTGTTACACAGGCGATTTTTAAGGAATATTTGTATGTTTCAAAAATCGACACTTAAAAGATTTTCTGGCAAAAAACAGGCAATGTTATCCTATGGGAGAAAATCAGTTTATCGGAAAATCACAGTTGTAATTACTTTTTAGGGTCGGTGCTAGGCACAAAGATCCAGCACTGGGATCTCTCCTGGTAACAGGCGAGTAATTTCGTTTTTGTTGATCGGATGATTTTTAGTGAATATTTCAAAGTTTCAAAACCCGGAAGAATTTCCAGGTGAAAACCAGCCAATGTTACCCTATGGAGTAAATGTGAGTTATCGGCTTTCAGGTAAGTACTTGACTGGCAGAGTTAAGGTTCTGGGGCAAGACTCTGGAGTCTCCCAGCTTCAGGTAGGTACAGTTGTTACACCCTCAACGGCACAGGGGCAGCCGGGTGCAGAGTGAGTAGGCCCAGTGTTAGCCTATGGCGGGCAGGGGGCCTTTGGTGGGTGGCTGCTAGCAGGCAGTCCACGCGGCTGTGGGATTTGAGCTCCTGGTCACTTACACAGGGCAAGTAGGGAAGTAGAATAGAACAAATGCTGCACTTCCGGTGGCACTCGGGCGGCTGGGTGCAGAGTGCTTTTGAGACGTCTGGCGCCCAATGTAATTCAATGGGAAAGCTGCAAGACGAACAAAGGCTACAAGCTCGGGGACGTAGATTCTTCAGGTGCAACCACCACTTTGAGAGGTAAGTTGGGAAGCTGTAGCTTAGGTCGACACCCAGGAGTTGGGCACAGGGGGCCGTGGGGGCGCTCGGTGCATGGGTGTCTTTTGGTGTTGGGAAATCTTACCCTCTGCTGGTCGCGGTTGGAGGGGTCCCTGGTTGTGAGGCTGCAGGCGTCGTCAGGAGCGTCGAGGAGGGTCCTTGGGAGCTGGATTTTTGGTCACAGTCGCTGGGGGGATGTCCTCGTGGTCTGTCCACTCAGGCACGGGCTGGACTCGACGGATGCAGAGTGTGCTGGATTCGCGGTTCCTGGCTGGCAGCAGGGGTTGTAGATCTTTGAGCAGAACCACTGCTTGTGGGAGTCCCAGTCTTTGGATGAGCAAGGCAGTCAGGTCCTCTGAGGTTTTCGAGGTTGCTGACCACTGGAGACGCCGAGGTATAGCAGAAGCAGGTTCGAGGTTCGACAGGCCAGTAGGGCTGGGGTCAAGTCAGTTGGTGTTGTCTTCTTGTTAGCAGCTGCACGGCAGGTCTTTTTTTCTTGTTCTTCTTGGTAGTTTCGAAATCGGGATCTTAGGAAGGAAGGTTCAGCGTCCCTCTAAATACTTAATTCAGGGGTGTTACAGGTCGGGTAAGGTCAGGGACCAATGGGTCCATTTCCTGGGGTGAGTACACCCCTTGTCCTGCCACTCTCCAGTGGGAGGGGGGGGAAGTAGCCTAGCCCTGATTGGGTAGGGCTCCCCATCCTCAAGATGGCGAGAGCCCGGAGTTGTGCTGCACCTCGCCTCCCTCACCTAGGTTGGCAGAGGCTGGCACACCCCCTTTCCTCACTTTGCTTTTCCCGCCTGTCTTACTGCCAGAGTGGGGGTCAGAACCAGTGGGGGCCAGTTGCGGAGTACAGCAACTGGCCTGTAGATGCTCACAAAGGCGGCATGCCTTTAAAGCTTTCCCTGCCCAGTCTTCAGTGTAGCCATCATGGTGCTGTGGAGTTCGTGATGACGACCTCCCAGCACCATATACTCTTGATGGCAGCACTGCACTTACAGTGCCCAGGAATGTACCTGGGTACTGTAGGGGTACAGGGCTCATGAACCTTTACCCACACCACTGGCATAGGGCACCCAGCTAGAGGGGTGACTGAGGTATGCCAGGGCAGTGCGTTGTGGGCATGGCACACAGGGATGTGTGCCATGTTGACTCTTTGTTTTGTTCTGCACCAAGACACTCAGCCTGCAAAGGTAGTGTGTGGGTGTCGGGGTACAGGGCCTCTAAGGGTGGCACAATAAGTGCTGCAGCCATTAAGGGCATTCTCTGGTCACAGTGCCCTGAATACCTGGGGTACCATTTAACAGGGGCTGACATGTGGCAAGAAATGCCAATTGGGTTTAGGTTTCAATACAGTTTTAGGGAAGGAAAACAGGCCCTGGGCACCTAATTGGCAGGAGCCCAGTGCACATTCAAAGTACATCAGCAATTCAGCAAAAAGTTGGGGCATACCATGCAAGAAGATGGCTCTTTCTCACACCCATGGTACATTTTACAAGTAACTTACATGTGGCCACAGGGATACCAATTGTGGGTACACTGGTACAGTTTTGGAAAAGAACACAGGCCCTGTGAACCTGATTGGCAGTGACCCAGGCACAAAATCAAAATGCATCAGAAATCTATCAAAACGTACGCGGGATTACTGCAACAGAAACACACTGTTCGAGGCATATGGGCTGCAGATGGTACATTTATGAATAGATCGCCATCTGGTGTTGGGCTCGGATGATTGCACTTTGTTTTTCTTTTGGAGAAGTCTTTGTCGTCATAGATGACTCCTCCTCTTGGTGTTAGTGCGCATGGGCATCGGCTCCATCCTTAGATTGTTTTTTTCCGCCATCGGGTTCGGATGAGGATCGAAGCGCTCCGGACCGACTTCAACAAAGAAGGTTATAACCGGTGCGTACTCCTTTCCAAATCGACGGTATCGTTATCGAACGCGACTTTACTCCATACCGACGCGGTTCGAAGGACGACGACTACGAGAAACTCGACGTAGTCCAGCCCGGGGTCCATGGAAAGGACTCCATTCAAAAAATGTCCACCGTGTGGTGCTAAGTTCCCACACAAGGACCTACACGAGGTGTGCAACCTCTGCTTGTCCCCTGAACACGAATCCAGGGACTGTGAGGCCTGTGCAGCGTTCTCTTCAAAGTCGACGATTAGAAACCGTCGAGCCCGAAGACACGAGGTATCGAGAATGCAGTCACAAGCAATCCCGGAGCTGTTCGAGGACCAGCACCCAGAAGAGGAGGAAGAAGAGGCCGACGAGGCGGGGTCTGAAGCGGACGAGTCCGACGTCGAGGAAATCGACGTCCAACAAACCGTGAGTGACGACGTCCCTTTACCAAAGAACAGACCCCGCACGGTGTCGACCCCGCCCTCGAGCCCGGTCAGACAACCGAAAAAAGTTTCCAACGCCCCGCCTTCGAGCCCGGCAACGAAACAGAAACCGAAACACTCGGTCTCCCATCATAGTGGTTCCGGTTCCGATAAACGGACCACATCGACACCGAAGCACCAAGTCAAGGAAAGCTCAAAGTCGAAGCAGTCCATGTCGACACCGAAGCACGCTTCGGCGTCGAAAACACCCTCGACACCGGGGACATCTTCGATACCGAAGAAATCGGATCCGAACAAAATCTCGGCACCGAAAATACAAATGGACATTCAAAAGAAAAAACACCTTTCGGAACCGAAAACTGCGGTACCGACACAGGAACACGGGACGGATCCTAAACAAAAGACTTTGTTTATTGACCCAAAGACTGGCAAGGTAGTCACAGAACTACCTAAAAAGAGGAAGAATGAACATTCGGACGACAAGACTCATCCGAAGAAGAGAACAATGGGGACGAATACAACTCCTCCCTCTTCTCCCAAACCTCACACACCATCTTCTCCTCTTCCTCACAATAGGCCAAATATTCCTCCCACACGACCATCTACACCTACAACAGATGTAGAGAGTGACACAGGGGAGGGGGAACATCCTGGGGATGATGAGGACACAATCCCAGAGGAGGCAGACCCATGGGAAGAGTATAATGTAGGGTCAGATAATGATACCGACCCTGAATCGTATCCCTCAAAACCTTCACCTCCTGATGACAATACTGGGTTTGCACAACTCATTACTAGAGCAGCAACATATCATAAGGTAGACCTACATACAGAACCTCAAGTACAGGACTTCTTATTAGAAACACTACCTACTGCACAAAGAACATCAGGAACACTACCAATGCTTAAGGGCCTTCTCAGTCATACATCAGAGATATTCAAAGACCCAGTGAGGGCTAGGGTATTGAACCCAAGAATCGATAAAAAATATAGGGCAGCTCCAAAAGACCCAATATACATTAAAGGGCAAATTCCTCTAGACTCACTAGTGGTCACAAACGCTCGCAAGAGAGCAAACTCTTTATCTACAGGAGAAGCTCCACCTCCTGACAGAGTCTAAACTAATAGATGCCTCTGGCAAGAGAGTAGCATCTCAAGCGGCAAACAGTTGGCGCATAGCTAATACGCAAGCACTACTTGCAAGGTATGACAGAGCGCATTATGATGAGTTAGAAAAACTCATCACACATCTCCCTAAAGAACATCAAAAGAGGGCAGATCAACTCATACAAGAAGGGAAGTTAATTACTAACACTTCAATAAAGTGCGCCCTAGACGCGGCAGAAACTGCGGCAAGGTCTACAAACACAAGCATCATGTTAAGGAGACATGCATGGCTCAGAGTATCAGGGTTCAAACAAGAGGTACAAACATCGTTACTGAACCAACCTTTTGATGGGAAAACACTTTTCGGCACAGGGACAGATGAGGCCCTAGAAAAGATGAAGAAGGATACCGAAACGGCTAAATCAATGGGAGCATTGCAACAGCCGACACAAAGAGGTTCCTTCCGTAGATCCACCTATAGAGGAGGATCCAAAAATACAGGTACAAACCAACAGCAAACCTCTTTTACACCTACATCACCCAGAGGTAATTCTAGAGGTGGCTACAGGGGTAACAACAACAAGGGTAGAGGTCGCGGACACAACAACAACCGCAACTCTCCAACCCCAAAACAGTGACTTCATAGAGCTTCCCCCAGACCATATAACACCGGTCGGGGGACGCCTATTACAGTTCCTACCTGTCTGGGAAAACATCACATCAGACAGGTGGGTAAGACAAATTATCCAACATGGTTATTGCCTAGAACTCACAGCTACCCCACCAAACATCCCCCCCAAACAGCGTCCAATGAAACAAGATCACCTGACACTGTTAAAACAAGAAGTACTATCACTGCTAGAAAAGCATGCCATAGAGAAGGTTCCACAGCACCAACAAGGAACAGGAGTATACTCCCTATACTTCCTAATTCCCAAAAAGGACGGGTCTCTAAGGCCAATACTGGACCTAAGACCTCTCAACGCATACATAAATTCGGAACATTTCCACATGGTCACGCTCCAACAAGTACTTCCTTTACTGAAGAAAGGGGACTTTCTTTCTACACTGGATCTAAAAGACGCTTACTTTCATATCCCTATTCACAAAGTCCACAGGAAATACCTCAGGTTTGTGGTAGAAGGACAACATTATCAGTTCAAGGTCCTTCCGTTTGGTGTCACAACGGCACCAAGGGTGTTCACAAAATGCCTGGCAGTGGTAGCAGCTCACCTAAGAAGACAACAAATTCATGTCTTCCCATACTTGGACGACTGGCTAATAAAGGCCAGGTCACAAGAGGAATGTCTTCAAAACACACAAAAGACAATTCAGCTACTACACCAGCTAGGGTTCACGGTGAACTACACAAAGTCACACCTACAACCAAACAAGGTTCAACAATATCTGGGGGCTACTATAGACACAGAAAAAGCCAAAGTGTACCCCAACCCAGTCAGGATCCAAACAATGCTTACAATCATTCAAAGATTTCAGCCACAACACTCACTAACAGCAAGAGTGTTCATGCAGCTATTAGGCATGATGTCATCCTGCATACTGCTAATACCATATGCCAAACTACAAATGCGTCCGCTACAAGAATGCTTAGCGACACAGTGGAATCAGGCTCAAGGGCAGATTACAGATCTGGTGTTGGTAGACGACCGCACACAACGCTCTCTGAAGTGGTGGAACATAACAAACATTGCCAAGGGGCGGTCGTTCCTAGAGCCAATTCCACAGGTGACAATAACAGCAGACGCATCGCTCACCGGATGGGGAGCACATATGGACAAGTACACAGTACAAGGAAGGTGGAGTGTGCAGGAAAGAACACTGCACATCAACCATCTAGAACTACTAGCAGTGTTTCTAGCATTGAAAGCTTTCCAGATACATGTTACCAACAAAGCAGTCCTGATCAGAACAGACAACATGACAGCAATGTATTATATTCAAAAACAGGGGGGGACGCACTCTCTCCAACTATCCAGACTAGCACAGGAAATTTGGAGATGGGCCATTCCTCAAAACATCTATCTGTTAGCCGAACACCTACCAGGAGTCCAAAACCAGATAGCAGACATCTTAAGCAGACAGTCGGAACAAATACACGAATGGGAACTGCACCAACAAATACTGCAGCCATTCTTCCAAAGATGGGGACAACCAGAGATAGACCTCTTTGCCACTCATCAGAACGCAAAATGCCAAAGCTTCGCGTCCAGGTATCCACATCACCTGTCGCAGGGCAATGCGTTATGGATAAATTGGTCCAACAAATTTGCATACGCTTTTCCCCCTCTCCCACTAATTCCATTAGTGGTCAGGAAGCTGCAACAACATTCAATGACCATGATACTAGTGGCACCCACGTGGGCAAGACAGCCGTGGTACACCACGCTACTGCAACTCTCACAAGTGCCACACCAAAAATTACGAATTCTACCCATGCACCTTACACAGAACCATGGAGAAATAATGCACCCAGATCCAACTCAATTGAACTTAGCGATCTGGCTCCTGAAATCCTAGAATTTGGGTACTTAGATCTACCTCAAAATTGCATGGAGATAATTAAACAAGCGAGACGTCCAACCACCAGAGCATGTTATGCAGCTAAGTGGAAGAGGTTTGCTATACACTGTACTAATAACAATATCAACCCTCTGGACGTATCAACAAAGGAGATTATTTGCTACTTATTACACTTACAGCAATGTAATCTAGCGTACACATCTATCAGAGTACATCTAGCAGCTATAGCAGCGTACCTACAAAACAGGCAACACATATCACTGTTCAGAGTACCAGCTATAAAGGCATTCATGGAAGGCCTTAAAAGAGTCATTCCACCAAGATTACCACCTTCCCCAGTCTGGAACCTCAACGTAGTACTCACCAGACTAATGGGGCCACCCTTCGAACCTATGCATAGGTGCGAAATACAATTCCTTACATGGAAGGTGGCTTTCCTTATAGCCATTACCTCACTCAGGAGAGTAAGTGAATTACAGGCATTGACAATACAAGAACCATTCCTACAGTTACACCAGAATAAAGTGGTTCTTAGAACAAACCCAAAGTTCTTGCCTAAGGTAATTTCAGCATTCCACATCAATCAGCCAGTGGAATTACCAGTCTTCTTTCCAAAGCCACAGACGGTGGCAGAAAGGGCTCTACATACACTAGATGTCAAAAGAGCCATTTTGTACTACATAGAAAGAACACAAAACTTCAGGAAAACTAAACAACTATTTGTAGCATTTTCCCCAACACATAAGGGCAATCCTATCTCTAAAGCAGGCATCGCTAGATGGATTGTAAGATGTATACAAATATGTTACATTAAAGCAAAGAGAACATTAACTGTTCCTCCTAGAGCTCATTCTACACGAAAACTAGGAGCATCTATGGCATTCTTAGGGAACATTCCCCTAGATGACATATGTAGAGCAGCAACTTGGTCTACACCACATACATTCACAAAACACTACTGTGTTGATGTACAGGCTGCACAACAAGCCAGAGTGGGCCAAGCTGTATTAAAGACTTTATTTCAAACAGTTGCGACAGACACTGGTGACCACCGCTAGGGAGGTAACTGCTTTACAATCTATTCATAAATGTACCATCTGCAGCCCATATGCCTCGAACGGAATATGCTACTTACCAGTATGCATCTGTTCTTGGCATAGAGGGCTGCAGAGTGGTACATGCCCTCCCAGCCTCCCCGGAAACCTGTGTCTGTCCCAACATTATCTTATTTAGATAAACTTACATGGGCATATCTTTATGTACTATACTACACTACTCCATCTAACCCTACTATGGCAAAACAATCTAAGGATGGAGCCGATGCCCATGCGCACTAACACCAAGAGGAGGAGTCATCTATGACGACAAAGACTTCTCCAAAAGAAAAACAGTGCAATCATCCGAGCCCAACACCAGATGGCGATCTATTCATAAATGTACCACTCTGCAGCTCTCTATGCCAAGAACAGATGCATACTGGTAAGTAGCATATTCCTTCCTACAATGTAGGAAGCTGGCTCTGTATATACCATACCAAAATGAGGTATAGTGTGCACAGAGTCCAGTGGAACCCCAAAGGTAGGCAAAGGTGAAAGCAGATAGCACATTACTCTCTATTTATCGTAGTGTGGGTGAGCAGTAAAGCTTTGTTAGAGGGTAGTGTTAAGCATTTGTTGTTCACACTCAAATGTCACACATTCAAAGACTGAACTCAGGCAAATTTGTATCAAACATATTATTTAGTTCTTTAATTTCTAGAGCCAAGCCAAGCCTGGTGCATGTACGTGAAATGATACTTTGCAAAATCTCATGCAGTAATTTTCAGTTGAACGCAGTTTGAAATGCAGTTGGTTGAATTCCGGGTAAAACAGCATTTCAAAATTACTTTTCAGCTACTTTACAGATTACTGTGTATGCTACTTTTTAGATTAATTTTAAGTTACTTTTGCTAATCAGTGCGATATGTCTAGATATCACACTGAGATATTGCTTTGACAAAAGGTAAGTAATTCACTTTAAGTACATTTGCAGTTTTTCATACAAACCAACTTCACACTTAAAAGAATTTTCAAGGACAAGCAGTCAATACAATCTAATGGAAGGAAATGTAGTGTTCGAGGCATATGAGCTGCAGATTGTACACTATGCATAGATTACCATCTGGTGTTTGGTTCGGATGTCTGCATGTTTTTGTCTTCAAAGACGTGTTGCAGTCACAAGACTGGTGACTCCTCCTTCGGTGGACAAAGCACATCGGCATCTGCTCAATAGTTATTGTTTTTTTCTGCTATCTGGTTCAGATGTGACTTGCTGCGCTCCGGGTCGGTGTCTTATCGAACCCCCTTTCGACGCACAATCACATTTAACCAACAGTATTATCACGATCGCGTGCTTTTGACGCGCATCCCTCGACAACTTTTGAATAAACTTCGACGCCTGCGGACTTCGACGCGGGCCGCTGGGCCTACCCGCGCCGGTAAAGACGGATGTCGATGGAACGGACTCCCTTTAGGAAATGTCCACAGTGTGGTGCTAAGTTTCCACACTCGGACCTCCATCCTGTTTGCAATCTGTGCCTCTCTCCAGAACTTCAAGAGGATGATTGTGAGGCTCGTCTCTGCTTCAAGTCCAAGAAGACCATCGGGGATCATCGAGCTCGACGCCGCAAGATGTCCCGAGGCACAGGCTCCATTCCGGACATCTTCCATCCAGGTCCCAATAGCCTTCTGGAGCCACAACAGGAAGAACAGGTCCCGGACTCCGAAGCAGACGTCTCCGACGCCGAAGATGTCATCACCCCGGCTTAAAGGGATGTGAGTACAGAGACCCCTGCCCCGCCCAAGCACATACCAACAGCTCCGGTGACACCTTCGCCTTCCGGGCCCTACACCGAAGGACAAAGATAAGCCATACGGCTTGAGCCAACCACCTGGTACCGAAAAGCCATCTTCGGCACCGAAAGCTCAGTTGTCAGAGTTGCCACGCCCTAATCTTCCTGCACCTGGAAAACATTCGGCACCGAAATCGACAAAAGGTCCCTTGGCACCGAAGCAGCCAGCTAAGGCACCAGTACCGCCAGATAAAACCTCGGTCCCAAAGCACACAGACAAGACTTTGGCACCGAAGCATACAGAAAAGACCGGCACCGAAAACTTCGGAGCCAAGACCATTAAAGGACAAAACTCCTATAAATAAGCCTCGGGACACAAAACCACCCGCACCGAAGGCCCCGGAACCAGGGAAAGGTTTTGTACCGGACACTGTCCCGAAACCATCAAGAGCAGTTTCCAAGCAGAAATCCCCAATGCCAAACAAACCCATCGATCCCGAAGAGCTTTTCTTTCTCGATCCGAAACAGACTACCATCTTTATTCACTCAAAGACCGGTCACATAGTCACCAAGCTACCTACAAAGAGGAAACCAGAACATTTGCCACATGCTCCAGTTCCTCCAAAGAAATTACACATAGATACTAATACTTCATCTGCTTGACAGAGATCAATTCGGGTTCCGCCCAGGTCATGGGACTGAGACGGCTCTGGCCACCATGCTGGACAACCTATGTATGCGAGCCAACAACAGGAATGCCACTGTTTTAGTGCTTCTCGATATGTCGGCCGCGTTCGACACAGTGAGCCATTCAATCTTAGTGGAGAAATTGGAGAAGATATGGGTGAAGGGACGGGCGCTGCAATGGCGACAGTCCTATCTAGCGGGGAGACAGCAGTTGGTAACCTTGGCACCGTTTTCTTCCAGCACATCCCCGGTAATCCAAGGGGTGCCGCAGGGCTCTGCGATCAGCCCTATTCTTTTAATTGTCTATCTGTAGCCCCTGCTCCCCATTATTAAATCATTTGGAGTCGACCTAGTCAATTATGCCGACGATACGCAACTGGCGTTCTCCTTTGAAGGAGAACATGCAGTATCCCTGGACATGTTCCAGCAGTGTATGCGTCAGACGGCTGGCTGGCTCCGAAGAAATTCCCTACAGTTTAATGGTAGGAAGACTGAGGTGGTGTACTGCCCCTCTGTCAGGATGTCTAAACATTTACCATTGGAGTTTAGGCTTACTCCTGAGGAGGAACCGCTGACTCCGGTCAGCAAGGTACGCAATTTGGGGGTTCTGATTGATGACAATCTTCAGATGGAGTCACAGGCAAATAAGACCGCCAGTGTGTGCTTCTCCCTAATGCGCATGCTACGTCAGATACTCCCACTATTACCAAAAGAGTCGCGCTCCCTGGTAGTGAGGAGCACAATGATAAACAGGCTGGACTATTGCAACTCCCTGTATTTGGGAGCACCACAGTACATCTTTCAGGGGTTGCAGAGAGTCAAATCTGCAGCAGCAAAACTGGTGCTAGATAGGCCGTGTCGTTCTTCTACTACCCTGGCCTTGAGAGATTTACACTGGCTGCCTATCCTGGAGAGGGTCCATTTTAAGTCACTCTGCCTGGTGTTCTGAGTGGTGCACGAGCTGGGTCCAGTCCCACTACAGGAAAAATTCACCTGGTACCAGCCCAAGAGCCAGCTTCGCTCCTCTAGTGCCAGTTTACTGACTATTCCTAGATTCAAACGTTCAAGGATGGGAGGGAAGGCACTTAATGTGGCTGGTGGCTGGTGCCCGTCTATGGAACGAGCTACCCTAGAATATCAGACAAACTAACTCCCTGACTGAGTTTCGAAAGAGTCTTAAAACCTGGCTCTTTCCTAGGGTCTGACTCCCTTTTTCTCTGATATTCTGATCTATCTATACTCTGGTCAATTTTCTTCAGTCGAAAGTGCCAGGATACCCGTAGGGTGAAATTGCGCTATATAAGAATCGCGTTCATTCATTCATTCATTCATTCACCACCACCTTCACCTCCAGTTAACCCTAATCTAATCATTTCGTCAGCACACTCTCCACAACCAGAGGATAGTGACTATTTTTGGCAAGAAGATGAAGAAGTAGTACCATTCGACACGGAAGATCCAGATGATTCACCACATGATCCAGACCCATGGGATGATTATAATACTGATCCTGATACAACCAATGATCTGGATTTCTACCCCTCAAAACCATCTCCGCCAGATTACAATGTGGGTTTTGCCCAGCTAATCAATAGAGCCGCCACATACCATAAGGTGAAACTACATTCAGATCCTGTAGAAGAGGATTTTCTACTGGAGACTTTTGCCCAACCACAAAAACCTACTCATGTTACAAGGCCTTCTTAGACACGCTCCTAAGGTGTTCAAAGACCCAGTTAGAGCTAGGGTTGTTAACCCCACAGTCGATAAGAAATACTAAGCAGCTCCCACTGACCCTATATACATCAAGGGTCAACTTCCCTTAGATTCACTGGTTGTAGCCAATGCACGCAAGAGGGCAAACTCTCAGGGGTCAAGTGACACACCACCTCCTGATAAAGAATCTAAATCATTAAACTCGTCAGGTAAACGTATGGTGCCTCAAGCTGCAAAACCATGGAAAATAGCAAACACACAAGCCCTTCCCGCAAGATACGATAGGGCCCACTATGATGAGCTGGTAAAGCTCATTCAACATCTACCTCAAGAATATAAGGACAAAGCCAATGACTTTATACAGGAAGGCAAACTAATAACCAATACATCCATCACCGCGTCCCGTACAATAAATACCAGTGATTTGCTACGCAGACACGCCTGGCTCAGGGTATCTGTATTTAAATAAGTGGTACAAAATACCATCCTAAATCAACGCTTTGATCAGAAGCATCTCTTTGACCCTGCAGTTGACGCATCTTTAGAAAATATGAAAAGGGACACCGAGACTGCAAAGTCTATGGGAGCATTACAGTCGCCATCTACCAGAGGCTCCTTTCGTCGCTCTGTCTATAGAGCAGGTTCCAAGACAAATGCATCAGAACACCCGTCCTAAGCCTATAAAAGTCCCACCCAGAGCTCCTTTTCCAGGGCATACAATAGAGGAGGTTACAGAGAGAACAACAACAAGGGTAGAGGCCGGGGTAACAAGACCAGCAACTCCCCTAATAGCCAACAGTGACTTCCCTGCGCTTCCCCCCGATCATCTCACTCCTGTCGGGGGACGCCTCTCACAGTTCCTGCCTGTCTGGAATTCCATCACAATGGACAAGTGGGTAAGACAGATTATTCAGTATTGTTATTACCTGGAACTCACTTCTACGCCTCCCAACATTCCTCCAAAACAGCGTCCAATGTCATTAGAATACCGGACGCTCCTCAAACATGTCTTAGCACTCTTACAAAAAAAAAGATAGAACCAGTTCCTGTGCCTCATCAGGGCACAGGTGTCTATTCCCTTTATTTTCTAATCCCAAAAAAGGATGGCTCTCTCAGGCCAATACTGGACCTCAGACCGCTCAACTTTTACATTCAATCAGACCACTTCCACATGGTCACTTTACAACAAGTGCTTCCACTACTACAGCACTCTAGATCTAAAGGACGCCTACTTCCAATATCCCATTCATCCCGCTCACAGGAAATATCTCAGGTTTGTGGTAGATGGTCAACACTACCAGTTCAAGGTTCTCCCATTTGGAGTCACTACAGCACCCAGAGTTTTCACCAAGTGCCGCGCAGTGGTTGCAGCCCATCTGAGAAGACAACAAATTCATGTCTTCCTTTATCTGGATGATTGGCTCATAGAGGCAAACTCCCACAACAGCTGTGTTCAACACACACTCCGTACAATACAGTTGCTTCACAGTCTGGGATTCACAATAATTCTAGGCAAATCCCATCTCTAACCGTCCACAATACAACACTTATCTATGAGTTACAGTAAATACTTCCACATCCCCAGCATATCCTAATCCGGTAAGGCTAAGTGCCTTACAAATGCTAGTTCAAAGACTTCAGCCACAACACTCCCTTACCAGCAAGAGTGTTCATGCAGCTAATAGGAATGAAAGCCTCTTGCATTTTTCTCGTTCCTCATGCAAGACTGCAAATGCGTCCATTTTAAGAGTGTCTAGCACGTCAGTGGAACCAGGCTCAAGATCAGCTAAAAGATCTGCTGTTGGTGGACGACCGCACCCATCGCTCTCTGCAGTGGTGGACCACAAAAAACCTTTCCAAAGGCAGTTGTTCTTCATGCCAGTCCCACATATAGTGCTAAGAACTGATGCATCGCTCACTGGCTGGGAAGCACATCAAACACATACTGTTCAAGGTGTATGGACCACCCAACAAAAACAATTCCATCAACTACCTGGAATTGTTAGCAATCTCTCTAGCGTTGGAGTCTTTTCAACCGCAACTGCTAGGGAAAGCTGTCCTAATCCATACAGACATGACAGCAATGTATTACATACAAAAGCAAGGGGGGGGGGGGGACAGACACTACAGTTATCCCACCTGGCACAGAGCATCTGGAAATGGGCCATTCCGCGGAAGATATACCTCCTGGCAGAACACTTACCAGGAGTACACGATCAGATGGCGGATCTTCTCATCTGTCAAACACAACAGAACCACGAATGGGAACTTCATCCTCAAGTTCTTCTTCCATTCTTTCACATTTGGGGACACCCAGAGATAGATCTGTTTGCCACACAGGGGATGTTGCAGATACTGATCGAACAGTCAGGTCTTGAGGAGTCTCCTGAAGGTCAGCAGGCCCAGGGTCTGAAGCAGGTAGATGTGGAGGGTGTTCCATGTGTTGATGACGAGGTGGGAGAATGATCTGCCACCAGTATTCGTTCTGCAGATGCGTGGGACAGTGGCGAGGGCGAGGTCAGCAAAGCTGGCGGTTCAGGGTGTTGAAGGTGGGCCGTTCGTTAAGGTATGCTGGTCCGGCGTTATGGAGTGCTTTATGAGCGTGGGTGAGGAGCTTGAAGGTGATCCTCTTGTGTACCGGCAGCCAGTGCAGGTCTCATAGGTGGGCGGTGATGTGGCTGTGGCGCGGGATTCCGAGGATGATGCGTGCGTAGGCGTTTTGTATGCGTTGGAGTCTTTTCTGGAGTTTGGCCGTGGTTCCCGCGTAGAGGGCGTTGCCGTAGTCCAGCCTGTGGCTCACGAGGGCTTTGGTGACTGTCCTGGATGAATTGGTCAGACAAATTTGCTTACGCTTTTCCACCTCTGCCACTCATTCCATTACTAGTGAGAAAACTCCAACAACATTCCCTCACAATGATCCTAGTTGCTCCAACATGGGCAAGGCAACCATGGTTCACAACTCTGTTGGAACTATCAGTAGTGCCACATGAAAAGCTTCACCTCTTGTGAGAAAGTGCCATCTTTCTTGCATTGTATGCCCCACTTTTTGCTGAATTGCTTATGTGCTTTGACTAAGTGTGCCCTGGGCTCCTGCAATCAGGTGCCCAGGGCCTGTGTTCCTGCCCTAAAACTGTATTGAAGCTAAAACCCAACTGGCATCTCTGGCCACATGTCAGCCCCTGGTAAATGGTACCATAGGTACCCAGGGCATTGTGACCAGAGAAGACCCCTAAAGGCTGCAGCACTTATTGTGCCACCCTTAGGGGCCCTGCACCCTGACACACGCACACTGCCTTTGCAGGCTGAGTGGCCTGGTGCAGAACTAAACAAAGAGTCGACATGGTGTGCCATGCCCACAAACCCACTGCCCTGGCATACATTAGTCACCCCTCTAGGTGGGTGCCCTATGCCAGTGGTGTGGGCACATGTGCATGAGCCCTGCGCCCCTACAGTACCCAGGGCCATCCCTGGACACTAAGTGCAGTGTTGCCGTTAAGAGTATATGGTGCTGGGACGTTGTCATTACGAACTCCACAGCACCATAATGGCTACACTGAAGACAGACAAGTTTGATGCCATACTTCTCAGCACATTAAACCCACACTGATGCCAGTGCGGGATTTAATGTTAAATCCACTACAGAGGGCACCTTAGAAATGCCCCCCTGAAACCTAACCTACAATCCACATCTTGTCTGAGAGGCTGCAACACAGCAGACATATTGCTGGACCCCTGGGTGGAGAGCCCCCCGCTCTCCTGGGCCTGCAACAATGCACATCCTGGGGGAGGTGCCAGGTCTCTTCCCCAGGATGGGCAGGGACCCTACGTCAGGAAAGGGGGTGTGCCAACCTTTGCCAACTCCACCCCTCAGGTGGAGGAGGCGAGGTGAAGCACGACCCCGGGCTCCGGCCATCTTGTAGATGGGGAGCCCTGCCCAATCCCAGCTAGGCTCCTGCCCCCTCTCACAGGAGAGGAGCAGGCTAGGGGGTGTCCTCACCCCAGGACAGGGACCCATTGGTCCCTGCCCTTGCCCTACCTGTAACGCCCCATAATTTAGTATTTAGGGGCTCCCTGAACCTTCCTTCCTCAGATCCCGATAGCAAAAGAAGATCAAGAAGAAGACCCGCCGCGCAGCTGCTAACAGGACAACAACAACTGACTTGGCCCCAGCCCTACCGGCCTGTTGATCCTGGAACCTGCTCTTGCCTAATCCCGGCGACCTCTGCAGACAGCAACCTTGGGACACCCAGAGGACCTGCCTGCCTTGAGCCTCTCGAAGATTGGGACTCCCATCAGCAGAGGCCCTGCTGGGACTCCCATCAGTAGAAGCCCTGCTGGAACAACCCACCTGGTGCTCACCAGGAAGCTCCGGACCAGCCCACTCGGCACCAGCCGAGCCCGGGCCGGGCCAACCCGAACCAAGACCACGAGGACGTCCCCTGACGACTGGGACCCGAAGTCCAGTGCCCAAAGACCCTCCTCGACGAACCAGCGGACGTCTGCAGACTCAGAACCAGGGGCCACCCCAACCGCGGTAAGCTTTTCCGACTTCAATATTGTCCAGTGTTTACAGAGCCACTTTCTCACATACAGTAAGTACACAACGTAATCTTCCAGTCTTCAGGGGTTAGACCAACACTTGGCAATGTTCAGTTTTTACGATAGATACTGCACCACCAGTGGCACTGGGGCGGCCAGGCGCAGAGTTCACTGTGCCCAATGTTTGGCAGTGGAGACTAGGGGCACCCGCAAGAGGTGCTGGTTGCTGGTAGGTACTTGCAGTATCAGGGGACAGGCCCAGTTGGTTAAGGTGAGCATGGGGGTGCACTAGGCAGCAACAAAGCTACACCACCAGTGGCGGCCGGGTACAGAATGCAAATCAGAGTAGGGTGCCCAATGCTCTTCAAAAGGAATCTTGGTCGCACAAAGGATGCAGGTTCACACCAGGAGGCTGGATGAAGGTGACCATCGGCCGGACAGGTAAGTTGGGTGGCAGGAACAGGCCTGAGCACTGCCTGCTCGGCTCCCCAAAGTTGGAGGGGTTGAAGATGTAAGGGTGCCTTTTGGTGTTGCATTCTCTTTTTACGGAATCCTATCACAGTCAGGGGTGACCATTCGTGTAAAGGCTGCAGTTGACTTTGTGGGGTCCAGGAGATGTCAGCCACCGATTGAGTTGAGGTCTGGATCACAGGGGAGAAATCACTGTACAGGTAAGCCACTCAAACTTTGGCCGTGGGCGTCTGGAGCAGAGTGGGCAGGAGTTGCAGATCCACCTGGATCCAGAGTTCTTGCATGTGGATTTTTCTGAACAAGGCTGCTTTCCTCAGGAGATCTGGTCTTAGTTGAAGGGTGGCATTCTTCCAGGGGTTCTTGGAAGTGGCTGTCTACAGGACAAGCGTCTTTGCAGGGTCTTGGAGCAGGAGTCAGCTCGGTAGGGCTGGGACCAAATTAGTAGTCGTCTTCCAGGCTGGGCTGCACAGTGTTTTCTTCATCTTTTCTTCTTGGGTCGCAAGAATATGAGGATCAAGGTTGAGGAGGGGCCCCGAAATACTGAATTAAGGGGTGTTACAGGTACTGGCAGATGGCAGTCAAGGGGCTACTTGCCTTTAGAGTGACTGCACCCTTTTAATGTCCCTGCTCTTTAGAAAGGGGGTATCCCCGAACCCCATTGGGTAGAATACTTCCATTCAAGATGGCGGATTTTCTAAGGAGGGGGTTACCTCGGTCCAGGGCACCGTAGGGGGGTCCTGGCAGAGAGGTACATACTTCTCTGGACGACTAGTTTTCCCGCCGACTTTGCCGCCAAAAGTGGGGCTTGGTCGGGGGGACAGCCATTTACTTTAGCTGAAGAGGCACTGGCTAGCATATCAAAGGGCAGAAAGCCTTTGAGCCTCACCACCCTGGATGCTGTTCCTGCTTTGGGGTAGGTGTGAAGCACCTCCACCCCAAGAAACCTTTGTCCCTGACCCACGAGAGCACAAGGGCTCCCACCTCAGGGGGTCAGAAACATGTCTGTGTGTTACAGGCTGGTACCGACCAGTCAGTGGCTGTGAGAAAGTGCCCTCTTTCTGCAGGGTTGCCCCCACCTTTTGCTGAATTGCTGATGTGCTTTGATGGAGAGTGCCCTGGGCTCCTGCTAATCAGGTACCCAGGGCCTATGTTATTTCCCTAAAACTGCATTATAACCTAAACCCAATTTGCATCTCTGGCCACAGGTTAGCCCCTGGTAAATGGTACCACAGGTACCGAGGACACTGTGATCAGAGAAGGCCTCTAACGGCTGCAGCACTTACTGTGCAACCCTTAGATGTCCTGTACCATTACACCCACTCACTGTGTTTGCAGACTGCGTCTTTTGGCGCAGAACAAAGTGAAGAGTCAACATGGTACACATCCCTGTGTGCCAAACCTACAACCCACTGCCCTGGCATTGATCAGTCACCCCTCTGGCTGGGTGCACTATACCAGTGGTGAGGGTACAGGTGCATGATCCCTGTACCCCTACAGTGTCTAAGTCCATTCTTAGAGATTGTAAGTGCAGTGCAGCCATTAGGAGTATATGGTGCTGGGATTTTGTCATTACGAACTCCACAGTACCATAATGGCTACACTGAAAACTGAGAAGGTTGGTATCAAACTTCTCAGCACATTACACCCACACTGATGCCAATGTGGGCTGTGGGATTTAATGAGAAATGCACAGAGAGAGCATCTTAGAGATGCCCCCTGAAAACTAAACTACCACTAGTGTCCAGGCTGAGTGGCTGCTTTCAGCTGCCACTGCCAGACATGTTTCTAGACCCCTGGGTCGAGAGCCTGCTGCTCTCTGGGACCAGAAACAGTGCACGTCTTGGGAGGACGAGGTTCCAAGTCTCCTTCCCCAGGATGGGCAGGGTTCATGAAGGGTAAACTTCAAAGGCTTGCCGCATTTGTGAGCTTCCCCAGGGCACTAGCTGCTCTCAGTGACTGGTCCCCACTGGTTCTGACACCCACTTTGGGTGGCAGAACCAGTAGGAAAAACAAGCGAGGAAGAGAGGTATGCCCACCCCTGCCAACTCCACCCCTCAGGTGGGGGAGGCGAGGTGAAGCACAACTCTCAGTCCTCGACATTTTGAAGATGGGGGGACTCAGCCAACCAGGGACAGTCTCATGCCCCCTCCCACGGGAGGGTGGCATAATAGGGGGTGTACCCTCCCCAGGGAAGGGACCCATTGGTCCCTGCTTTTTACCTACCAGTAACACCCCTAAATATAGTATTTAGGGGCAACCCTGAACCTTGCTTCCTACAAGAAGGACCAAACAGCCGTTCAGCAGCTAACAAGAGGAAGACGTCCACTGACTTGGCCCCATCCCTACCGGCCTGTCTCTCCCTCGAACCTGCTCCTGCGAAATCCTGTTGTGTCCAGCAGCAGGCAACCTTGAATACCGCGGAGGACCTGCCTGCCTTCATCCACAAAGACTTTGTCTCCCTTGAACACTGGATTTGTTCATCTGCAACCGGCCGGAAACCGCAAGTCTGCACCCACCATCCACGGCCCAAGCTTGTATGGGCAAACACCACGAGGAGGTCACCCCGGCAATCCTGACCCGAGATCCGGGGACCCCGGCCTGCCTCAAGCCTCCAGCCGACGCCTGCAGTATAAATCCAGAAGGCCCCCCCCACCCAACCGCGACCAGGAGCTGGTAAGATCTGACTCCAAAAGGCACCCCTGCACCCATCGCCACACGGCCTTGTGTGCCCAAACAGACGGTGCCTAACCAATCCCTAACTTCCCAACTTACCTCTCGAATGGTGGTCGGACACAAAAACCGTCGTCCCCAAGCCTGCAGTGCCTTTGCAAACCACAGGTTCCCCATTGAAAACAGGGCACCCAATGCCAAAACAGCACCCTGCACCCAGCTGCCCCTGCGCCGCTGCCTGTGCACTTTGTGTGCTAAACCAGATACCCCTTTGCCCTGAGCCTAACACCAGGAGCTTGGCTCCCACAACCAAGTGGCATCCTAGTCAGCAGCAGCCCCCAACCGGAGGCCCCCTATCCCTACATTGGATAACATTGGGCCTCAGCACTCTGTACCCGGCCGTCCTAGTCCCGCTGAGGGTGTAACAAGAGTGCATCCTTGACCCTAGGGGACCCCTGAGCCTACCCCAGAACCTCAACTCCCACTACCAAATGACCTCAAAACCGATAACACTATGTTTGAGGGATATGAGCTGCAGATTGTACACTGTGCATTAGATCGCCACCTGGTGTCGGGCTCGGATGATTGCAGGTTGTTGTCTTCTTGAAAGAAGTCTTTGTAGTCACGAGACCGGTGACTCCTCCCTTGGACAATACTGCGCATGGGCATCGGCTCCATCCTTAGATTGTTTTTTTTCCGCCACTGGGTTCGGATGAAAATTTCTCCGCTCCGGCCAGAAAAACACTTGTCAGCAACTTCGAAGCGCAGAACTTACACAAACTTCCAATAACTACCTTCGACATCGACTGCAATACTTTTCCATGCCATCGTTTCCATTCCGGTCATCGAAGTGGGCCGTTAGGCCTATCGACGCCGTGCGGCCTACACCACATGGAAAGAACTCTGTTCAAGAGATGCCCGGTATGTCAAGCAAAGTTTCCACATAGCGACCACCACGAGGTCTGCAATCTCTGTCTATCGCCGGAACACGACGAGTCGACCTGCACAGCTTGTGCATCCTTCTGATAGAAGAAAACCATCCGGGATTGGAGAGCACGTCGACACGAAATGAGGAGATCAGCTCCTGTACCGGAAGACATCTTCGACGAAGAGGTTCCCCTCATTCCCGAAGAAGACTCACCTGATCTCCAGATCGTATCAGAGGCGGACGACTCGGATGACTCCATTCCATCGGGTCAGCGCGTGAGTACTCCTGCCCCAGCACTACATATTCTGCCCAAACCGAAGGCAAAGATCAGCACTCTGCCCAAAGGGCCCAGTCGAGGCCGAATACCTGCTTCGAAAGCCCCGCTTTCCAGCCTGGCTCCGAAGAAACCACTGAGCCTTCTAGTGCCTCAACACCGAGCACGCCTCTGCCATGGACACCAAAAAATGAAGACCCTTCGGCACCGAAGCCGAAAGACCCTTCGGCACCGAAGCCGAAAGACCCTTCGGCACCGAAGCCGAAAGACCCTTCGGCACCGAAGCCGAAAGACCCTTCGGCACCGAAGCCAAAAGACCCTTCGGCACCGAAGCCAAAAGACCCTTCGGCACCGAAGCCAAAAGACCCTTCGGCACCGAAGCCAAAAGACCCTTCGGCACCGAAGCCAAAAGACCCTTCGGCACCGAAGCCAAAAGACCCTTCGGCACCGAAGCCAAAAGACCCTTCGGCACCGAAGCCAAAAGACCCTTCGCCACCGAAGCCAAAAGACCCTTCGCCACCGAAGCCAAAAGACCCTTCGGCACCGAAGCCAAAAGACCCTTCGGCACCGAAGCCAAAACCAGTAACGTCACCGAAGCCAAAACCAGTAACGTCACCGAAGCCAAAACCAGTAACGTCACCGAAGCCAAAACCAGTAACGTCACCGAAGCCAAAACCAGTAACGGCACCGAAGCCAAAACCAGTAACGGCACCGAAGCCAAAAACAGTAACGGTACCGAAGCCAAAACCAGTACCGGTACCGGCACCGGAGCCAAAACCAGTACCGGTACCGGTACCGACACCGGAGCCAAAACCAGTACCGGTACCGACACCGGAGCCAAAACCAGTACCAGTACCGGTACCAAAACCAGTACCAGTACCGGCACCGAAGCCAAAACCAGTACCAGTACCGGCACCGAAACATAAAGACGTACCGGCACCGAAAGAAGCACTGGCTCCGAAGCCGTCTACTTCTACACCTTCGATGCCGAAAAACTCAAAGCCTGATTCCGAAGTGGTCAGCTCGTCATGAGCCACGGCGCTCCGGTGCTCATGACGAGCTGAGCTCGTCATGACCGCGCCCGTTCCAATGGAACGTTCAGCACAGCAGGGGAATCAGCCCGGCGTGCGAGCGTTCCACGGCACGGGCGCGGTCATGACGAGCTAAGCTCGTCATGAGCACCGGAGCGCCGTTGTCATAAGCATGCAAGGAGTTAAACAAGAAGTGCAAACCACCATTTTAAACCAACCATGTAATCAGAACCAGTTATTTGCCCTAGAAGTAGACACTATGCTGGAAAAAATGAAGAAAGATACAGACACTGCAAAGTCTATGGCGATTTACAGTCCACACCAGCTAGAAGCTCCTTTCATCGCTCCTCGTACACAGGAGGCTCCAAACCAACTGGAGCAGACACTACAACATCTTTCAAATCCCAAACATCCTCTAACAAGGGATACTTTAGAGGAGGATACAGAGGCAATAATAAAGGAAGAGGTCGCGATAACAAAAACAACCGATCCTCTTCCGCCACAAAACAGTGACTTCCCTCTGCTCCCCCCAAAGCATTCCACTCCTGTAGGGGGCAGATTAACACAGTTCCTACCTGTCTGGAACTCCATTACAACAGACAAGTAGGTAAGACAGACTATCCAACATAGCTACTGCCTTGAACTTACAGCAACCCCTCCACACATACCTCCCAGGCAGCGTCCAATGTCTACAGACCATCTGACTCTGCTTCAACAGGAGGTTCTATCACTTCTACAAAAAGATGCTATTCAGATAGTTCCTTTAGAAGAACAAGGAACAGGGGTTTACTTGCTGTACTTTCTAATTCCCAAAAAGGACGGAACACAAATGCCAATTCTCGACCTCCGGCCCCTCAACCATTACATACAATCAGATCATTTTCATATGATCACTCTACAACAATTCACTCTACTGCTGCAACAAGGCGACTTCCTTACAACACTAGATCTAAAGGACACCTACTTCCATATCCCTATACATCCTGCCCACAGAAAGTATCTAAGGTTTGTACTGAAAGGACAACACTACCAGTTCAAAATCCTCCCATTCGTAGTGACAACCGCACCAAGAGTATTCGCAAAATGTCTAGCAGTGGTAGCAGCACATCTCAGAAGACAACAAATACATGTCTTCCCTTATCTGGACGACTGGCTCATAATAGCCAAGTCATTCAATTAGTGTGTCCAACACACACATCAAACAATTCAAACATTGCACGACTTAGGGTTTACAATAAACGACACCAAATCGCACCTGCAGCCTTCGCATGTACATCAGTATCTAGGGGCTACAATAAACACGTCTACAGCTCTAGCGTATCCCAGTCCAGCAAGGATACAGAGCATTCAAGCCTTAGTCACAGCTTTTCAACACCAACAATCTCTGCAAGCCAGGGTGTTTATGAGACTAATACGCATGATGGCATCTTGCATCCTCATAGTACCACAGGCACGATTGCAAATGCGCCCATTACAAGAATGCCTAGCACAACAGTGGAACCAAGCTCAAGGTCAACTAACAGACCTGGTGTTGGTAGACATCCGCACGCATCGCTCTCTGCAGTGGTGGAACACCAAAAACTTGACAACGGGGCGGCTGTTCCTCGAGCCTGCTCACAACAGACGCATCCCTCACGGGGTGGGGAGCCCATCCATTCCATCACACAACTCTGGGCCAATGGACCAATCAACAAAAACTGCTCCTTATCAACCATCTAGAGCTGCTAGCAATATTCTTGGCACTCAAGACTTTTCAACTTCAAGTACAAAACAAAGCTGTCCTAATCCGGACGGGCAATATGACAGCTATGTACTATATACAAAAACAGGGGGGGACACACTCTCTGCAATTGTCCCAACTTGCACAGAACATTTGGAGATGGGCCATTCCTCAAAACATTTATCTGTTTACGGAACCCCTTCCAGGAGTTCACAATCAGATAGCAGATCTGTTAAGTCGGCAGTCACAACAGATTCACGAATGGGAACTACATCCACAAGTTCTTCAGCCATTCTTCCGGAGGTGGGGGCACCCACACATAGATCTGTTTGCCACACACCAAAACGCAAAATGCCCAGCCTTCGCCGCCAGGTTTCCACACCCACTGTCCGAAGGCAATGCGATATGGAGGAACTGGTCAGGCATATTTGCGTACGCTTTTCCGCCTCTCCCGCAGTAGTGCACAAGCTCAGACAACAGTCTCTCACACTGATCCTAGTAGCTCCCACATGGGCACGCCAACCGTGGTTCACCACACTACTAGATCTCTCTCTAGTTCCACATCAAAAGCTACGGCTCACACCCTCCCTGTTAACACAGAACCATGGAGAAATCAGACACCCAGACCCAAACCAACTGAATTTGGCAATCTGGCTCCTGAAGTCTTAGTTTGGTTATCTAAACCTACCACCAGACTGTATGAACATCATTAAAGAGGCTAGGAGACCCACCACCAGAGCGTGTTATGCCGCTAAATGGAAAAGATTTGCCATTTATTGCAACAATAATCAAATTGATCCCCTGGATGCTTCCATCCAAAATATCATTTGCTACCTTTTACATTTACAAAGGTCTAATTTGGCATATTCTTTCATACGCCTGCACCTTGCAGCAATTGCAGCCTATTTACAAAACAGGCAACATCTGTCTCTCTTCAGAGTACCTGCAATCAAAGCATTCATGGAAGGATTAAAAAGAATCATCCCACCCAGATTGCCACCTTCTCCTGTGTGGAACCTCAATCTTGTCCTTACAAGACTCATGGAGCCCCCTTTCGAGCCGCTACATAAATGTGAACTGCAATTCCTAATATGGAAAACCGCTTTCCTTGTTGCCATTACTTCTCTCAGAAGAGTAAGTGAGATACAAGCTTTCACTATACAAGAACCATTTTTTCAAATACATCCTAACAAAGTGGTTCTTAGATCTAATCCAAATGTTCTTCCAAAGGTTATCACTCCTTTTCACCTAAATCAATCCGTAGAGTTACCAGTGTTTTTCCAAAACCCAGATGCTGTAGCGGAAAGGGCTTTACACACATTAGATGTTAAGAGGGTTCTCTTATACTATATAGATAGAACTAAATCCTTTCGACAGACAAAACAACTGTTTGTATCTTTCTCTACTCCACACAAAGGCAACCCCATCTCAAAGGGTGGGATTGCAAGGTGGATTATAAAGTGTATACAAATATGCTATATTGAAGCTAAACGTACATTAACAGTTCCTCCTAGAGCTCACTCTACTCGCAAACTAGGAGCCTCTATGGCTTTCTTAGGAAACATACCCCTAGAGGACATATGCAAGGCAGCAACATGGTCTACACCACACACATTCGCCAAACACTTTTGTGTTGATGTGCAAGCCAAGCAGCAAGCTGCTGTAGGCCAAGCTGTCCTTAAAACTCTCTTTCAAAGCACTGCAACGGATACAGGTGACCACCGCTAAGGGAGATACTGCTGTACAATCAATGCACAGTGTACAATCTGCAGCTCATATGCCTCGAACGACAAACACTCGCACATACCTGGCTGTACGTGGACCTTCTGGACGGCGTGCGGATCGCCTTTGCCTCTGATTTCACGCCTCGCGGAACCCGCTGCGCTTCGCCAAGGGGCGCCTGGAACTTGGGAGCTGCCGCTGCCGCTGTTGGGACAGACCAGGGTAAATTGGCTGTGAGGGCTGCGAGCAGGAGGGGCTGGACTCAGTTTCCCAAGAGTCACAGCTCAGCTCCGCCCGCAACACCTGGGCCGCTCTCCCTCATCGCCCCGCCCTTAGCTGACCAGTGAAAGCTGCCGGATTCCTCTCTCTACGTGGGACAAACACTCGCACATACCTGGCTGTACGTGGACCTTCTGGACGGCGTGCGGATCGCCTTTGCCTCTGATTTCACGCCTCGCGGAACCCGCTGCGCGGGTCCCGCTTCGCCAAGGGGCGCCTGGAACTTGGGAGCTGCCGCTGCCGCTGTTGGGACAGACCAGGGTAAATTGGCTGTGAGGGCTGCGAGCAGGAGGGGCTGGACTCAGTTTCCCAAGAGTCACAGCTCAGCTCCGCCCGCAACACCTGGGCCGCTCTCCCTCATCGCCCCGCCCTTAGCTGACCAGTGAAAGCTGCCGGATTCCTCTCTCTACGTGGGACAAACACTCGCACATACCTGGCTGTACGTGGACCTTCTGGACGGCGTGCGGATCGCCTTTGCCTCTGATTTCACGCCTCGCGGAACCCGCTGCGCGGGTCCCGCTTCGCCAAGGGGCGCCTGGAACTTGGGAGCTGCCGCTGCCGCTGTTGGGACAGACCAGGGTAAATTGGCTGTGAGGGCTGCGAGCAGGAGGGGCTGGACTCAGTTTCCCAAGAGTCACAGCTCAGCTCCGCCCGCAACACCTGGGCCGCTCTCCCTCATCGCCCCGCCCTTAGCTGACCAGTGAAAGCTGCCGGATTCCTCTCTCTACGTGGGACAAACACTCGCACATACCTGGCTGTACGTGGACCTTCTGGACGGCGTGCGGATCGCCTTTGCCTCTGATTTCACGCCTCGCGGAACCCGCTGCGCGGGTCCCGCTTCGCCAAGGGGCGCCTGGAACTTGGGAGCTGCCGCTGCCGCTGTTGGGACAGACCAGGGTAAATTGGCTGTGAGGGCTGCGAGCAGGAGGGGCTGGACTCAGTTTCCCAAGAGTCACAGCTCAGCTCCGCCCGCAACACCTGGGCCGCTCTCCCTCATCGCCCCGCCCTTAGCTGACCAGTGAAAGCTGCCGGATTCCTCTCTCTACGTGGGACAAACACTCGCACATACCTGGCTGTACGTGGACCTTCTGGACGGCGTGCGGATCGCCTTTGCCTCTGATTTCACGCCTCGCGGAACCCGCTGCGCGGGTCCCGCTTCGCCAAGGGGCGCCTGGAACTTGGGAGCTGCCGCTGCCGCTGTTGGGACAGACCAGGGTAAATTGGCTGTGAGGGCTGCGAGCAGGAGGGGCTGGACTCAGTTTCCCAAGAGTCACAGCTCAGCTCCGCCCGCAACACCTGGGCCGCTCTCCCTCATCGCCCCGCCCTTAGCTGACCAGTGAAAGCTGCCGGATTCCTCTCTCTACGTGGGACAAACACTCGCACATACCTGGCTGTACGTGGACCTTCTGGACGGCGTGCGGATCGCCTTTGCCTCTGATTTCACGCCTCGCGGAACCCGCTGCGCGGGTCCCGCTTCGCCAAGGGGCGCCTGGAACTTGGGAGCTGCCGCTGCCGCTGTTGGGACAGACCAGGGTAAATTGGCTGTGAGGGCTGCGAGCAGGAGGGGCTGGACTCAGTTTCCCAAGAGTCACAGCTCAGCTCCGCCCGCAACACCTGGGCCGCTCTCCCTCATCGCCCCGCCCTTAGCTGACCAGTGAAAGCTGCCGGATTCCTCTCTCTACGTGGGACAAACACTCGCACATACCTGGCTGTACGTGGACCTTCTGGACGGCGTGCGGATCGCCTTTGCCTCTGATTTCACGCCTCGCGGAACCCGCTGCGCGGGTCCCGCTTCGCCAAGGGGCGCCTGGAACTTGGGAGCTGCCGCTGCCGCTGTTGGGACAGACCAGGGTAAATTGGCTGTGAGGGCTGCGAGCAGGAGGGGCTGGACTCAGTTTCCCAAGAGTCACAGCTCAGCTCCGCCCGCAACACCTGGGCCGCTCTCCCTCATCGCCCCGCCCTTAGCTGACCAGTGAAAGCTGCCGGATTCCTCTCTCTACGTGGGACAAACACTCGCACATACCTGGCTGTACGTGGACCTTCTGGACGGCGTGCGGATCGCCTTTGCCTCTGATTTCACGCCTCGCGGAACCCGCTGCGCGGGTCCCGCTTCGCCAAGGGGCGCCTGGAACTTGGGAGCTGCCGCTGCCGCTGTTGGGACAGACCAGGGTAAATTGGCTGTGAGGGCTGCGAGCAGGAGGGGCTGGACTCAGTTTCCCAAGAGTCACAGCTCAGCTCCGCCCGCAACACCTGGGCCGCTCTCCCTCATCGCCCCGCCCTCACCTATTACCCAATTGTATCCAAGGCCATAAGTTAGCACACGAATACCGCTGCGCGGGAGCGCGCGGGAGCGTCCCGGGAGAAGCCCGGGACAAGGGCGGGACCGTCTGTGGCCGTCCGGGGCCGCAGGAGGCCGGGCTGGGCCAGGTCTCTAACGATTGGACTAGAATATTATTGTTTTAGGTAAAATTTGCTTAGTATTCATATCTGTTACCCTTTTAGGTTTTAGCTGTTTTTAACCTGTTATTTATTGATAACTCTCATCTAACCACATAGTTTGTTAAAGAATGTCTTCTTCCACTCCAAATACCCTCCCTGATCGTGTGGGTGTCTCTATACTTGGCCCCTTGGATAGATTCTTTACTAAAGCTACAAAAGATATTGATCGTGAGCTATTACTGGCAGAAAAAAGGGCCGAACGGCGCTTATCAGTAGAGGCTGTTAAAAGACAGGTTCCTTCTGCTAATAGAGGCGTACTTTCTGTATCCATAGTAGAATCGCCGGACATAGATGTAGAACTTTTTAATACTGATGGGATTCCGCAAATTTTCCAGGATAATCCCCCACTTCAGGGGGGTCAAGGTATGATGGTGACCATTTTGAGTGATTCGTCCATGGCTACCACTGATAATCTTATAGATCTTAATACCCCATTACTCCAGGAAACTAATACTCATTGCCCTATTAATGTAAATGTTATTCCGCCCCCCTTGAAGTTACAAACAGAGGTTGTTAGCTTGTTGCCTTCCCCTCCTTCTCCAGAAACAACTGAGACACACCATGGTCAGAAGCGTAAAAATGGTGTCTCTTCGCCAGCAAGGAAGAGGAGAAGGCGGGGAAACAAAAATAAAAATAGGTCTCTCAATCCATGGAAACCCTCTGAGATGGCATCTCCAAGACCTCCGTTGCCAGTGGAATTGGGGAACGCCATGTCAGAGGGAAAAACAGAAACACAAATAATTGCAGACGGGGAGAGTAATAAAAGCTATAGTGCCGAGCTATTGAAAGCATTTGAAAAAATGTTAAAATCATTTGTTTTACCGCTTGTAGAAAGGTTAAAGACGATAGAAAAAAAACTGGACTCCCTCCTTTCTCAACCAATACCCCGAGATAATGTAGTGTTACCTATCTTGGTTGCTGATCATGGTGATCAAAATACCAATAAATCTCTTAGTCAGCAAAATCCCCCCAACAAATTACAGAAACCAGTTGTTGATAAAAATAGTTTATCTTTGACAAATACGCAAGTAATTGGTGTAGAAAAAGGGAAAGTACCTGCGGCTGTCCTAAAACCTACAGAACAGAAGAAAGCGACTAATCTGGAAATGTCGCAAAATGGTAAAGTTAAATTGCAATATAAAAATACGGTACAATTACCTCCAGATTCGTATGGTTTTGTTATTGTATTAACTGGAGTCCCAATTGTTGGGGAGAAGGAAATTGAATCAAATAGAAGTTTAAAAAATAAAGTAATACACTGGTTGTCCGTGAATAGACCACTACCAGCATACTTGAATGGGGACATTGTATCTGTTAGGAGGTGTCAATGGATAGGCATACGTCCCAAGGATATAGATGGGGATTTGATCATAGTGAATTTTAAGGACCAGAAGGTGGTATCCTTTATAAACGATTGGTGTGTTGGTAGTACTGAAGGCGGTGTTTCTACACGTGGTTTGACATATTTCTACCCAGAGAATATGATGTTCTCATCCAAAGAACGGCAGAGATATGGTTTAAATACCAACTATTATCAAAAACCACCTATAGAATACTCAGCCTTCGACTATAAAAATAGAAATACTAGATTCCATACCTCAGCCAATCATCGAAATTCCTACTTTGATTCAAATAGCCAATATCGGATCGATCCAAGGGAACACTGGAATATTCCATTGTCTAATATGTTCTATCCCCTGACCCCTCTAAATTTGAATGATTGACTCCCTGTATTTAAACATCCCCTACATGATTCTGGGACAATAGAAGGGGATAGTATGTCCCCTCCAAGAGATGTAAATAGCAGTGAGAACTTGGAAATGAGGAGTGATAAAAAGGACACCTATCAAATTGGGGTATATGAGGTCATCAACCCAGGGGTTAATATCGAAGAAATTGAGACAGGCCAATGTGGCCAAGAGCATTCTTTGGTTAAATTGGTAGTGGAAAAAGAGGGTACTTGTGAAAAGGCTCTAAAAACTTCTGAAAGGATTGGTAATTTCCGTGTACTTTCATGGAATATAGCAGGTTTTGCCCATAGGGTGGAGGATTTGGTATGGGCAGAGTATGTGGATTCTTTTGACTTGGTTTGTCTCCAGGAGACCTGGAGTATAGTGGATCTTAGTTTGGATGGTTTTCAGGCTTTTAACACCTTAGCGATACCATCAAACTCAGGGCGAGCAAAGGGTGGAATGATGACAGCAATCTCTGTAAAACATAATTCAATAACCGTTAATCTTGTGGTGGAAAGTACTTGGTACCAGCTGTTTATTATTAAGAATCTTTTTAGAGAGACTGTTCTCCTTATCAACTGGTACTATAATATATTTGACCCAAATAAAACAGAAATTATTGAAAATTTGTATGAAGAGATTGTTAAAGTAAGAAATAAAGTCTTTCCTTTACTCATTATGTGGTTGGGTGATTTTAACTGTGAGCTGTGTAAATTTAGTGGGTCTAAAGCATGTGGGCTGATGGACTTAGATAATCATCCTATGGTCCATTTTTCACACACAAAACAAGGCGAGGCCCTAAACAGCATTTTAGTAAATAATAATTTATTTATTCTTGATATGAATAGTTTTATGGGTAATAAGAATATGAATACGACTATTCCTTCTTTTCAGGGCACAAGAGGCAGATCTAGCACAATTGACTTTGCGATAGTATCCATGGGTTTCTTTAGCTACCTAAATGACTTTAAAATTGAGGTAAACCCGGCTAGCGATCATAACCCCCTAACCCTGAGTCTCACTATTGCTGCTGATTTAAAGCTGTATCAGGAACAACCAGTAGCATATAGCAAGAATCAGGGCATTACTGTAAAATGGAATAAAGTAGCCGTGGAGGAATTGGAAAAGAGTATTTTTAATGAAAACATGGCTCAGATAGACATATGTCTATCATCCAATCCCGACCCAGTGCATATAATCAGGAGCTTCGAGAAGCTAATGGAAAATGTAGCTACACATTTACTAGTAAAGGAGGGGGGGAAGAAGCATGATCCTGGACCCAAATGGTTTAACGCAGAATGCTCTGCTGCCCAAACTACTTTGGCTAAAGCCCTGCGTATAAAACCTAGAGATGGAAGTATGGTTGTATTAGCTAGGAAACAATATAGGCAGGCAATTAAAAAAAGGAAAAATGAATTGAGGTTTAAAGCTTGGGAAGATTTAGACAAGGCATCTGACTTAAGGGACAATAGACTCTTTTGGGAAGTTATAAATAGGCCCTTTTTAAAATCAGGGGAAGAAAATACAATGCGAGTTCACCTACCAGAAGAAACTTGGGTAACTCATTATAACAAAATCTTTAACCCCAAAGAGATATTATATAATATTGACCTGGAGGAGGATGATTCCCGCTATTTTAATATGGACTCTGCTAAGAAGCTGAGTGAGTCAATTACGCTTGCTGAAGTAATGTTAACTCTGACTTTGGGGGCAGCTTCAAAGGCCCCAGGCCCTGATTCAGTACCTTTAGATCTTTTTAAAACTAATCAAGAGTTTTGGTGTCCCCTACTTATGAATGTATTCAAGGCAATAATAACTGGCCCCATTCCAATTTCATGGAAAGAGGCTGTTTTGGTCCCAATTTTTAAAAAAGGCGACAAGTATGACCCAAGATGCTATCGGCCGATATCACTAATAGACTCAACATGTAAGTTGATGGGTCGGGTGATACTGGCACGGTTGGAAACATGGGCGGAGTCTTCAGGGGTGATTGTAGAATCCCAATATGGTTTTAGGAAAGGGAAGGGAACCACTGAGCAGTGTCTGAACCTTGCTTTGATTATGGGCAAGTACATGGGTGCCAAGAATGGCTCTATACACTTGGCATTCATGGACTTGTCCAGCGCCTTTGATACGGTGTGCAGGGAAAAATTGTGGCGCATGATGGCCTCCATGGGTTTTGAAGAACCTCTGGTGACCCTGCTCCGCAGGCTGCACACTGCTACAACGGTAAGGGTCAGATATGGCCGCGGTGGGGAAAAATCAAAATCAATTTTATCCACTGAAGGCGTCCGACAAGGATGCATTTTAGCACCTTTTTTATTCCTGATTTATACAAATGGATTGGAGGGTTTTTTGTTAGAGACATCTGCTGATTTTCCAAAAATAAATGGAAAAAGAGTCCCAATGTTGTCTTATGCTGATGACACTGTTTTAATGACACTTACCCCAAACAGTATGCAGATTTCATTGAATGCTTTTGATACATTCATGGGCAATTTAGATTTAGGTGTTAATTTTACAAAATCTTTTGCCATGACTTGTGGTCCTAAAAATGTGAAGACACGGAAATATATGGTAAAGAATGCTAATATTGAGAAGGTGGATAACTTTTGTTATCTGGGTAACCTTTTCAATAAAAAATTGAGTTGGGAACCTTTATTAACAGCAAGGGTTCAGAAGGCTGCCCAGTTAATCGAAGCTCTTTTCCGCTTTTCTAGCAAATTGGGCCAGCGCCGTGTTGCGGAAATTATATTACTATATAAGGCCAAATGTGTCTCTGTTTTGACCTATGGTTCAGGGGTGTGGGGTTCGGACAAATGTGGAAAAATGCAAATTTTGGAGAATAAGTTTGTTAAACGTTTGTTATGTGTGCCACTGAGTACATCTAATATATTTTGCCATGAGGAAGTTGGCATTGAATTCATAAGTGACATTATTCATGTTGCCCCATTGTTATTATGGGCAAAGGTTTGGCAATCAGAAAATTTGAAACTAACAAAAGATATTATCCAAGATTGTCAAAAACTTGATTACTATACCCAAATCCCGTGGATAAGATATGTTAAAGAGACCTTCTTTAAGATAGGTCTAGGAAAAATGTATACAAACCCAGAACTACTTGGTAGGGATACCAAGGAGATTATTAAGAAAGCCTTTAAATCTAGCCTGGGTTCTCTTGTGACAAATGATAGTCTACTGAGCGTACAAGGAAAACCGGCTCACCAGTTTTATTTGTCATATATTATGAACACACAATGGCGTTTTTATTTAACAAGATTTCGACTAGGTACTCTGCATTTTTTGTTTGCTTTCCCTAAACAGGGGGGATGGTGGGAAAAGTTACCCAACTGCCCTTGTAATAATAAGGTGTCGCAAAATACTCTCCATCTTTTGTTTTTTTGTACCCTGTATAAAGTTCCAAGAAATGTTTTTCTTAAACCTTTATTGGCATCATTTCATACACGCTATTATAAAGAAGCGTATGATTGTTTGTTGTCCCTATCAACTGTACATATTTGTAATTCCGTTTTAAGTTTTATCAGATCAGCTCTGGTGATTCGGAACAGATACTGATGACATTCGGTTTTTCAGAAAAGCTTGTAAATATGTAAAATGTTTGGTTAATTCCATTTGTTTTTAAAAATTTTTGTCATGTTTACTTTTATGGTTTCTATGTGAAATCGAAATAAAGTTTTTTTTTTTTTTTTTTTTTTTTTTTTTTTTGCCTCGAACGAAAAATGCTACTTACCAGTATGCATCTGTTCTTGGCATGTAGAGCTGCAGAGTTGTACACGCCCTCCCGCCTCCCCGGGACTTGTATCCGTTCCAGTTTTTCATCTTACTTAGATGCACACGCATGGACAGCCGTCTTTCTTTACTTCTACTAGCTTCATCATTTCCCATCATGGCGTAAAACAATCCAAGGATGGAGCCGATGCCCATGCGCAGTATTGTCCAAGGGAGGAGTCACCGGTCTTGTGACTACAAAGACTTCTTCCAAGAAGACAACAACCTGCAATCATCCGAGCCCAACACCAGGTGGCGATCTAATGCATAGTGTACAACTCTGCAGCTCTACATGCCAAGAACAGATGCATACTGGTAAGTAGCATTTTCCTTTCCTCCATAGGATAACATTGACTGTTTTTCTGTGGAAAGATATATATGTGGAAACCATATATATATATATATATATATATATATATATATATATATATATATATATATATATATATATATATATATATATATATATATTATATATTCACAAAGTGATCCAGCAGACTGTGAGATCGCTCAACAGCGTGTGCTCAGCTCAGGGGTCGGATCCAGACCCAAATAATCATTTTTCTGTACAAATGGAGCGGCACAATCAGAAAGTTTTAGAAGCCTTTAATCAGCGCTTCCCCCACCAACGCGTTTCAGCCATACAAGGCTTTGTTCACGGTTAGTTGGTCCTTCTACTATTTTCAATTATATACTGGGCCATATTAGTCATTTATGGTGCATTATGGGATATGTAGTATGAAAACAGTGTACACACAATTTTAAATTAAAAGAAAGACTGGTGTGATCATATTATTTACATCTCATTATGTTGAATAGTTCATGTTAAGTCACATGGGCAATTTAAATTAAAGTTCATATTTTGGAATAGTTCCAGAGCAATGTCATTTCTGTTATTGGGTTTAGTACCCCAATCTTCTTTATAGACTGAAAAGCTGGTACTGCTGTATTCACTCTAAATGTACATGGAGATCCTCTCCAAAGTTCATACCTCTGGGCGTTTTTGTTCGTAACCGGATGATTAAGCGGGACTCAATTTGTCGCAGTTTTCGAACCGAATCACCACCTCTTTCCATTTTGGTTAGCATTTTTAGTCCATAAAATCGCATTGTTTTCCAATCACCTTCTTGGCATGTGTTGACATGTTTTGCTGTTGCGTATAGCATGTTCTTATTTTTCACAGCCCTGATGTGTTCCAAAATTCTCTTTTTGAGCATGCATGTGGTGCTGCCTATATATTTACTTCCGCATTTGCATTCAATTACATAAACCACGTTTTTTGATGTACAGGTGATTTGTTGGTCAATGTGCATTATTTTTCCATTTGGTTCTTCAATGCTCTTTTTGCTGGTTCCAATTTTGCAAGCTTTACATGAGGAACAAGGTTTAAATCCTTTCCGTTGATCCTTAAGCCAATTTGTCTCCGGTTTTGGCTGAAAATGACTTCTTACCAAGAGATCTTTAAGAGATGTGTTCTTTTTGTATGTGATTTGTGGTTGATTGCCTGCTAATTCTCCTATATCTGGATCCCCAGATATCAGGTGGCAATATTTTTTCATTTTGTTGGCGATGATTCCACTTTCTTTGTTGTAAGTGGTTACAAATCTGGGTGGTTCAATTTTATCTGTAATTTTTGGTTTTTCAACTAACAATTCCGCTCTTGTTTTTTGATCAGCCTTCTTCTTGCATTTTTGTAGGACACGATCTTCATATCCTCTTGACTTGAATCTCATCCTGCATTCCTTTAATTTTCTTTCGGCATCCTCAGGTTTAGAGCAATTTCGTTTTAGCCTCCAGTAATCTCCATACGGTACACTTTTTAGGAGTGCTTGTGGATGAAAGCTAGTTCCATGTAACACACTGTTCGTGGCTGTTTTTTTACGGAACAGTGTGGTCTCCAGTTTTCCATTCGAGATATAAACTTGTGTGTCCAGGAAATCGATTTGTTTTTTGTTTGTTGTACAAATAATTTTGAAATTCACGATCTGATCCGTGCCAAATTATAAACAAATCGTCTATGTATCGGACCCACAAAATGATCCGTTCCAATTCCTGTTGATTGTTCGTATTCCATGCCACTGTTTTTTCCCACCAACCCATGGTGGTGTTGGCATAGTTAGGAGAAAATGAAATGCCCATGGCGGTGCCACATTCTTGCCTGTATAGTTCTTGATTAAAAAGGAAGACGTTGTTTGTTAAGCATAGATGGATCATTTTTAGGAGCATTCTTGTATGTTCAAGTGTGGTGATGCTTCGTTGTTTCAGGAAGTATTCACACGCTTCCATCCCCACATTGTGTTTTATCGATGTATAGAGCAAGACCACATCAATTATGACTAAAAGATATTCCTCACTCCATACTACATCTTGAATAATTCTCAGGAACTCCCCTGTATCATTGATGTATGAGGACATGCTCTGTGCAATCGGTCCACGTATTTTGAAACATTTTCATATAAGGAACTGCATGAAGACACAATAGGTCGCCCTGGTGGATTTACTAGTGTCTTATGGATTTTTGGTAAAAAATAGACGCAGGGCATTACTGGGTGATCGATGTTTAAAAATTTCTTTTCCTCATCACTGATTAGTCCTCTTTTGTGCCATTCTTCAAGATGCTTTTTCAATTCTTTTAGCATGTTACTCATTGGATTGAAAGCCAGTTTAGAGTAATTTTCTTGTATCTCTAATTGCCTCATTGCTTCCGCAATATAGTCTGAAGTTTCCATTATTACAATATTTCCCCCTTTGTCGGCGGGTTTGATTGTAATTTTTCCATTTTCCATGAGAGTAGTGATGGCTTTTCGTTCTTCCTTTGTCAAATTTTCTCGGTAGTTATTTCTCACTTTCACTAATTTATCCATTCCTCATTTACTGCATCCGAAAAGAGGTCAATTTTATTTCCAGGTGACAGGATAGGGTAATACCGAGATTTTCTTTTTAATCCGGTTGTAGGTCTTTCATTAGTTCTAATATCCATTCGTTCAAGGATCTGAGTATCTGAAAGGTTTGCGCTTTCTTGGTCAAATAGCATTCTAAAAGTTTGTCTCAAATCAGGTAGTTGTTCAATTGTCACTGTTTCACCGTCCTCATTATTGCAATTCAATCTTTGTTCATTAGAACTTAAAGGTTTGTTGGCATGAATTTTAGCTAGTTTCAGTTTTCTGACAAACTTGTATAGATCAATTTTCGTTTGTACATAGTCAAAATGTGTTTCCGGGCAAAACGACAGACCTTTATTCAACACCATTTTCTCTTTCTCAGTTAGCTGATGATTAGAGAGATTTACAACAAGATGGACTATTTCCTGTTGCGAAGAGGATACTGCCTTTTTTCGATGTTTGGATCTACGTGTTTTTCGGGTACTGGAGCGGGGGTTTGTTGTATCTGTGTTGCTCTTTCCCGTCCTCTTCTTTGATATGGTCTTCTTCCCCTTCCTCCGCCACGTGTGATGCTTTTCTCTAGATTCATCAACGCTACTTCGTCTAAAACAGACAAGTTTTTTGTCTGGGGTGCTTCGAATCTTGCTCCATTCTCACTTACATATGACTCACTTGCGCTAGATGCTACTTTATGTAGAGGATAATTCTTTTTTAAATTATCATAGCGTCTGGCGAATGTCAGAATTCGGCCACATAGGTAATCTTGTTCATCCCGTTTAAATTTGCGTTCCTTTCTTTCTTCAATTTCTTTCTCATAGAGGTCGAGTCTGGCTTCCATTTCTTGTCTTAATTTTGTGACAATGTCCTGATTGGTTTAATTTTCCAGCGCTTTTTCTGCTTCTTTGATTTTGTTCGTAAATTCAACAAGATCAATTTGTGCATGTTTAATCAATATGCGCATCATGTTTAATGAGCAAATGGTATTCTTTTCCATCCATTCCATTAATAGTTCCTCTTTGGTATCCGGATGTGTAGGTAATGTGAAAATGCGAAGGCCTCGTGGAATGCGTTTTACCTCCACATAATTTTCGAGTGCTATCGCCTCCCAGCTCTTATTTATTTCCTTTTTATAGAGTCTTTCAAGTAAATTCATTTTCTGTTTCAGTGTTACATTATTTCTATCCACTGTAACGGCATCTTGATTTATGGTTGCCGTTTCTGCCCCAGACTTGAACATTGTAGATGCTTTGGATGCGCGTTTAGCTGCTCGTGCTTCCATTATAATGTTTGTATTTTCACACCAAATACACAAAGGGGAAATTCCTTCGCGCTATTATTTTTCAGGCTTTATTTCTCTGTTCCTGTATGCAAGTGTTCACCGCGTGTTTATTTAACCAAGACGCGGCGTCTCTAAACACTCGCACTACACGGCCGCTTCGATTTCAGCTTGGTAAACAGTTTCTGTTATTCAGTTCACTGACCTCTTCTGCGGCGTCTTCCAGCAGTTCCGCACAGCCGCACGGTTCTCCTGCTTGCCGGCTTGGAAGGGCGTGGAGTCAGGAAGTAATCTCCTTCAGCTAGAAATCGGGCGCTTCTCTCTGCAATAATCCAAACTTTCACAAAGTGATCCAGCAGACTGTGAGATCGCTCGACAGCGTGTGCTCAGCTCAGGGGTCGGATCCAGACCCAAATAATCATTTTTCTGTACAAATGGAGCGGCACAATCAGAAAGTTTTAGAAGCCTTTAATCAGCGCTTCCCCCACCAACGCGTTTCAGCCACACAAGGCTTTGTTCACGGTTAGTTGGTCCTTCTACTATTTTCAATTATATACTGGCCCATATTAGTCATTTATGGTGCATTATGGGATATGTAGTATGAAAACAGTGTACACACAATTTTAAATTAAAAGAAAGACTGGTGTGATCATATTATTTACATCTCATTATGTTGAATAGTTCATGTTAAGTCACATGGGCAATTTAAATTAAAGTTCACATCAGGGCTGTGAAAAATAAGAACATGCTATACGCAACAGCAAAACATGTCAACACATGCCAAGAAGGTGATTGGAAAACAATGCGATTTTATGGACTAAAAATGCTAACCAAAATGGAAAGAGGTGGTGATTCGGTTCGAAAACTGCGACAAATTGAGTCCCGCTTAATCATCCGGTTACGAACAAAAACGCCCAGAGGTATGAACTTTGGAGAGGATCTCCATGTACATTTAGAGTGAATACAGCAGTACCAGCTTTTCAGTCTATCAAGAAGATTGGGGTACTAAACCCAATAACACAAATGACATTGCTCTGGAACTATTCCAAAATATGAACTTTAATTTAAATTGCCCATGTGACTTAACATGAACTATTAAACATAATGAGATGTAATAATATGATCACACCAGTCTTTCTTTTAATTTAAAATTGTGTGTACACTGTTTTCATACTACATATCCCATAATGCACCATAAATGACTAATATGGGCCAGTATATAATTGAAAATAGTAGAAGGACCAACTAACCGTGAACAAAGCCTTGTGTGGCTGAAACGCGTTGGTGGGGGAAGCGCTGATTAAAGGCTTCTAAAACTTTCTGATTGTGCCGCTCCATTTGTACAGAAAAATGATTATTTGGGTCTGGATCCGACCCCTGAGCTGAGCACACGCTGTCGAGCGATCTCACAGTCTGCTGGATCACTTTGTGAAAGTTTGGATTATTGCAGAGAGAAGCGCCCGATTTCTAGCTGAAGGAGATTACTTCCTGACTCCACGCCCTTCCAAGCCGGCAAGCAGGAGAACCGTGCGGCTGTGTGGAACTGCTGGAAGACGCCGCAGAAGAGGTCAGTGAACTGAATAACAGAAACTGTTTACCAAGCTGAAATCGAAGCGGCCGTGTAGTGCGAGTGTTTAGTATGGGCCAGTATATAATTGAAAATAGTAGAAGGACCAACTAAACGTGAACAAAGCCTTGTGTGGCTGAAACGTGTTGGTGGGGGAAGCGCTGATTAAAGGCTTCTAAAACTTTCTGATTGTGGCGCTCCATTTGTACAGAAGAAAGAAAAAAAAATATATATATATATATATATATATATATATATATATATATATATATATATATATATATATATATATATATATATATATATATATACACAACGCAGCCTTCCATATACTAGAAACGCTGAGCATTGTTGTAAGAATTTCCCTTGCACATAAATACAATTGCAATAAAGCAGGGAGAAAGAAAACACATTTGAAAACTGCTTTAATGCACAGCAGAAATCATCCTGCATAGAGGAATGAAAGAACATTGCCAGCAAATAGGCTGCATTGTAGAAACATCAGTGTAGAAAGCTGAAATGCTATCCCACAGAAACACACAGAATAAATGGGCACCGTGCCTTTAAGGCAGTCATGACCCCTAGCTTCCCATCATGCCTCAGGGGTGAAAGTTGGGTCAGTTGTTCTTTTCGGCTCCTTCTGTCAGGACCCTGGTAACTTCAGCTCTCCGTTTTTTTCTGATTTCTGTCAGAAATTACTACTTATTATTTGTCACTACCTTTTACTTCGACGTATTTTTGCTATTGAAGTACTTTTCTACTATTTTTGAGAGAGTTGAGCAACATTTTCCAGTCACATGTGCCCTCTTTTTAACTCTTGCCCTTCCTGTGGCAAGAAGAAGGCTAAAACAGACTCCCATCCTGTCTGCATTCTTTGCTTTCCTTCTGATCATGCTCCCAAATCTTGCCAGCATTGCCTCTCACTGTCTAAAAGAACACTGAAGGATAGAGAGGATTCGCCTCTATGGGCTGGCAAAGAAGGGAAAACACCCTCAAAAGACAGGTCTCCGATGAAGAAGAGGAAAGAGAAACCCAGTTCATCTAGAATTAAGGTTCCAGTCTGCGCTCTATCGGCCTCGGGCTCGGCACTTCCACTGCCTTCATCTGCAGTGAAAACGCCGACTAAGAGACCCTCTGTGGCGGGCTCACCGTCGAGAGAACACCGGTCGTCGACGAAGACAACAGATAAGTCAGATCCTCCTCCGCCGTCGTCAACCTGGCGCCAATCGGCGTCTAGTAGTCATTCTCAGTTGGTGCAGGCTCGCCCAACATCGAGGGATAGATCTGTTGTCGCCATCAGGTCGGCGTTCGACGTCGGGATATGCTCCGTCGTTGCCAGTTCATCGGTGATCGGCGTCTAAGCAAGCATCTCAGTTGCCGTCAACCAGGCAGCGGTCAACATCGAGACGTGCCTTGTTGTCACCTGAGGCAAGGCACTCAACTCCTCCATTGTCGTCATCCAGGCGACGTTCAACGTTGAGTGCTAGATCGTTGACGACGAAGAACTCATTGTCAAAATCTTGCATCTTCGAGTACACTAGGTGTCGTTCGACGTCGAGACTGCGGTCTCCATCGTCAAGTGCTCCTTGTCGATGGCAGAATGAACACTCTGGTCATGCTCAGCGGTCTACGGACTATTCCAGTCCACTGAACAGATTCCCCGCTACAACGTCTGGTGCAGGAGGTGGACAGATCCCCCACTCCTCGGACCAGGGATCACAGAGGCAAATCTCCGGAGCAGAGATCAACTCATGCTCATCACAAAAGGCGAAGTACACCATCTTGGTCATAGTCTTCAACGCACTCATCCAGACAGGACTACTCTTCTACCCTACGGATAGCCCTCCCTCTAGGGTCACCCATCGATAATAACCCCTTCCATGATGTCCTCGCTAGAGGAGTACAGAAGCTAAGCATAGTTGGCTCCTCAGACCACCACTTCAATCATTTTCGAGACCCTCCATCAGAGGTCTGAGGCTAGACCATTACTCCCTCTAGTCCCTGTCTCCTTGAACGGGTAATGGACATCTTCCTTGTAAGAAAGTGGCTCGGTATATACTGGACTAAAGTAAGGTACAGTGTGCACATAGTCTGCAGTCCCCAGAGGTATGGCAGAGGCTAAAGTTAAATATAACCTTACTCTCTAAAGTGGTAGCTTGGTCGAGCAGTAAGGCGTATCAGAGGACAGTGTAAAGCATTTGTTGTACACACCTAGTCAGCAAATGGTCTCGCACACTCAAGAATTTAACTCTGGGCTAATTGTTTTGTATATAAAAATATTTAATTACTTTATTTTAGAGCCACAGTAGGTATCATAAATACTTTCTCAGAATGAGATGTTGCAATTGAATACTTACAGATAGCAGTTGACTTTTAAATGCAATGGTTACAGTTGTTGCAATATGCAACACAAGCTTAAACACAAAATAACATTGAGCTCAATAGGAGTTTTTAAGTAAATGCAATAAAATCACTTTACATATGTTTTTCTAACTCGGGGCTGGTGCATTTCCTGTAAACATTTGAAAGAAATCGTTTTCGTTATACAGGCGATTTTTAAGGAATATTTGTAAGTTTGGAAAATTGACACTTAAAAGATTTTCTGGTAAAAACCAGGCAATGTATTCCTATGGAGGAAAATTGAGTTAACAGTAAATCACTGTTATAATTACTTTTCAGGTTCAGTGCTGGGCTGAAAGGTACAGCACTGGGATCTCTCCTGATTGCAGGTGAGTAAATTTGTTTCTGATTTTCGGACGATTTTTAAGGAATATTTGTAAGTTTGAGAAATTGACACTTAGAAGATTTTCTAAGTGAAACCCAGCCAATGTTACCCTATAGAGAAAATCAAGTTATCGGTCTTTGGGTAAGTACTCTGCTGGCAAAGTTAAGGTTCTGGGGGTAGACTCAGGGGTCTCCCAGGATCAGGAAGTACAGTTGTTACACCTTCAGCGGCACAGGGGCAGCCGGGTGCAGAGTGACTAGGCCCAATGTTATCCTATGGAGGATAGGGGGCCTTCGGTTGGTGGCTGCTAGCAGGCAGAACACGTGGCTGTGGGAGCTGAGCCCCTGGTCACTTACACAGGGCAAGTGGGGAAGTAGAGTAGGATAGTTGCTGCATTTCCAGTGGCACTCGGACGGCTGGATGCAGGGTGCTTTTGGGCCTTCGGGCGCCCAAAGTTATTCAATGGGAGACTTGGAAGTTGAACAAAGGCTGCATGCTCGGGGACGGAGATTCCTCAGGTGCGACCACCACTGTGAGAAGTTGGCCTGATATATGATGCTCACTAGTTCTAGTGATCACCTTGTATCAGTCCAAACAACCCTTATGGTGATTGGTTGTAAGTCAACCTTATAGACCAGCTATCCTAATGGTAGCATGGACAAATCAGTCTTAAGGCTAAACTCTTTTGGCATGTGAAGCCAGCTGTTTTACCACAATATAACCCCTTGAATACCAGATGAAAGGACACCACACAGGTTGTTATGAAAATAAACAGTATATTTATTAATAACAACACCTCTGAACTCTTTATGAGGTCAGAGGGCCAAGCACATGACAATCTCTTAGGAAAAATACGTTTAAGTTGCACGAATTACAATGGTGCCCTAGGGGCACGACAAACCATACACTAAGTAAGTGGAATGTGAAAGTCAATAGAAGGAATGGAGCTGTCCAGAGGCTGTAGGATCGATGGGACCACGCTACACTAACACTAGGTAAGTAATATGGATTCTGAAGGTTTTTGGATCAGTTTACGCTCCGGGTGCACTGCCCGTATGTATGCACACAATACAGATTAACTATTATTCAGGTGCAAAATCGGCGAGTGGAGAAACCCTAAACCACTCAATTAGAGTAGAAAAAACTACCCCTTAATCAACAGATTTGGTTGCCGATGCACTCAATATGGTACACATTGTTCAGTAACAATATACAACAAAAAACGTAACAGATGACAGAAGTGTTTAAACAAAAACTCTCATGAAGGGTAAGTCTTGGAGTCTTTAATGCAGTATACAGCCAGCCGACACGTGTTTCATCGCACTCGCGATTCCTCAGGGCTAGATGGCTGTGTCCAGGTCAAATAAGGTCGCTCAGCTGGTGATAATTCCGACCCAGCCGGGCCCTTGACCGTGAAGATACTCGGTATGAGTATGTGTATAGATAGGTACGAATATTGGTTGACCTTGAATTCTTATCATCAGTCTCGGAGGTCACAGTTTATTGTAATTTCAAAGTTGGTTGCCGCCCTCGTCGAACAAGGTGTTGTTCTATTTGGCGGGGAATGACTCGTGTATGCCGTTTAAGGTTCTAACGTCAATGTACGCCCCAAGCTGTATCAAGCAGAGGAGCGGCGTGTAGCGTGTCCGGACCCCCGAGGCGTGTTCCTGTTTGGGCAAATTACAATAAACTGTGACCTCCGAGACTGATAAGAATTCAAGGTCAACCAATATTTGTACCTATCTATACACATACTCATACCGAGTATCTTCACGGTCAAGGGCCCGGCTGGGTCGGAATTATCACCAGCTGAGCGACCTTATATGACCTGGACACAGCCATCTAGCCCTGAGGAATCGCGAGTGCGATGAAACACGTGTCGGCTGGCTGTATACTGCATTAAAGACTCCAAGACTTACCCTTCATGAGAGTTTTTGTTTAAACACTTCTGTCATCTGTTACGTTTTTTGTTGTATATTGTTACTGAACAATGTGTACCATATTGAGTGCATCGGCAACCAAATCCACTAGGTAAGTAATAGGAGGCCCACGGAACGCGTGTGCAGAGTGTGAACTCACACGCGAGATGCGTAACAACGTTATGGACAGTACAGTTCAAGTTAAAGGTGAGTACGGACAATCCTGACTAGGTAGGACTAAAACGACTGTGGAACTAGACACTAGGACAGTTAAACTACCCTGGAGCACCGAAGTGCCCTTGTTACCTCACCCACGGGCCGCGGGTGCATAGGGGTCAAAGTGCGTCGGGTTCTCGCGTTGAAGTCAATGGAGCCTGAAAGAAAAGATGCTGCAGGCGACCAGGAGGAAGATGTCCGGTGCAATCCAAGGGTGGATTGGTGAAGAAGACCTGAAAGCAGAGGGGACAATGTTCACAGTCACTATCCAGGGACTGGAGTGGAACCAGGAAGGAACCAGATGTCGACGTCGCAATCAGGTGAAGAGTGGACGCTTGACTCTGCAGCCACGTGGACCAGGTGGTGTCTTCGACGACCAGGATGGAGGCACGAGCTGTCCCACGCAGGCTCTCGCTGTCGGCCGTGTTGGATCCGGAATCGGCGTCAACAGGCCTTGGCAAAGGCAACACACGCGGTAAGTGGAGAAAACGTCTGGTGCGGACTAGGAGAGTCCGGGGTGCCCCTCTTTTGGAAGGGAGCAAGGGCCAGTCTGGAGCAACCAGACCAGCAGCAAAGATTCAAAGGTTCGTCGTCTAGGAGGCCACTAGCCAGCCGGCAAGTGACCCGACAACGCGTCGAGCAGCAAACAAGCAGAAGGGCCCCACGCAGATCTCGTGGATGTTGGAGGGCTGATCTTCGGTGCAGGGGCTGCTCGGGGCTGGGGCTTCTCAATCCCCAAAGCACTTGGTCGAGTTTACCTCGGGAGTCGTGCTGGAAGCGAAGTGCAGTTTCTTCCAAGATGGCCGGTCCCACGTGTCTCGTCGCACCCACGGGTCTCAGCTTTGCTGCAGATGTGAGTTGAGGTCGGAGAGGTCTGGGAATCCGGGTCTTGTCGGGCTCTGAAGTCTGGATCCTGGAAGGAAGACGACAAAGGGAAGCCGCTGGACGCTTGATGGTGCCAGCTTGTGCAGGGTGGACACTCCTTGCCCACAAGGGAGATTCTTCAGTCTTTTGTGGAGCAGAACGTCGAAGTCCAGAGTTTCTTCTTGTAGAATATGTTCAGGATAATCTGATTTGGAATGGGACCAGCTCCTACCTTTATCCTGCTAAAGGGGGCTGCACTACTGACTAGGTCCCTCCCCTGGGTGGGACCAGGAAAGGGGGTGGTTACACCCCCTATCTTTTGTCCGGTTTCCCGCCAGAGCTGGGGCTGGAGTACCTCAGCAACTGGTTTGAACCGGTGTATGCACAGGGCACCTTGTGTGCCCCAGGCATGTCTCATTCCTTTCAAGCCTATCCTACCCAATACACAAAATCCTGTCTGGGGTGGTGCTAGCACCTCCCAAGGCAGGAAACCCTTTGTCCAAGCCGTCCTCGCTGGAAGGACTCCCAGCAGCAGGAGGTCAGACTTGTGTCTGTGGTGGCAGCATCCATTTTGTGATGCCAAGGCTCGAGTTAACTTTAACCGGGGTTCTCAGTTACATACATGTCGTGTCCCTCTAGAAGGGTGGAATGCTACCCCCGTCGCCAGAATTGGTAGGGGGTAGTATTCCAATTCGTATGACACCGTACTCGACATGTTTTGATAATGTTATACCAGAGTTAGCATTTAACCGCGAGGTTGATAATGCACTTAAGAGTATATGGTATAGCGTTATGGAACAGCTATTAGGACTTGGTGCCGCAAGCTGCAGACGGGCTCAGCTCATGCCAGAGCACCATCTCACATAATTCCAAGCACTCTGCCTTCAGGATTGATAAGGCCTGCCATAGGAGTGACTGATAGGAGGATATGTGTCCATTTTAGGGTTAGATATAGGTATGCTATATCTATAGCAAAGGGTGATTACACCACCTTGCCCCAGCTGTCGTGCAGCCAGTTGTGTCAGTTTTAGATGGCCAGCCAGGGGTGGCATAATACATGCTCCAGCCCCTGGTAGGCCCTGGGTACACCTATGCCCTTGGCACCTAAGGTACACTGTACAGGGACTGCTAAGGTGGCCCAGTACCAATTGGTAAATGCACCTAAAGTACATGGTTGTCAATTTAGAGAGAGAACAACTAGGCTGTGGGTCTGATTAGCAGGCCCACAGCCAGGGAAAGTCGTAAACCAGTGAAGCAAAAACCAAAAATCTGGGGTGACCATAGGATTGCAGACCCCACTCTCCTACAACCACTTCGAGAGGTAAGTTGGGATCTTGGAGGATAGGTAGACACCCAGGAGGTGGGCGCAGGGGGCCGTGGGGCGCCGGGTGCAGGGGTTTCTTTTAACGTCGGGAAATCTTACCCTCAGCTAGTCGCGGTTGGAGTGGTCCTTCGTTGTGAAACTGTTGCAGACGTCGTCAGGATCGTCAAGGAGGGTCCTTGGGCGCTGGATTCCGGGTGACAGTTGTTGGGGAGACGTCCTCGGGGTCTTTGTCCACTCAGGCACGGGCCGGGCTCGGCGGGTGCAGAGTGTGCTGGATTTGCGGTTCCTGGCTGGCACCAGATGTTGTTGCTGTTTGAGGAGAACCACTGCTCGTGGGAGTCCCAGTCTTTAGATGAGGTAGGTCCTACGGGGTTTTTCGAGGTTGCTGTCTGCAGGAGACGCCGGGGTTTTAGTAGGAGCCAGGTTCAAGGATCAACAGGCCGGTAGGGCTCGGGCCAAGTCAGTTGGTATCGTCCTCTAGTTAGCAGCTGCACTGCAGGTCTTCTTTCTTCTTGTTATTCTCTTGTTTCAAATCGGGATCTGAGGAAGGAAGGCTATGGGTGCCCCGAAATACTAAATTTATGGGTGTTACCGGTAGGGCAAGGGCAGGGACCAATGGGTCCCTGTCCTGGGGGTGAATACACCCCTATCCTTCCACTCTCCAGTGGAAGGGAGGCAGGGGCCTAGCTCTGATTGGGTAGGGCTCCCCATCCTCAAGATGGTGGTAGCCTGGGGTTGTGCTACATCTTGCCTCTCCCACCTGAGGGGTGGGGTTGGCAGAGGCTGGCACACCCCCTTTCCTCACTTGGGGTTTCCCGCCTGTCTTCCCGCCAAAGTCTGGGTCAGAACCAGTGGGGGCCAGTTGCTGAGTACAGCAAGTGGCCTGGAGAAGCTCACAAAAGGCGGCATGCCTTTGAAGCTTACCCTGCCCATCCTGGGGAAGGAGGCTTGGCACCTCGTCCCAGGATGTGCATTGTTTCAGGACCCCGAGAGCGGCAGGCTCTCGACCCAGGGGTCCAGACACATGGCTGGTGGTGGCAGCCTCGGTAGCCACGCTGTCAGAACACTGGGAGTTGGTTAGGTTTCAGGGGGCATCTCTAAGATGCCCTCAGTAGTGCATTTGGCATTAAATCCCACACTGGCATTAGTGCGGGTTTAATGTGCTGAGCCTGCGGTACTGCAGCATCTTCTCTTAAGGTGTCTAGCGCTGCTGCCCTGATGGGCCTTTACAACAGGTTCTTATGGGAGTCGCTGGAGCGTTTAAAAGAGAATCTGCCAAATAAGGATCAACAAGACTTCTCAGAGATTCTCCAAGAAGGTGCGCTGGTAGCCAATCAGGTGATCAGCACAGCAGCGGATGGGGCTTCTTTGGCTACACACTCCCATGAAATATGTGCACGGTGGTCTTCCTGGTTGCACCTAACAACTTTGAAACCGGAAGCTCAACAGCGTAATTTGAACCTGTCATTTTCTGGGAACTCCCTTTTTGGAACGCACACTGAGGAAATGGCCAGAATGAAGGACGAGTTAGATTAACTAAAGGGTGTGGGCCTTGAAAATAAAGGAGTTCAAACGATGCTACAGGCCCTATAATCACAAAAATGACCAACAGAGGGTTCAAATCCCTCAATGGTCGCAAAACAAACAAAACAAATCTCAATACCAAGGCTGTTGTTCCTCGAGAGGCAGAGGAGGACATCAGCAACAGTCCAATTCCACAGCTAAAACTCAAAGCAAGCAATGATTTTCTGCTTCCTCTAGCACCGTTGCACACTCCAGTGGGAGGAAGCATTTCAAATTGCATAAGAGTGTTGCAACTTCACCAAAGATCAGTGGGTTAAATATTCTGCGCTCCTCCAAGAGGCATTCCTTCGGTAAGGTCGCGTCCTCAACACCTGGAACTGCTGCGTCAGGAAGTGTTGACCCTTCTGAAGAAACTAGCCATAGAAGAGGTCCCTCCTGCCCAGAGAGGAAAAGTAGTCTACTCCGGATATTTCATTGTTCCGAAAGAAGACCAAACAAACAAGTTCAGACCTATTCTAGATCTCCGATCTCTGAACAAGTTCATCCGAAAGGAAACGTTTTGTATGTTGGCGCTCCATCAAATATTTACACATCTGTGGAAAGGAGATTGGATGTGTTCAGTGGATCTCCAAGATGCGTACTTTCACATTCACATTCCCCCACGGCATCGCAAGTTCCTGCGATTCATGGTAGGCACGAAGCATTACCAGTTCAAAGTCTTGCCATTCGGCCTCAAATCTGTCCCACGGGTATTCACGAAATGCGTGGTGGTGGCAGCATTACATCGCCAAGGCCTGTTTGTGTATCCATACCTGGATGACTGGCTGTTGAAGGGTTCATCTCCTCACATGGTGCAGAACCACTACCATGTATATCTGCCTCGATCTCCTTAACCGCTTGGGCCTTCATGTGAACATGGAAAAATCCGTTCATCAGCCACTATCTGGGCTCCACCTCGGACTCCGACCTAGGAAATAAGTTTCCTTCGGCGGAGAGACTGTTATCAATTATAAACAAATGCAATATCTACCATCAGTAAGGCAAGTGGCATCTCTACTGGGGTCTATGGCCTCTTGCATATTTCTCATACCCAACTCCAGATTGATAATGAGGCAGTTGCAGCAAGATCTGGAGGACAAATGGGACCAATCCTCGGGTCATTGGGAAGACCAAATTCTTCTCTCTCAAGCAGGGAAGAAGTCCATTCTCTAGTGGACTCAGCCAAAGAATCTTCTAGTGGGAGTCACATACCATCAGCTTCTTCCAAAACAATCCTTGATCACAGATGCGTCTCTTCAGGGATGGGGGAACTTATCTGGGTCAAGGGCAGACTCTGAGCAGATGGACCAGCAAGGAGCAGACCTATCATATCAACATTTTAGAACTGCGATCACGGCATTCCATCTGCCAGGAGAACAGAACGTGTGAGCAGATGCTCTCAGTCGACACTTCGAAGAACAAGAAGACTGGGTGCTCAACGACGAGGTGGTGACGGACAATTTTAATCAATGAGGTCGTCCATCCATCGACCTCTTTGCAGACGATCTAAACAGAAAATGCCACGCATTAACGTCCAGATTTTACCGACCAGGAACGAGAGGCAATGCTCTTTTGATAGACTGGTCCAGGACGTTTGCATATGCTTTTCTCATAGATACATCTGCCAGTGGATTCCTCACCTTGTGAATATCCCCCTGCGTCAGCAACGTTCGGAAAACTCTTTTGTAGCACGCCAGCGTGGACGACGTCACAGGAGCAAGGCATCGCGCGCGACTCCGGCTGACGTCACCGACTCCTTATTAGGCCTACGTCGGCGTGATGACATCAGTTCCCTTTTTTCCGCGTCGTCGACGCTAACGGTTTCTTGGGATCTCTTGTGTCTTGGATAGTATCTTTGTTGCTATTTGTGTGTTTCTGTATCTTTTTCGAGTTGCTGTCTTCCGCCGAAGATGTCGTCGAAGGAGACAGGTTTTAAGCAGTGCGGATCGTGTGCCAGGATGATGTCCATAACCGATCCTCATAATCCTTGCTTGTGGTGTCTGGGCTCGGACCACGATGTCGGAGGCTGTCGATCCTGTTAAAAAATGAACGAGAAGCTAAACTCCTTCTGGCCAAGGTAAAAGGAAAGGATGCCAAGAAGTCTTCGAGGTCAAGATCAAGACGCTCAAGGTCGAAGTCGAGGTCGAAGACTAGGTCGAGGTCCCGATCGGGGTCGGCATCGAAGTCTGCTTCGGGACATGCTTCGGGTTCCTCGAAGAAAAAACATAAGAGGAAGAAGCATAGCTTGAGGCACCATTCCGGCAGGGAGTCGGATTCGAAGAAGAGGTCTTCTTCTTGAAAGCATTGTAAGGACTTTTTGTCTCCCACACCATCTTGTGAGCCTGTAGGTGAAGCCTCGTCTTTTCAGTCCCGAGGGCCATCTCCGGATCCGGGTCCGGATCCGTCTCTGGATCCGTCTCTGGATCAGTGTCAGGATCAGTGTCAGTCTTCTGCACATGAGGAAGAAGACGTTGAGGAACCTCAGGCTTCTGCAACTCCTGTGCATCATCCGGAGGAACAGGAGGGTCAGGAACAATCGATTCCAGTGCAGCCTCCTTTGGAGCAGCCAGTGGGTTCGTACCCTCGTTTCCTGGTTAGGACCTCTCGCATTTCCTTAATGCTATGTATGGCGTGTATGCGAGAGCAATGTACCCCACTGGTGCACCGGCTGGTCCCATGGGTCCATTGTCGTACAACTTGGGTGTCCCTCAAGCTTACGCTCCGGCGCCTTTTCTGCCGTTCTTGCCGACGCCATATCCACCTTGGCTTGGTTCGGCGCCGCCGAGGTCATCGACTCCGCACACGGCTTCGCCGGCTCTGGAGCGACCTCTGGATCGGAATCGAGATTCGACGGCATTTCTCGCTTCCCGTCCTCCGGCTCTTCCAGCTCCTCACTCGACGCCGGCCCCGACTCCGTCGGAGTTGCTACCGGATCCGACGACTTAGGTTCAGTTGGAGTGGTCGAGGCGAAGAGCTCAGCGTCGCTTGGAAGAGAAGGAATATGAGGATCCTGAAGTGGAGGAAGGTGAACTTCAGGATCAGGAAGATTATTTTGAGGAGCTGCATAGTGCAAGTGGTTTGGAATTTTCACCTGAATGGGGGTTGCCTGCAGTTTCTGATGCACCCTCCAAGGATGTGGCTCCATACCATGTTATTAAGAAGGCGGCAGAACTGCTGAACTTGACTTTGCCTTCTGTGGAGTTTAAATCGAACATCCTTACTGAGGTTCTACATTCACCTTCTTCTGTTGTTGAGCCGACTCTCCCGTTCACTGAGGCTCTTACTTAACTGATATTGGAAGTCTGGAATAAGCCTCTGACTGCTCCTGCGGTGTCTAGAACAGTGGCGAGACACTATAGGGTGGCGCCTGGTGACCCTGAGTTCTTGACTTCCCATCCTTCGCCGGAAAGTCTGGTGGTTCAGGCGGCTTGTTCAAAGAGGTCGGCAGGTGCTTTTCCCCACGTTCCAGGGGATAAGGACTCAAAAAGGTTGGATCAGAATGCTAAGAAGGCATTCTCGTCAAGTAGCATGGCCCTGAAATCCACAAATGCTACTTGTCTGCTGGGCAGATATGTACATTCTTTGATGGACACGGTTAAGCAGTTATCATCTAAGCTTCCGGAGGAGGATAGGAAGAACTTCAATTAGTAGTGTCTGACACGCAGGCTGCGGCTCGCCAGGTGATCCAGAGTGGCATGGACACGGCGGACTCTGTGGCTAGAATAATGGAATCTTCAATCGCCACTAGAAGGGCCGATTGGTTAAAGTCGTCCGAATTTTCAACTGATGTTCTGGCTGCTCTATTGGATTTGCCTTTTGATGGTACTGGCCTTTTTGGGAAGAAGGCTGACGCTGCCTTAGAAAGGTTCAAACATAGCAGGGCGACGGCAACGTCCTTGGGCTTACAGATTAGAGGCTCTTCCACCAGGAAATTCAGGGGCTTTGGAAGGTCTACTTTTCGTTCCTATAAGCAGAACCAACAGCAGCAGCAAGAGCAGAATCCTTTGTACAAGTCCTATAGAGATAGACCAAGGGGTCGTGCCCGTGGACGTCAAACCTCCTCCTCCTCAACTTCCTCCTCTAATACCCACCCCCCACCTACATAAGCAAAGCAGCCCTAGATCCACCATTCTGGATCATACGGGTCCCTGTAGGGGGTCAGCTTACTTATTTTCTGCGAGATTGGGAATCGGTTACATCAGATCTTTGGGTTCTCAATCTCGTAGAGCATGGGTATGCTCTTCCCTTTCGGGAATTTCCCCCAAATTACCCTCCTTGTCAAGGTTATTGTTCAGAGGACCACCTGCTACTCTTGCAGAAAGAAGTCCTGGCTCTTTTCAGAAAGGGTGCAATAGAGGTGGTTCCGGAGCAGGAAAGGGGTCAGGGATGCTACTCCCGGTATTTCCTGATCCCCAAGAAGGATAGCAGACTTCGTCCAATCTTGGACCTCAGGGTTTTGAACCTCTATCTCAAACAGGAGAAGTTCAAGATGCTCACTCTTGCACAGGTTCTTCAGGCGCTGATGGAAGAAGACTGGATGGTGCCGATCGACTTGCAGGATGCGTATTTTCACATTCCGATCCTGAAGTCGCACAGAAAGTATCTCCGTTTTACGGTGGGTTCGCAGCACTACCAGTTTGCGGTCCTTCCGTTTGGACTTACTACTGCGCCTCGAGTCTTCACCAAGGTGATGGCTGTGGTGGCAGCGCATCTCAGAAGGTCAGGGATTCCAGTGTTCCCCTATCTGGACGACTGGCTGATCAAAGCAGAGTCGCTGGAGAAGGTGCTCCATCATCTGCAAGAGACAACTCAGTTGTTGCACAGGTTGGGTTTTTCGATAAATATACCCAAGTCTCACCTGGGGCCCTCCCAGCGCAACCTGTTCATAGGTGCGGTACTGGACACAACTGTGTGTCGTGCATTCCCTCCTCCTCAAAGGATTTGCGACATACAGGAAATGATACCTTTATTTCACAATGGAGCGGTCGTTCCAGTCCTGAAGGTCCTTTGTTTGCTCGGTCTTATGGCTTCTTGCATTCTGTTGGTCAACCATGCACGCTGGCACATGAGGGCACTCCAATCAGCACAATGGAGATTTTAGGGAGTCAGTGAGGATCTCCACATCCACCTTCTGGAATTTCGGGCCATACATCATCCACCTTCTGGAATTTCGGGCCATACATTTGGCACTCAAGGCCTTCCTCCCTTCCCTTCGCGGTCGGTCGGTCGGTTCAAGTCCTAACTGACAACATCACCGCGATGTGGTATGTCAACAAGCAGGGAGGAGTTGGGTTGCGGTGTCTCTGCAGAGAGGCTCTGCGTCTCTGGTCCTGGGTTCAGGACCATTAGATTTGTCTAATGCCAAATCATCTGGCCGGGGTTCTGAACGTACGTGCAGACAATCTGTCGGCAGTTCTCGGCCGACCACGGGTGGAGGCTTCACCCAGAGGTGGTTCGTCACGTCTTCCGGACGTGGGGAACTCCTCAGGTGGACCTGTTTGCCACTTACGAGAATGCTCACTGCCCGTCATTCTGCAGTCTTCAGTTTCCGATGCAAGGAGCCCTGGGGGACGCGTTTCAGTTGAGTTGGGACTCGCAACTCTTTACGCGTTTCCTCCCATACCCTTGATTCCTCGGGTTCTGAGGAAGATTCGCCAAGACCAGGCCCAAGTTACATTGGTCGCCCCGGATTGGCCCAGAAGGGTGTGGTATACAGATCTTCTCCACCTCTCCTCGTGCCCGCCGCTCCGTCTCCCTCACAGGGCAGATCTCCTCTCCCAGATTGAGGGGCAGGTTCTACACCCCCAGACCTTACACCTTCATGCCTGGAGATTAAACGGGGCAACCTGAGTTCCTTTTCTCCCCCGCGCGATGTGGTGGATGTCATCTTGTCAGCCAGGCGTGACTCCACCAAGTCCATTTATTCTTATAGATGGTCGAAATTTGTTGCTTGGTGCGGGGAGAAGTCCGTTGACCCTTTAAGGGCTCGTTTGTCCAATATACTACAATTTGCACTTTCCTTGGCCCAGCAGGGTTTTGCGGTGGCAACTATCAAAGGTTATTTGTCGGCCTTATCGGCTTTCCTTTGTTTGCCAGACCAGCCCTCTTTATTTAAATCTCCTATTGTTTTACGTTTCATTAAGGGCCTTACCAATACATTTCCTCCTTCACCTTTTATTGTTCCTCAAAGGGACTTGAACCTTGTTCTTACGTTCTTGATGGGTTCCCCTTTTGAACCCTTACACTCGTGTCCCTTGAGACTTTTGTTTTTTAAGACTATTTTTCTGGTTGCAATTACCTCGGCAAGGAGGGTAAGTGAGCTTCAAGCTCTTAGCTCAAAGCCCCCATTCTTGACCATTCATGCTGAAAGAATGGTTCTCAGGACCAGGGCTGCTTTTCTGACTAAGGTGGTTACTCCATTCCATTTAGGACAGTCCGTTACCCTCCCTACATTTTATCCTCCCCCTCACCCTTCCAACGAGGAGGAGAGGCTTCATCGCATGGACCCTAAGAGGGCGGTGAGCTTCTACCTGGACAGGACAAGGGAGTTCAGGTTGGATGACCAGCTGTTCGTTGGATTTGCTGGCTGCAGGAAGGGAAGATCTGTGCACAAGCGCACTCTTTCAAGATGGATAATATTATGCATTAAGATCTGCTACTCCCTGGCGGGTAAGGACCCTCCTGAGGGTATAAGAGCTCACTCTACTAGAGCAAAGTCTGCTACTTCTGCTTTATCTAGAGGTGTACCTGTTGAGGATATTTGCAGAGCTGCGACTTGGTCCTCCCTCCACACTTTCGCAAAGCATTACTGCTTGGATACCGAGGTGAGGAGGGACGGCCACTTTGCGCGTTCTGTCCTCCAGGATTTTCTGGTATAGGAGAGTGGACACCCTCCTCCGGGAGTGGGGACTGCTGTGGGACTCTATTCACAAGGTGAGGAATCCACTGGCAGATGTATCTATCAGAAGTTACTTACCTTCGGTAACGCTTTTTCTGGTAGATACAGTATCTGCCTGTAAATTCCTCACTGACCCACCCGCCTCCCCGTTGTCCACTCTGCTATACCCGAGTTTATGTATATTTATATTTGTATATATATTGGGTTGTGCAGTTTTGAATTGTATGTACAATGTATATATGTATATCTACTGTCATTGGTCCGTCCGGGTGCCTCAAAGGCACGGAAAAAGGGCGGAACTGATGTCATCACGCCGACGTAGGCCTAATAAGGAGTCGGTGACGTCAGCCAGAGTCGCGCGATGCCGTGCTCCTGTGACGTCGTCCACACCGGCGTGCTACAAAAGAGTTTTCCGAACGTTGCTGACGCAGGGGGATATTCATAAGTTGAGGAATCCACAGGCAGATACTGTATCTACCAGAAAAAGCGTTACCGAAGGTAAGTAACTTGTTCTTCCTCTCATCCCATGATGGTGACCAAGCTCATCCGATCCAGGATGAAGACGATCCTGATAGCAACGGACTGTCCTTGCCAATGGTGGTATCTGGACCTTACAGCTCTCGATCTGTCCGCACAGGAGACTCCCGTGCAGGCCGGACCTCCTGACCAAAATGGGAGGTAAGATTCTGCACTTCAGCCTTCCCCCGCTGAGCTTAGCAGCATGGCTCCTGAGGTCCTGCAGTACGGACATTTGAACCTCCCTCAGGATTGCATGGTCATTTTGATTGTGTCAAAGAGACCATCCACAATACCTTCTTACTCTTTTAAATGGAAAGATTTTACTTGTGGTGTATGTGTAATGGTTGGAATCCGATTAACGTGCAGGAAGAGGTAATCTTGCCGTATCTGCTATACTTCGCCAAATCTGGTTTGAAATACACGTTAATAAAAGTTACTTTGGCAGCCATTACAGCCTATAGAAAATCACCTAACCAGCATTCTTTCTTTCAACTTCAGGTGGTCAAGGACTTCCTTCAGGGGTTGAAGAAGGTTTATCCCCCGTCCGACCTCCTCCTCCTTGGGAGTTGAATCTAGTTTTGTCAAAATTGATGGGTCCTCCTTTCAAACCTATTCATAAGGCCACATTACAACACCTTACATGGAAAGTAGCTTTTCTGGTGGCTTTTACATCAGCACGCAGAGTGAGTAAAATCCAAGCACTCTGCTCTAAGGAACCGTATATGGTTTTCCATCACAATAGGGTGTTTTGAGAACTCACCCTTCTTTCCTACCCAAAGTGGTGTCTGACTTCCATGTCAGACAATTTCTCTCCCCTCTTTTTTTCCAAATCCTGCTACACCAGCAGAAAGGTCTCTTCACTCATTAGACCTCAAGAGGGTTCTCAAATTCTATTTGGAGGGAACAAAAACCATTAGAAAGGCTGATCAATTGTATGTAAACTACGGCTCTGTTAGAACAGGCTTTCCAGCTTCTAAACAATCTATTTCAAGGTGGATAGTGTCCTGTATTAAATTGGCTTACCAATTAGCGAACAAGCATCTGTTAGCCTCCCCTAAAGCTCACTCTACTAGGCAAAAGGCTGCAACAATAGCTTTCTTACACAATGCACCGACGGCCGAGACTTGCAAGGCTTCAACTTTGAAATCGGTTCATACATTTACCAGGCATTACTGTCTGGATTCTGACTCCAGAGCGGATACCCAAGTAGGCCAAGTCTCCTTGAGGAATCTGTTCCAATGCTATCTTAATTGGAGTCTTGGTAATGATTTTTTTAACAATGTATCTTTATTGTACACTTATCACTTGCCCGCAGGATGAGGTTATGTGCTTGCTATTCTATTCATGTGCTTATGACTATTGATGAGGATCCCCTGGAAGAGAAGGATAAGTTACTTACCTGTAATCCTAGTTCTCTTCCAGGGGTATCCTCATCAGTCATGAGCAACCCACCCGCCTCCCCGGGCAAGTGATCAAGATACATGTCGTCTCTTTGTGCCCTGGCCTTTGAGTCTCTGCAAAGAACTGACCTGTCACTCCTGAGGCATGATGGGAAGCTAGGGGTCATGACTGCCTTAAAGGCACGGTGCCAGTCTATTCTGTGTGTTTCTGTGGGTTAGCATTTCAGCTTTCTACACTGATGTTTCTACAATGCAGCCTATGTGCTAGCAATGTTTTTTCATTCCACTTTGCAGGATTATGATTTCTGCTGTGCATTAAAGCAGTTTTCAAATGTGTTTTCTTTCTCCCTGCTTTATTGGAATTGTATTTATGTGCAAGGGAAATTCTTACAACATTGCTCAGAGTTTCTAGTATATGGAAGGCTGCATTGTGTGTGTATTGTGTGTGTGTGTGTGTGTGTGTGTATATATATATATATATATATATATATATATATATATATATATTCACTGAAAAAACCATAGGTTATAGACCATATATAGTTAGGAATTAGCATTTACAAAACCTTATTTTACTCACACAAAACCATTGAAATTCCATATATAGTTAGTTGCACTAACTATATATCGCGCACCCGCAATCCACTGCTGATGATGTCACATATTACATCATTCATGACATGGTCAATGACATCACTGATGACATCTCAAATAACATCCCTGATGACATCACTGATGACATCTCAAATGACATCACTGATGACATCTCATTTGACATCAATGGTCACATCACTGATGATATCATTCATGTGACAATACAATGCATCTCCTCACACTTTAATATAACCTCTGTTACACCCAGTGTTAAATACAGAATATAATTTTTTAAACCATTGACACACCAATACTAGTTACTACATACGCACTCACTGATTCCTACGTCTACACACACATTCACTCATTCACCCATACAATCATTCATACATACAATCACTCATCTTTACAACACTATCATATGCACTCATACACCTATACAGACACTCACACTCTGCCACTGATCCATGGAGTTACTCACACACCTAGTCAGTCCTGTAAAGAATCAATCACACTTCCATTTTCTAATCTATACAGTTAAACATAGAGTACCTTACATTTTCAAACATATACTAACACATACTTACTCTCTTATACAATCATTGATACAAGAACACATTGATCTGCACAGAGTCAGACATCTCCCAGCCAGCCACACACACACACTCAGTCTCCCATACAAATACTTACAATCAATCAATAACCCATATAGTTACTCATATAGCTACTGATCAACACATGCAGCACTTTACAGAACAACAGACATAATGATGCACAAATTAAGACAGTTTAGTCACTAACCCATGCACTCAGTGAGACACATTTAATCACTTACTCATTCATAAAGTCAGTCACGCACCTACTAAATCTTTTATTTAGGGACTTCTACATCTACTCATTTTTCAATATGTAAAACATATTTAAACTTTACAGAAACACACAGTCAATGGATGATGTCATCAGTGATGTCATTTGAGATGTCATCAGTGATGTCATCAGTGATGTCACTGACCATGTCATGAATGATGTAATATGTGACATCAGCAGTGGATTGCGGGTGCGCGATATATAGTTAGTGCAACTAACTATATATGGAATTTCAATGGTTTTGTGTGAGTAAAATAAGGTTTTGTAAATGCTAATTCCTAACTATATATGGTCTATAACCTATGGTTTTTTCAGTGAATTTTCAAGGTTTTGTAAATGCTAATTCCTAACTATATATGGTCTATAACCTATGGTTTTTTCAGTGAATTTCATAGGTTTTTTAATAGCAAATTTTTATAGTTTTTAAAAATAATACAATATAAAATTCGATTTAAAATTTATCATTTTTTTTTTTTTTCTTTTTGGTGCGCTCCCGGGGCGTGGACCAGTGAACGCACGGGTAAGCGCAATCTTGCGACGCGCCCCGGGGTGCGTACTGATGAGCGTCCCGATAGCGCTATTGCCGCGAACGAAAACAACATCGTGACGTATTGCGTAGCCGCCACGCCTTGCGTCATAAGCGCGTATCGCGTAGCCGCGAGATGCGTCTTATGACGCACCGCGTAAGCGCACCCGGAAGCGCATACGATCGCGCAACGTAAACGCCCTGATGCGCTTACGAAACACGCCTCGGGACGCGCCCCGGGGCGCGTAGCGTAAGCGCGTCAAACCATGTGACTTTAAAATAACACTTTTCATTGGTTCATAACTTTTTTTTTTCCAAATTGTGTGAAACCCACCCATTTCTCTCACTATTGCTTTGTACTTGGAGAGAGCAAGAGCTGTTCTGTGTACTTTGTTCATCTCCTACTTTTCTGACAGCAATGGCTGCAAGAGAGTCATCCAGCAGTGATTCCGACGGATTTTTAGATGAGGACCCTCCTCAGCAGAAGAAAAAAAACCATTTTATCTGGAAATTTTATGACATCCCTGAAGGGCAAAAAAAAGTCAACGCTCCAAAAGTAACCTGCAAAATATGTGGTAGTACTTTATCCAGAGGCAATCCTCTGAAAAAATATAGTTTTGGAAATGCTAATTTAATCAGGCATGTGAAAAGAAGACACCCTAACAACTTTGCCAGGGAGAGTGTCAGAGAGCTGGCACGGAATTTACCCACAGATGGCGGCAGCACCTCCACTGGTGGAGCAACACCTTCGGGACCACCCAGTGGAAGAATGGTCCCTAACATTCAGCCGGTGTTTGCAGGCATCAAATTTCTGTGCACAGAGTGTGACGAACTGCTCTGCTATGGGGAGCAGAGTGTTGAACTCATTGCCATGAAGAAACAGCAACACCGCTGCCCTGCCAGTCCCTAAATTTTCACATTTTTTTGCTCCTGTTGAGCAGTTTTGGAATCCCTGTTTTTGTTTTTCCCCTGACAAAAATCCCCAAAAAATATAAAATCGTTTTAAAAAGTCTAAAAAAAATATAAAACAACAAAAACAAAAAAAAAAGTTCTTTTCAGAACTACCTCCAATTTATAAAAAAATGCTATTTTTTTTTTAAAAATAGTGTCATTTTTTATCTCCATGGTACGCTCCCCCGTACGCTCCCCGGTGCGCGTACCGGGCGCTCCCCCCGCGAAAATCGATTTTTTTTTTTAATTTTTTTTTTTTTACCCGCGGGACCCTTTTATGGCCCCCACATCAAACCTAGGGGGTCAGGGGGGCTCTACTCTGCCCCCTTTTGGTCATTTCCCCCTTTGATTTTTGCCACCTCTTGTGTCTCAATCCTACCGAGACACAAGATGGCGGCCGCTGCGGACTGTTTCGAATGTTTACAGACACCCGAGAACCAATCAGCTTGCCGTGCGCAAGTCGCGTGGCGCGCCCGAAGCGCTCCTAGGTACGCGCACCGGGGCGCGGCTCTAGATATATATCTTTTTTCAAACCTAATTTACTCAAAATTCACAGGAGCACATATCTTGAGACCTAGCAAAGGCACATCGGGCAAACAATATCTACAATTTTGCCAAGTTTCGTGGAAATCCATTCAGCCGTTCGGGCTAAAAGTGAGGCCAACCGCCCTATAGAAATTAACATGGGAAAAAAACGTTTTGGGACCCCCCTTTTTTCTCAGCCCCCCCTTGACAAACCCCCCCAAAATTTTCAGTTGCTGCTCAGAAACAAAATGTTCCATTTTCCTGAAAATTTCAGCCAATTCCGTCCACAAACGCCAAAGTTATTAGACATAGAATTTTCAAAAATCCCATAGAGAAAAAATCCTAACTATATATACCTACTGGCGACCGCCAGTAGGTAATATATATATATATCTCAAACAAAACGCCTGAAAGCTTGAAGTATGCACTCACAGCTGACTTGAGCCTTGCGGTTCAATTAACACACGAAGACCAGCAATGACATTTCCAGGCTTCTTTATTAATACCAACACGTTTCGAGGCTCCAGCCTCTTCGACCTGGGCAGCTGTTGCAATGCGGCATAGATTTTCCAAGTCTGCATGCTTCCTTTATATAGATTGCCCCCAGTGGGCCACGCTTTTTTGCGCTAATTATCGAGGTGCATGCTGGGATTTACAGTCCCTCATGGAAGTTCATTTATCCCCTTAGTAGGTCCCATGCCACATTTCTTCATTAAACAGCTTTCTTTAAATTAAAATACCTTTAGTAGGCCCCTTTCATGTCAGCCAGGTTAGACTTTTCGTCTTAAGCTGTGCTGACTGCGGTGTTGGTAGGATTCCATTCCCGCACAGCTTTTCATATTTAAATTCGAAACAGTGCACCCTTCCACGGCAGGTCAGCCGTGTACATTCATTACAAACGTCAGCTCTAAGTGCATACTTCAAGCTTTCAGGCTTTTTGTTTGTAATGAATGAGCTGGGCAGATGAACTGGGTGAGGCCAGTGGTCTTGACACATCGTCTGACACTGGTCTCATCTCTCCTCCCTCTTTGGCTACGGAGGAGGGTGCTACATATGGTTTGGTGTTGCGCAGGGCAGCCAAGGACTTGGCTCTTGAGCTCCCTGCTGCGGCCTTGAGGACTAATGTCCTCACCGAGGTGCTTCAACAGCCAGAAAGCTCTTCGGAGCCTATGTTTAATGAGGCCCTCACGGACTTTCTGATTGGCACTTGGTCCAAACCCTCCACGGTGCCCCCTGTGGATCGGAACGTGGCCCGACGCCACCGCCCGGCTCCGAGCGACCCCTGCTTTCTGTTCGTACACCCCACCCGAGAGTCTGGTGATCCAGGCCTCCACGTCCTAAACCGCATTTCCAACCGCTCCCCCGTATCAGGAATCCAAAAGGCTACATCAGTTTGGCAAGAAACTGTTCTCCTCGGTTAGCCTTGAATTGCGGTCCATCAACACTGCATGCCTTTTTACACCCACTCTCTGTGGGATACGGTGGGGGATGTGCTACCCCAGTGTCCAGAGGAGGCCCAGACACGGCTCGCCCAGGCTCTTGGACTTGATACCACGGACTTGCTAGGCAGAGCAATTTCCACGTCGGTGGTGATCCGTCGCCACGCCTGGCTGAGGTCCGCCAATTTTTCGGGGGATGTCCAGAACACTCTCATGGACATGCCTTTTGATGGCCGTCGCATTTTTGGCGACAAAGCAGACAGCGCGCTTGAACATTTCAAGGACTCCAGGGCTACGGCCAAGTCCTTGGGCCTGTCGGGCCAGCGCCAGCAGACTTCTGCTTTGTGTCCCTTTCGTGGCCAAGGAAGGGGCGCCCCACACGTTCGTCCAGCCACAGGTCGCAGAACCAACCTCAACGCGTCGCGGAACATGGTAACCGCCGTGGCGGTGCAGGGGGACAAAAGCCTGGTCAGTCGACATCCGCTCTGCAGCATCCGCCTCAAAGCCTTCCTAGTCCGAGCTTTCAGGCCCATTAAACGCCAGTAGGAGGCCGGGTTCGCCATCACCTTTTCTACTGGTGTACCATCACTTCGGACAGGTGGGTGCTGCAAATCGTCCGAAGGGGCTACTCCCTCCCCTTCTAGGCGACCCCTCCAGCAGTACCACCGCATGTAGGGGGGTCACTTGCGACTTCTGCAGGAGGAAGTTACGGCCCTCACGGGGGCCATCAAGCGCGTTCCTGGGCCAGAAGTAGGATGTGGTTGTTATACCCACTACTTTCTGGTTCCCAAGAAGGGCGAAGGGGGCCTGCACCCTATCTTGGACCTCAGGAATGTCAACAGCATCCTCAGGAAGTAGAAGTTCAAGATGCTGACTTTAACTCAGGTCTATGGCTGCCCTAGACCCTGGAGACTGGATGGTGGCGTTGGACTTGCAGGACGCTTATTTCCATATTCCCGTCCTGCCGGCCCACCGGCGCTTCCTGCGGTTCATGGTAGGCCACGAAAACTTTCAGTTTACCGTGCTCCCCTTCGGTCTCACCAGTGTCCCTCGGGTGTTCACGAAAGTGATGGCGGTGGTCGCAACCCATCTGCGCAGATTAGAGATTCCAGTCTTCCCTTATCTCGACGACTGGTTGTTGAAGGCGGGCTCGCCCCAGTCATCTCCCACCTCCAGACTACGGCCGATCTCCTGCACTCACTGGGGTTCTCCATCAACGTGCCGAAGTCACACCTGAGTCCATCTCAGAAACTCCTCTTCATCGGAGCGGTTCTGGACTCGGCGCAGTTTTGTTTTTTTCTCCCGAGCAGCGGGTTCGGGATATTTAGGCTCTGATTCCGATCTTTCAGCTTTATCCCGGGTTTCGGTCAGGCTGACGCTGCGGCTCCTGGGGTTGATGGCCTCCTGCATCCTGCTGGTACATCACGCCAGGTGGCGGATGCGGGCTCTGCAGTGGGACCTGAAGTTCCAGTGGGCACAGCATCAGGGCAACCTGTCTGACTGCGTCCTGATCTCGGAGGGTACTGCAAGACAGTTGCAGTGGTGGCTCACGGACCGCGATTGGGCCAGAGGCAGAATCCTCTCCCTACCTCAACCGGAGCACACAGTGGTGACGAATGCGTCCCTCCTGGGATGGGGGGGGCACATGGGAGAGGCGGAGATCAGAGGCCTCTGGTCGAGTCCCAGCTCCATGTCAACCTTCTGGAGCTGCGGGCGATCCGATTTGCACTGAAGGTATTCCTTCCTTCTGTCCGGGGAAGTGTAGTGCAGGTGTTCACGGACAACACCACCGCCATGTGGTATTGCAACAAACAGGGCGGGATGGGGTTGTGGACCCTTTGTCAGGAGGCTCTGCGCCACTGGACATGGCTGGAACACCAGGGCATCACCCTGGCAGGTTCCCTGAACGCCGGGGCGGATGAACTCAGCTGCCGGTGCATAATAGATCACGAATGGCATCTGAACTCGTCGTGGCCCAAGGTCTCTTTTAGCATTGGGGACAGTCTTATTTAGATCTATTCGCCCTGAAGAGAACGCGCAATGTCATCAGTTCTGCACGTTGGAATTTCCAAAGCTGCACTCGCTCGACTGTGCTTTTCGTCGCGAGTGGAGTTGCGGTCTGTTGTACGCCTTTCCGCCTATACCATTTCTGTCCAGAGTGCTGAAGAAGATCAGGCGCGACCAGGCCCAAGTCGTATTTGTGGCTCCGGATTGTGCACAAAGGTATTGGTATCCCGAGCTACTCAGTATGTCAGTTGATCCCACGACTCGTCTGCCTCTTCAGGAGGACCTTCTGTCGCATCAGCAGGGGATGGTCCTCCACCCGAACCTGCCCAGCCTCCACCTACATGCGTGGAGATTGAGCGGCGACAGTTGAGGCCATTTGACTTGCCTCCTGAAGTCTGTGATGTTATTCTGGCAGCCAGGCGTCCCTCCAAAAAAACGGTATACGCCTGCAGGTGGAACAAGTTTGTGGCATGGTGCACAGCAAAGGCTGTGGATCCACTCTCTTCCCCTCTTTCAGAGGTTCTCCTCGTTCTTCTCTCTTGGCCAGCAGGGCTCTGCTCTGGGCACTACCAAGGGCAATCTCTATGCCATTTCAGCCTTTTTGAGGCTTCCTGATCAGCCTTCTCTTTTCAAGTCCCCTTTTGTAAATAGATTCTTGAAAGGCATCACGCGCATGTTCCTTCCTGTTCCTTTCGGGATGCCTCAGTGGGACTTGAACCTGGTTCTTATTTATCTGATGTGTGCTCCATTTGAGCCACTTCATAATTTCCCTCTTCGTCTTCTGACTCTCAAAACTGCTTTCGTGGTTGCCATCACCTTTGCCAGGAGAGTAAATGAGCTTCAGGCTCGTTCTTCTAAGCCTTCTTTCCTCTGTCCATCCGGACCAAGTTGTTCTGAGGACTCATCCTTCTTTTATGCCCAGGGTCGTTACTGCCTTTCACATCGGCCAGTCCATTACCTTGCCCACCTTCTTTCCGCCTCCCTCGAAAGAGGAAGAGAGGCTCCACTGTTTGGACCTAAAACGTGCGCTTTCCTTTCACCTGAACCGCACACAACAGTTCCATGTGGACAACCAACTCTTTGTTGGCTACGTGGGCGCTAAGAAGGGACGGGCGGTGCACAAGCGAGCCATCTCTCGGTGGATCGCACTGTGCATCAAGGTCTGGTATTTCTTGGCTAAAAAGGAACCTCCTGTGGGGCTGCACGCCCATTCCACTCGGGCCACGGCGGTTACTACTGCCCTGGTTCGGGTAGTCCCTTTGCAGGACATTTGTCAGACAGCTACGTGGACCTCGCTGCACACGTTTGCCAAGCACTACTGCCTGGACAGTCAAGTCCGGAGAGATTGCTTTTTTGCCCGTTCCGTTCTCCAGGACTTCCTGGTGTGATCTCTCAGACTCCCCACTGGGGTTGGTATTGCTGGGGTATCTATTCTAAGGTAAGGAATCAAACTAACGTGTTTCTTTCCGATGCACACACTCGTGGGTGTTCATTTCCTATTGTCTTTTCTGATTGGGCTTGTAGTGTGTGTTGTTTAGTAACAGAACACGCAATAGGCCATAGGCGGTGGCGTAGCTCCGCCCATGCCCTATTGGTGTCTGTTACGCGCACCAAAGCCCATATGTTTTCAATTATCGTGCCCAGACACGGGCGCGATAATTGAAAACATATGCTTTGCAGTTGCGCGCGCGCACCACTCGCGGGCTTAGTTTTTTTTTTACAATCGCGTATATTATTAAACTATGATATAACCGTAACATGTCAGACACGTGCAAAGACACATATCCACATTGCGTTTAGTAATTCTATTTTATATTTTCTACGGCTGTGCGGACACATCACATTAAATCCGCAAACATTATATAGGTTTACATTAAACCTAGTCCACGTCGCCTTTGCCTCGCCCGGGTGTGCAAGCGCTTCATGCCCGTCACATTTGTTGTTTCTCCGCCTCCTTCCCTCGCTCGCTGCTGGCAGAGGGGCCGCCGTCTCTGGGAGTGATTTATTACCGTTCGCCACCGAGGAAAACGAAATCTCGATTGATTCGTCGCTGTGGTGTGTGAGGGGGTCTGCCGAAGACTGGGCAGTTCTGGCAGACGCACCCATAGAAGCCCCTTGGGGTCTGATAACCCTCCACCAGCCCCTCGATTCCGTGCCAGGCACATCCCGTGACCAGCCCTGCCGCCCTGGGCAGCTCCCATCCCCGCACTGCAGCATCCCACGGGAGCTGCTCTCTCCCTACCCTTCACCACTATGGGTCATATCAATGTGTAGACACGACGGATAACCGTGGGTGCGCGCACACACACACACACACACACACACACACACACACACACACACACACACACACACCTCACCCCTGGCACACCCTGGAGGGGGCACAACCATAAACATATCCCCGATTTTCAATGAATGGACGGGATGAACTCACTGCGAACTAACGCATGGCCAGAGATTCATAAGGAACAGGTTTAAAGTCAGTGTTTATTCGCTGTGGTGTGTGAGGGCATCTGCCGAAGACGGGGCAGCTCTGGGCAGACACGCCCTATGAGAGTCCTTTGAATCCCATGAGTGGGCAGAAGACAGTGTCCGAGTCCCCCGGACCCACAGGGTCTGTGCCAGCCCACGCACACCTCAGGGACCTGAGACCAGGCAAGGGGTGCTGGTGACACCCATCTCTCGAGGGGTCTGTCCGGTGATGCACGAAACTCACACCGAGCTGTATAAATGCGCCTTGGGGTCTGATAACCCTCCACCAGCCGCTCGATTCCGTGCCAGGCACAACCCGCGTTCATCCCTGCCGCCCTGGGCAGCTCCCAGCCCCGCACTACAGCGTCCCGCGGGAGCCGCTCTCTCCCTTCCCCACTTTGGGTCATATCAGTGTGTACACACAACAGATAACCGTGGGTGCCCGTGCATCGAGGCCTTTCTACTTTATAGTGTGTGACCAGATCATACACACACACCTCACCCCTGGCACACCCCGGAGGGGGCACAAACATGAACACATCCCCCATTTTCAATGAATGGACCGGTCGAACTCGCTGCGAACTAACGCATGGCCATGGCTGGCTATGAGAGATAAACGTACCCAGGGTCACACCAGGTGAATAAACGGGCAAGCTAGGATTCTTGACTGATAATATAAATGCATCTATGTGTCGTCGTTGACGTTATCTACAGTAGAAGAAGTAGGTGGCGTGTCGTTGGCTTACCTTCCACCCAAGGTTTATTTAAGAGAGGACCACCTGTGGGCCTGTGTTTCCACTAAAACGTGGACTGTCGTTCCCTCTGGTTACCGTGAGCGCTGCCACCGGATGGAGATGTTACGTCACAGGCTTCGGCACAGTCACCATTGCTAGGCTGCAGCAGGGAGCAGGCGTTTCATGAGGGTCTTGGTGCTTTATTATTATCAATGAAACTAGAGTGCCTGTACGTTTGTGCTTCCAAAAAGTCTGCTCCCTGAATGCGGAGTCGCTGGGTTGGGTGGCTGGTTGTTCAGAAAGGACCCACTAGTCCTCATTCACCATAACCATCACCACCAGCTTGGTGAGGGTCCCGGATGTTAGACACAATCGCAATGGACCGCACACCGCTAGCCCCTCCTCCGGATCGCCCCTAGGGACTCTGGTACATGGAGTTCTTGAGTGGTTCACCCCAGTGGGTGCAAGTAGGTACTTGTTGATCTGATGATCTCTAGACCCGATACATGTCCCGGGTTTTTGGATATCGCCCGAGACATGGCTCGGGTTTCGGGATAACTTCCCTCATCAGTAGAGAAAATAGTTAGGGGTGGAAGAGAAGGCCGCCAAGCAAACCGTCAAAGGGTCCCGGATGTTGCTGCATGGTCTCGAAGTGCCGGACAGCCTCTGGGGTATCATCGCCACTCGCGGGTGTTGCTGAGATGGGCACCTGGAGCAGTTGGTCCCCTCTCACCTGCGGGATACCACATGTGAAAAACCGGCAAGCAGGCACACTCGACGAAGACTCCCTGCAGAGCAGCGGCGCCTCCCCACACAGGCCGGCAGCACTTCTTCAGGACCTCCGACTTTCTGACCAGGTAACTAATGCTGGTTTGTTTTGATCTCAGTTGGGCCCTTTTGAGGTTCTGTGTAGCGTGAAGATCTGCTGTCCAGGTGCTAAACGATCCTGTTATAGAAGGGTAGTGTTCGGCAGTTTGTTGCAGGGAGTGAGGGGTACGGTTAGGGCGGGGGGAGGTTGGAGGTACAGCTCCCTGGTTTCTAAAAGGAACTCCCGCCTCTGCAGGGAACAACGTGTCCTAGTCTATGATTAGCGCTGGGTAGCTTTAGAGAATGCATAACCGGTAGGCACGATTTTAATTAATTTTATATTCATGTAACATGGTTTATACCCTTACCATCTTTTATAAAGTTATGACAACGGGATTAAAAACTATTTACCGTGTTTTCAATATGTAACCTAAGGCTCTGCTGGAGGTTGTTCGTGCCAGCCCTTAAAAGTGGGTCAGACTGGGTGTGGCTGCCAACCTTGGAGCTCTTTCCTAGCTTTCTATGAAGTAGCATTGCTTGTTTGTGTGTGAGGGAGGGGGTACCTCTCTACCTGCCTCTCTCTATTCATGCAGAACCCGGCACATTCCTCCGCAGTAATTGCACCCTCCAAAAGTGCCTCAAACTATCGACTTACCCCTGCTCGGCTCAGCCTCCTTTTGTACTAACCCATTTGATGCTAGTTTTCTTTTGCCAGTTGCCTCAACCCCTGTTTTGCATTTCTGGACATTAAAGCAGCAGTTTTCCTTCGGGCTACTTCGTCCTTTACCTACTGTTTCAGTTTACTCTGCTTCCTTTGTGACAGGGTGTGATGGTGGCAGCTTCTTGTATTGCAGGTTTATACAAATAGCTTTTCAAGTGCTTGACACATAAGAAGGCTGGTATCCTGCTGTGCCATAGGGTGTGCTTTGCTGGATGTTGAGTTGTCGTGTGGCCTGTGTGGGGGGGGGGCAGGTTTTTTTTTAGGTCTCGACCTCTGCCAATGCGCTTGCGCATTGCAGACGTCGAGACTATAGAGTTGGATCCAGGAAAACGAAACCAGGCGGATTGCGCCGAGTGCATGTGCCCGTGCTTGCCATTTGCTTCCCGAGCCGCCTGCCTCGCATCATTGCATCAGACCCGCCACAGCAATTCTGAGAGCTTCACTTCAAAGGGATCCGCTCCCCCGCACCCTGCTTCACACTTCAAAGGAATGCGCCCCTGCCCCCGCAATGCCGAGAGTATTTCCCGGCCGCTTTTAATCTCATTTCGCTTTTAATTTCATTTTCTCCTTTTGCTCATAACAATGCATTTTCTGACCGCGGCTCTTTCAGTACTGCCTTCTAGCCGCGTCTCTCTCTGGATCCCAGCTACTCACAGTGCGCAGAGACTGTCCCTCCCCCTCACCCATTCATGAGATAGATTACCCCGCCAGACCTCCCTTCCCTATCTGTGCGGGTTTTTTTTTCTTCTTTTTTGCCCCCTTCCTGCCCCTGCCATTGCACAAGCTGGTTAACCCTGAATGCAGTATTTCTTAGAAGGGTCCAGGAGGGGGGTTTCGTTTGCAGCTCAAGACCTGCTTGCTATTTACATTTGCATTGTCATTTTTTATCCTCATATAAGCCTAAAAGTGGTACGAATGCCCCTCAGTGGGTTAAATGGTATACTTGTTACTTTGACTCCAGCATAAAAAACTACCAGAAAACAAAAGTAAGCTAAATTCGCGCGGAACAAAAATGCCCTTCTTAATAGCACCACGTTTCACATATGGAAAACGGCCTGCTTTGAGCTAATACACACTAACTTGTTTCTTCTTAAATTATGTTTTAGTCTTCACATGGTATTACATCCAACATCGTGATTTCATCCTTTTATTGGACATCTGTCCACAACATCACTCAGCACCACCACAGCACCACTCAGCACCACCCAAGGATCACTCCGCACCACCACATTACCACTCAGCACCACCACATTATCACGCAGCACCACCACATTATCACGCAGCACCACCACATTATCACTCGGCGCCACCCCAGCATCACTCGGCGCCACCCCAGCATCACTCGGCGCCACCCCAGCATCACTCGGCGCCACCCCAGCATCACTCGGCGCCACCCCAGCATCACTCGGCGCCACCCCAGCATCACTCAGCGCCACCCCAGCATCACTCGGCGCCACCCCAGCATCACTCGGCGCCACCCCAGCATCACTCGGCGCCACCCCAGCATCACTCGCCGCCACCCCAGCAAATCACTTAATCTCCCCGTGCCTAAAAAAAAAAAAAAAAATGAAAGTGTGTCCTCATGTAACGTAACTGGTGCTCTGTAAAGCGCTCTGATAACTGGTTCGGTTCAAGTTCGCGCTATATAAAACTCTCTAAAAAAACAAAAAAAAAAAAACAATGAGGGATTAAAAGATGGAATGGTTGCTTTTTATATAACTGTTTGGTTTGGGAGGGTGTAGGTTGTGAGCAGAGCCTATCTAGGGCTGAGAGGTTGTTTTGAGGTACTAGGTGATGGATGACTTGTCTGTCTGATTGTACAGTGAATGGTTCTGCCATTACCGTACCTGTATGTTTGGAGTGGGCACAGACCAGGTGCCAGTCTGTAGTTTAGGGTTCCATTTTGAAAGAGTCTGGAGTTTTACTTGGTTAAAGGATAAGACAGTGCCTTGGATGTCTCTACTGGTGCTAGAGTCCCTTGAAGGTGGATCACCTGGCGCAGTCAGTGAAGTAATTGATTGGAGCACTGGTGCAGTTAAAAGAATGCTGGCTGCTGTAGGTTTAATATTGGCATGGTCTGCTTGGACAGACGATTAGAACCATGGTGGCCTGTAGCTTCTATGGCAAACCTAGATGAGGAAAGATGCATTGAACTGTTCGCATAAGGTATCCAAATAGTCCTTTGCTTCTTTTCCGAGCTTGCAGCCAGTGTACTATTTGTGATTTTCTTTTTAGGTGAGTCTCTCCCTGTTTCTCATTTTTCATGCTCTTCCTGCACCCTTCCTCCCTCGCTTTCTTTCTGTCTCCCCTCTTCCTCTCTCTCGCTACCTCTCCCCCTCTTCCGCTCTCTCCCCCCTCTTCCGCTCTCTCTCCCCCTCCCAACTTCTTTGTCCCCCTCCCTCTTTCTCTCTCCTCTCACTCCCCTCTTCCTCTCCCTCTCTTGCCCTCTATTCCTCTTCCTTTCTCTCTCACCCTCATGCTTCCTCTCTCTCCCTCTCCCTCTCATGCTTCCTCTCTCTCCCTCTCCCTCTCATGCTTCCTCTCTCTCCTTCTCCGCGAGACAAGGCAACAGTCTCAAAAGCATTTGCAATGCAATACGTCTCGCTTTACTGAAGTTTAATTTATTGGTGTTGCATTATTTTAGCAATGCCAGTAGCTCAAACTTAAATATTGCGAGACCAATTGCATTGCAAATGCTTGTTTATTGTGCAACTAAGACCTCTGTATGTCCTAAGCTAATGAGTTTCCTGCACCTATTGTCTAATCAGGTTACAATCTATTTAGAGACAGGAAGTGTGTGTCGATGAAACCCGTAAGTTAACCCCTTCGCCGCCACGCACATTCCCCCGCTGTGCGGGCGAATTCCACGCAGGCAGATGGCCCCCGTACGACGCATGGAACGGGTTAAAACCGTAGATGTTTTCAAGCTTGCTAAACACAAGTTGACCTTTAACTGCAGTCCTTTCAAGTTACCTATTTCATTATCTTGTCAAGTGAACTCTTAGCCTTCCTCTCGTCAGCACAAGATTTGGGCCTGCACTGGTTTTTAACCAAGTACAACTTGCATGCTGTGCTCTTGTGTTTTATATTTTCTACTGTTTTTATTTTACATTTCCCATAAAACACCTCATGCTGCAGTAAAAATGATGGGGGAATTGGATACCTTGCAGACACCTTGGTGGTGAATAAGTTGGAGGATTCTCATGAGCAAAAAGAGCCTGAAAATCCTAAAACATCCATCGAGAACCTGAATGTTGCACCCTCATCCACTTCTTAATCTATCAAATTCTCGAAAAAGAATAGTGCTCAGTAATACAGATTGTCCCTTGAACCCAATTGAATGCCTCACAACTTCCAAGTTTTCAAGTACTCTGGTGTTTGTATTTTATTAAACGTGTTAGGCTGAAATTAACGTATGCCAAGGTTTGAAAAACTTATACTTGGGTGATGTAAAAATACATTTTGTGTCTGAAGAGCTAATTTCCTAACAGATTTGCTTTTCAAGGTTATTGTTTACCATGCTGTCTCAATTTTCGATGCACGTAAAAGCTGCAATTAGTTTGTTTTAGCTAAATTTATATTTTTTTATGCCATGTAATATAGATAACTAAATTAAGTTTCAGTGCCAAATAGTGTTGATAAACCTAAACTAAGCTTATACCTCACGATTTCTGATCCCTCTAAAACAAATTCAGGTATTAACTGCAAAAGAAAAGAAGGCTCAGTGGGATGACCGTACACGACTTACTGAACTTTTTGCAGTATCTCTTCCACAACTACTTGCAAAGGTAGGCATAATTAAATGTTTTCTTTTTAGAATGTTGTAGCAACAGTTCCAATTGTAATGCATTACTTGAGGAAAGTAGATCAAATTTACATGGCAAAGAATTCAGGCAGATGGCAAAACCATCAGTTTGCTTAATAAATGTTGCTCAGTTGTTTCTTTCTTAAGGATTCCTTGTTCCTGTGGATTTACCATCATTAATAACACACTTTTCAGCCACTCAGAATTCTGGCAACTTTACAGCTGATGTCAGAGTTACATGACACCAGAAGGACAATAGCAGCCTAAGGTGATGAATGTAGGCACTTCCAGGACTCAATTTTGTCAGACCCTCTTTTTCAGTGGACACAGTTTTTATGTATTTTTCCTGTACTTGTTTTGATGTTTTTTACACAAAAATGACTATGGCTTACAAAATCTTGCTAGCACTTTTCACACCCTATTTCTGATAGACTTTTAACTGCAGTTTCCTCACTTTAGAACATTCCAGGTGTCAGACTAGATATGGAAAATCTTGAGTAGTACCTCTGCTCACCGGTAGGGGGCATCAATCGGCTTACCATTGCCCGCATCAAGTGATGTGGTTAGTGTTGTAAGGAAATGCCTCTGTTCGAGGCATGTGAGCTGTAGATCACATGCTATGCTTAGCTCGCCATCTGGTGTTGGGTCTGGATGTTTGCACTTTGTTTTTCTTCGCAGAAGTCTTTCCAGTCACGAGGCAGGTGACTCCACCTTTTGGTGGTAGTGCCCATGGGCATCGACTCCATTGTTAGATTGTTTTTTCTGCCGTCTGGTTCGGATGTATATTGCTGCACTCCGTTTAGGCACTGTTTCTCGGACCCCTTCGACACGCAATCCACTACCCTTGACGGTATTGTCAATCGCGATTTCTCATTCTTCACGTTTCGTCTCAACTCAAGACAACCTTGATCGGAAAACTCATGGTGGGCCGTAGGTCCTACCCGCGCCGACAGCGCGAGCAGTAGATGGAACGTCCTCCTTTCAAACTCTGCCCTGGTGTTGTGCTAAATTTCCACTCACCAACTTGCACGAAGTGTGCAGCCTCTGCCTATCCCCAGAACACGACTAGAAAGACTGCGACGCATGCCGATCATTTCGATCGAGGAAGACGCTTTGTGACAGTCGGGCTCGACGTCACGCGATGCAACATCAAAGCGGCTCCGCACCGGACATCCTCTGTGAGGATTCCAACACAGAACATCACACTGAAGGAGCTGAGGAAGAAGAACATCATATCTCCCTGTCTGAAGCTGACTCCGACATGGAAGAAGATGAGCAGGTTACTCGGGCTCATCGTACCGTGAGTAAAGCTACCCCCTTGGACCCTCAACAACCAAAGAACAGGGCTCCGGTCCCTCCTCTGTCTTCGGGCCCAGGTGGACATCGACAAAAAGTTTTGGACGCCCTGCCCTCGGGCTCGGTACCGAAACACAAAGAAAAGCCTATGGTCTCGAGTCGGCCCGATATCCGTACCGAAAGCCAAACTGAAACATCTCTCGTGCCAATCCCATCAGTATCTAAATTACACCTTGTGCACTGAAGGCTTCGGAACCGAAACCTTTGACGCCAACACAGGTGAGTAAGGACAAAGATACTCCGTTTAAAGAGCCTCGGCCTAATGCAACACCGTCTGATCCGAAGCAGAAAAAGCTGGTTATACACCCAGAAACAGGACAGATCCATGTCACCCTTCCAAAAACACCGAAAATAAACCAGCTAGAGGACTACCACATTCCTCTCAAAAGGCAAAGTGTGGGTACCAACCCTTCACCTTGCATTCCACCTTCTTCCCCTACTGATCCCAACTTACTTATTACACCCACAAATTAACCACCACTATCACCTGACCCACAGGATGTCGGGGATGGGAATGAGGATTAAGATAGGCCATAGGACACTGACCCCTGGGAGGATTATCCCTCTGCCCCAACATGAATAATGCCCCTCATCTGTCCAGACCCTCGCCACCTGATGAAAACATTGGATATATTGAGCTACATAACAGAGCTGCTCAGTATCACAGGGTGGAGCTACATAAGGAGCCATTAGAGTACTTTATATTTGAGACCCTAAGTTCCACTCAAAAAACCACTCGTACACTGCCAATGCTTAAAGGCATGTTAAAGTAGGCTGATGAAATTTTCAAAGATCTTGTGAGGGCAAGAATAATCACACCTAGAGTGGAGAAAAAATATAAGCCATCACCTATTGACCCCACTTACGTCAAAGGTCAGTTGCCCTTAGACTCTCTTGTGGTTTCCAACGCACGCAAGTGAGCTAACTCACATACCACAATTGAGGCCCCTCCACCTGACAAGGAGTCCAAGCTAATTGATGCCTCAGGCAAAAGAGTAGCAGTCATCTACAAACAGGGGTTCCTTTTGTCGCTCCGTTTACAGGGGTGGTTCCAGGACTGTATCCACAGAAACTCCCTCCACCTCTTACAAGGGTAATGACCAATCACCCTCATCAAGAGGCTACTTTTGAGGGGGTTTTAAAGGCAACAACGGGAAGGGAAACGGTAGAGGCAACTCCACACAGTGACTTCCTTCAGGCACATCTCCCCCCGCCCCCACCAACATTCCACTCCTGTCGGGGGACGTCTCTCTCAATTCCTACCTGTTTGGAATTCAATAACCTCAGACAAGTGGGTTATGTGGTAAATAAATAAATAATACCTCTATTTTTGAATAAATATATGAATAACAGATAGCTCAATAAATAAGAGTCAAGATTCGAGGTAGTAGGAGTTTGCAGGTTTAATACAGCATAAAGGACAGGAACAGGACAACCTGCACGGACAAGATCTGGGATGGCTAGCTAGCACGGGACAGGATTGGACTGGCGTAACATTTAATAACAGTACACAAGCATATATACTAAAACAGTTGCATTGCAATACATATGATAGGCGGAGCAGTGGGTGTGGTCAATAGCAGTCGCGAAAGATAAGGGTGAAAGTGGGTGTAACAAGAGGCGTATACATAGACATGTGATGTAAACGTAACAGAATATGTCATAAATGGGGCGGAAACATGGAGGGGGCTACCTAAGGAGCCGGGACCTCTAACCTAATGGTGCGCGCAAACTGACAATGACGTGTTACTAGGAGAAGCTGGGGGCTATGAACTCTGTGCTAGGAGTAGAGACTGAAGTCTGGAGAGTCAGGGCGACATGTACCTAAACCCTATCTAGTACCTGATGTTTAGAGGACATGTTGATATAAACTAAGAGTCAGGAGGGGAGAGGCGAACAGACTCTAAGACTGGAGCATGCATTATTCTACATGTAGTGCGTGATGAAGAATATTACATGACCATTAAATGCAGTATTTCTCTTACATGGAGACGTAAAGGCTAGACAATGACGGAAACTATTGATGCGATTCAGTAGCTTAGGAATGCAGAGAAGGAGGGCTGGACTGATAACTAGAATCATAACATACTCTTGGCAGACTCGTAGGCAGAGCCAGGCTGAACCGGGCACTGCGAGGCAGGAAGTAAGTGAAGGGTCGAGGATACAGGTGGGGGCTGTATCGCTCCTCAGCGAGGGTTCAGGAGACAGGAGCTGAATCTGGTGTCCGGGCCCTTTTGAGGCCTAGAAACGGGGACTTTTCAATGAAATAACGTGCACACTGAGAAACGTGGCAACGTAACTTTACATAGGCCTAATACTCGTAGCTTTCACGAGAACTGGAAACTGGCATACTAGAGATGGACACAACTGTAATTGCGTCTTTAATCGAACATGGGGGATACATATGCATATTAATCATGCACACATAACATAAGATGGAGGACACGTAGGGACACAGAACATGGCAAAATTTACTTTTCCACATTCCCTCCTTGTCACTACGTTTCCATCAGGAAACATCAATATTCATGATACCATCTATCATTTCATACAGTATCATTTGCTCGTCTCGAATTGTCTTGGAACGGGATTTAGAACGGGACTTGGGACTAGGAATACAAGAGGTAGCACAAATGCCGCAAATCGCAGGGCCACATTGTAAACAGAGGCAGCAACTGAATATGATCGCTACTGCAATACCCAGAAATGACAATACTTTCCATCCCCAGGCGGAAATTGTATTCCAGAACCAACCGGACCATGTCCAGGTGCCTGGATCTTGGTGTAACATATGGGCAATATTATGGAGTCTGGTAATAGCTGAATAAACAGACGGCGCGTTATTAGGAATGAAAATGCAGCAACTAGATCCGATGACTCTACATGCCCCGCCCCTATCGGCCAGTATGACGTCAAGGACGAGACGATTCTGGAGCACGACAATTCTCATAAAGGATTGCTCCTCGGTTAAATTACCTAGAGCAGAAGTAGTCTCAATCACTACTGCTTCGAGGGTTCTGGTTAATCTACGTATCAGTTTACTATTTACAACAGTACCTAAGTAGGGGAAGACACCTTTATTGATATCTATGTATTGTTCTAGAGCAGTTTCAGTATAATCGACAATCGGGAGGTCTCTCTTGTGTCTCGTATGTACTAGGTGGGAATTCCTATGGTAGTCAGGTGGGGCTAGAAAAACTGGTGGCAGTAGGAAGGCAATGTAACAGGTTCCCTCCCAATCGAGGGGCAGACGAACATATGCGGTCTGACCACAAACAAAATAAGAATGACGTGAAGCTTTGAAAATAGATTTCCTACTGTCACTATACTTGATAATAGTAGTACAATCACTATGTCCTACATGTACGGAACCATTCTTTCGGACACATAATTCACCTTTAACTGGTAGTACTGATATAGCAGGTAAGTCTGGAGTAGAATCAGACTGAACATTCAGGACCATGAAATTCGAAGAATAATTACCCAAATTATAAACTTCATTTTCTAGATCTAACCCTGTTCTGTGGGGAAGACCTTGCTTGTCTGGAAAACATGTACTGTTCAGAAAAGACATATCTGTTGAGGATGACGTTAACGTGGACCATGCTCCACACGAACCATTATGTGAAAATGGATAAGGAAAGAGTGGCAGAACTCCCTTCGGTGTCTGGAAAGGGGGCAGTCGACCACACACCCAACAATTAGTGGCATTGCTGGTCTGGTGTGAATAATGTAACATGCGGATGAAGGAATTATTACGCATAGCAAGACGATATGAGAGTTCATGAGGGGGCAGATCACTAAATGTGTGCTCTACTGTAACCTTAGCAGACTTATTTACATGAGGAACTGGAGAATACAAATAAAAGGCATAACTTGTGCAGGAAATCATAATGCTAAAATATAGCAGAAAACATAAAATAATAATGCAACTTTTAGAGTTCTCACTAACTCTCTCTCTGTGGGGGTCTATTATATACATGTCAGAAACCGGTCTAACCGTTTCACCTAGGGGAGGACTTAGACAATCAAACTGGCTGACTTATTTTACTAGACCTTAATTTAAGCTTATACTCCTGCTGCGGAGTTTTCTCTAACGGGGAGGAATCTGTATCATAGTCTTTTGCGGGACAGTCCTTAAGAATAGTACTTTGGCAGTCTTTACAATCCTCAGAAATGTTCTTGGTAACAGGTTTTAGTCCAAAAAATCTTTTCACATGTGACAGGTGGACCCAGCCCTTCCTGCCTTCCAGCTTGACGGCAGTACGGGTGGCCAGGAGGACCTGTTTGGGTTCTTTCCAGCGAGGCTCCAGCGGACTTGAACGATCAAAGTTCCTCACAAGAACCATGCATCCGGGAACGATTTCATGCGGTGCCACCTCGGTATTGTCTGGAAATGCGGCGGCAACCTGTGAACGACAAGAGTGTAGGGCAGACATCAAGGAAGCTAGGTAATCTGTCAGCATATTACTTGAAACATCGGTAATACTTCGGGGTCTAGGTGTACCCCACATGTTAGGGGGGCGGCCGAATACGACCTCGTACGGGGACAGACCTGATCTGGAATGTGCGACCATGCGCATATAAAACAGAGCAACTGGCAGAGCTACTAGCCAGTCCACACCTTTCTCTTTACATACTTTTGCAATTCGAATTTTCAGGGTCTGGTTATGTCTCTCTACTAGACCGGCTGCTTCAGGATGGCGTACACAATGGAACTTCCACTGGTACCCTAACAGAAGGGAAACATGTTTCATGAGTTCAGATGAGAATGGCTGGCCGTTGTCAGAATATACGACTCTAGGGAGTCCGTAGCGGGGGAAGAATTCACGAACCAACTGCTTGGCAGTGGTCGCGGCTGTGTAATCTGGAACTGGATATGCTTCTGTCCATCTGGACAAAGCGCATACAACTACAAGGACATACTTGAAACCTCGACATCGCTCCATTTGGAGGACTTCAAAAGGGTGGTCAGGGGGCTGGAATCCACCTTGTTCCACCGGGACACTTTTACCTGGATTAAACTGGCAACATATCATACAAGTACGGACTTTCTGCTTGGCTGCAGCTCGTAAATGCTTGTTAAACCAAATGTTCTGGATACTATCTAACATAGCTTTTTCTCCTAAATGTGCTGGACTATGTGCGGTATTGATAATGACTTGAACCATAGAGTCGGGGAGAAACCATGTGGCTTTACCCTTCGTTACCCATCCCTGATCTGTCTGGACCCCTCCTTGTTCGGACCATTTCTTGATTTCATCGGGAGTAGCATGTAACTGGATATCTATGACATCTTGAGTGGGGTCCTTAACTGTCATACATGTAGTCGGATCTGGAGTATGTGTCTGTGTCGGATTAACTGACATGTCTGGAGTCTGTGCTGTAAGCTTGGCTGTGCGATCTGCTAGATCATTACCTTGAGAAATAGTGTCAGTAACTTTCGTATGTGCTTTGCACTTCATGATAGCAATAGATGTCGGTAAGTGTATGGCATCTAACAGAGCTTGAATAAGGAGACCATGCTGAATCTTGGTTCCATGAGAAGTCATGAAACCTCTCTCCTGCCAGAGTACTCCAAAGTCGTGTACGACTCCAAATGCGTAGCGTGAATCTGTGTAAACATTAACTTTCAGGTTCTTGGCGTGTATGCAGGCTTGTGTCAGAGCAACTAGCTCTGCTGCTTGAGCAGACAGAGTGTCAATACGGTGTGTTTCTATAACTTCAGTGTCAGTAGTCACTGCATACGCGGCTACTAGTTCTCCTGTACTTGTTCTCATACATGAACCATCCACATAAAGTGTCAGGTCGGGATCTGGTAATGGAATATCTGTCAGATCTTGTCTTGGCTTTGTCATAATATTAACTACTTCCACACAGTCGTGTGTGGCAGGATTTGAAATAACTGACGGTAACAGTGTAGCAGGATTTAGAACGTTGCAGCGTCTGATTTCTATGTGTGGCTGGAACAGTGTCAGTTCATAACCTGTTAAACGTGCAATTGTCAAGTGCTGAGTCTGTGTTCGGTTTAAAAGAACTTCCACGGAGTGTGGAACTTGTACTGTCAAGGAGTGTCCTAATACTATGGAATCACTTTGTCTGATAGCTAGTGCTGTGGCTGCAACTGACTTGAGGCACGCAGGCAGAGCCTGGGCTACAGGATCTAGTGTGCTCGAAAAATAAGCACAGGGCTTGTATTGTCCTGCTTGATCTTGTGTAAGAACAGATAATGCTGTACCTTCGCGTTCAGTGACAAAGTGTAAAAGGCTTACTGTAGTTCGGTGTAGCTAGAACTGGAGCTTGGCATAGAGCTTTCTTTAATTCATTGAAACTAAGTGTATGTTCAGATGTCCAAGGGAGGACAGTCGATACGGCTGCCTCCTGTGTCGTTAACTGTATCAGTGGCTTGGCTAGAAATGCATACTGAGGAATCCATTGTCTGCAGTAAGAAGTGAGGCCGATAAAAGCACGTACCTCCTTCTGGGTCTTGGGCTGAGGAAGACTCGCTATTAGCTGGATACGGTCAGGTGTCAACTGCCTACCCCTCTTGGACAGTAAGTGGCCTAAATAGATCACTTGCTGGACACAGAATTGAAGCTTCGAAGGGGACACCTTGTGCCCCATCTCTGCTAGGAAATACAAGACTGTAAGGGATGCTCGCTCGCAAGCACGTTCAGAACGGGCTGTGATCAGTAGATCATCGACATACTGGAGCAGGGCAGTGTCAGTTGGCATGTGAATATTGTCTAGTTGTCTCTTAAGTGCTTGACTGTAAATACTAGGACTTTCTGTGAAACCTTGAGGAGCGCGTGTGAACATATAGCTCCTTCCATTTAAACAAAATCCGAAAAGAAACTGGCTGTCTGGATGAATGGGGACACTGAAAAACGCGTTCTTGAGGTCTATGACTGTAAAAAATGTGGCTTCAGAATCAATGGCTGTCAATAGGGAAGAGATATCTGGGACAACTGGGTACTGGGGAATAATACATTTATTGAGTTCTCGAAGATCAATCACTAATCGATATACTGGGGGTGCATTTGGATCAGTACGTTTCATGACTGGAATGATCGGAGAATTACATACATTGGAGTCAGTTTCTACAACTACTCCTTGAGCCATGAGCTCGTCAATAATTTTGGATAAGGCTGTTACAGCCTCAGGTGGCAATCTGTACTGTCTGATTCGTGGTAACACTACACCTGGTTTGAGAGTCACACGATGGGGTGTGATTTGCATATAACCTACATCAGTTGGACCTTGCGCCCATAGATGCTGCGGAACATTGGACAATCTCGGATCAAAATCTCGTAATACATAGTGACCCTTGAAGTCACGTAGGAACAAGCGTATTCCCTCTGGGGAGCAGCATATGACTGCACCTAATTCTTTCAGTGTCTTAATGCCTAACAGATTTTCTGGACATGACTTCGTAAGTAACAGATCAGTAGTGCGGGACAATGGACCTACTTCTAGAGTAACTGGCTTAGATATCTCGTTTACAATAGGCTTTCCTGAAATTCCAAGGGAAACATTTCTAGAGCCTGAGAGCGGAGCCCCTGGAACTTCGGCGTGACTTATAGTGGTCCTACTTGCCCCTGTATCAATCAAAAACTTTCTGTCTTTCCCTAATACTTGACTGTGAACATAGGGACCCTCTTGATCTACAGGAATCTCGATGAGAGGCAAGCCTACCTCCCTCTCTAGGCTGTTTCATGAATATGGCTGATACTCTGGATACTCGGACTGTGCATACTGGTACATCTGCTGTGTAACATGCTGTGTTGCAGCAATAGGCTGCGGTGCTGGAACTGTCTGTTGTGCATTCTGTGGCTGAGAAGTCTGTGAAACTTGTTCTTGTCTAGGCGGACGTGGTCTTTCTTTAGTCTTACCGGTAGCTATATTGTGTTTCAGAACTGCACACTCGTTTATAAAATGACCTGGCTGTTTACAATAATTGCAGGTCCCTTTAACGGGAACTGCAGGATGACTGGCTTGATTCGTACCCCTCTTCTGACTGTCTTGAGGAACAGATTGTGCAACTAGTACTTTCATTTTCGTGTCTTTCATACGTTTTCTCTCATGATCTTGCTCTTCTCTGATTCTATTCTGGTGGTATTGAAGCATCTGTAACATTTGGGACGGGGTATTAGCTTGCCAGGTACTTTCGACTTTCAAAACTCGATTCTTAACTTGTGGACTTGAATTCTCGACTAGTTTAGTAACAAAAAGATGAGGGTATGACTCGCTACTTGTCTTGAGGCCACTGTTAATACTAAAGCATTTCTCAAATCTAGAATAAAAATCACTAGTGTCTTCATCTTGTTTCTGTTTACAGGCTGAGATTGCATCCCAGTCTTCCTTTTTAGTGCCTAATAACCTTGGCAAAACTTGTATTAGCAGTTCAGGTAATTCTTTACATTTCTCTCCTAGACCGGTACCTGGTACTCGTATCTTATCTTCAGCTTCTAGAACTGCCCAATCGATCTTTTTCTCTCCCACCTCCCATTCTTTTTCCTTGAGTTTTTCATATACCCCTGCGGGCAACAGGACTTTTAACATTTTAATAATATCTGGATACGTATATTCTCCCATACGGAGCATGTCCTTTAATTCTCGGTGGAACCCTGCTGGATCTTTGTCATGACAGGGAATTAATTTCTTCATCTCTAAGAGTTCCATCTTTGTAATCGGGGTGTAAACAAACACTCGTTGCATTTCACCATCCGTTGTCTTAACTGGGTGTACTTCTCGTAACGGATTCTGTCTATCTATGTAAAAGGGTTTACTTTCTGGGGGTGAGACATGAACAAAATGCGGGTTCAAAAACGTACTATATTTGTGGCGCTGTTCTAGGATGACACTAATTAAATCGGTACCTAGACCTTTCCATCTATACTGGAGTAACTCGTTCAGGACATCGTGTAACGGACCTGGATCAGAATGTTGACCCTCATACAGAGTAATGAGGTGCTGGATCATATACATACCCACCAGTCGTTGCTCGGCTGGGGGCAGTTTCAGAAACATTTGTGCCACTATTTCATCTGGAAAAGTGGTAGAATCAGTAATCCATCGGACTGCTGATCGGACTAGTTCTTGTTCATGCATAGTACTTAACTCACTGTAACCAATTCGTGATTTCAGAATGTGATCGGTAGCTTGAAATACTTGTTCTAGAGAACCTTGTTCTGGTGCTGGATGATGAAAGACTGACTTGTGTTCTAGGCGTAAATGGCGGTCTGGAAATCTAGATTTTCCTACATACGCTATTCTGGCGGGATTCTCGTCCTCTACCTCTTCAGTAGAAGAGTCATTTTCTTTCTCGCTTACTTGTGCTTCTTTGCGTTTCTCGTGTAACCTTATTATTTCTGTACGGATTTTCTTATACATACTCTCTATACTACTTATGGTTCTGTGCTTACCCTCGGCTATATTATCACTCCACCTTGTCAGGATTCTCATTTCGGCCGGATCTTTAGTCGGGTAATCTTGTTCTCTTATTAAACAATTAATCAGAAACTTTAATAACATGAGCTGGATCTCAGCTTTCCTTTGAGACATGGCTTCGCCAATACTTTCTGGATCATCCCCTGTACGGATGAAACGATATATTCTGTCTAGATCTCCTTTCATATCCGGTAGGGTATCCAAATACCCGGTCACCCGTCTTACACGGATGGAATATATAACTGTACTATCATCACCTGCAACTGGATCATAGCGGCATTCAGTAAGAGCTCGTCGGATATCTGCAACGGACTTATATTTGGGCGTACGCTGTAACGCACATTCATGTAACTCGGCCAACGTTCTACGTTGGTGTGGTGGCGGGGTACCAGGAGGACCTCCTCCTGCGGCCCCTAAACTGGAATCGTCGACTGATACTCTTCGTGCTGGCAGAGTGGGAAATTGTAATGTAGGCTGAACCGGGGGTACCGTGGCAGGTACTCCGGTGACTGGAGGAGTAGGATTTACATTATTTACAGGGACTGGCGGAACAGGATTCGCATATTCTGGAACTGTGTTGTCCAAATAGGACGAGATGAATATATCAGCTGCGGTCGGTTTGTGACGTAGCTTGGTCGGAACTAATGGTGGCGGAAAATTACTGGATGCCTTCGGGGTTGCCTTTGGCAAGCCCTCGGCAAGAAGAGGGTACATACCCTTAATAAGGGCATTCCTCTGTCGGTCTGACTGTTCGGTTTTAACTCGTTCACCTATCTCGATTAGTTCCCTTTCTTGGGCTCGTTCTAAGGATTCTCTACTTAGTTCTGACTTTCTGATTTCTTTTTCGGTTCTTTTATGAGATTCTTTGCGCCATAACTCGATGGCATCTTTCTGTGACTGTCTGGCTTTCTTTTTCCATAATGCTTCTTCTACTCGCATGATGCACTCGGCATCCCATGTGCCTGATACGGGCCATCTATACTTTTCCTCTAACTGTTTGGTATACTCTACCCATAAATCTAGATATAATATGGCACTTATGCCATGCTTCTGATACATAAAATGACCTGGACTGTCCCTAGGCGGGACAGGAACTGCTGCTTCTAGCAGACCTTTTCTGGTTTTTAACTGACGTAATTTCGAGAATAAAGGCATGACTGAACTGTAATCTAGACACAATACAATACACAATGAACACGATAATTACTCCACTCTCATACCACGACATTGAAGTACATGAAGAACATTTAAAATAACAGTTCGAACAGAATACTACCTGGAATACTGAAAACAGAATACATGAATCTTCTCGAGAACAGAACTGACTAGAACAGAAACTAGATGCACTGCTAAAACAGTACGAAACTTACCGGTCTCATAAAGAGACACGTCAGGACCCGCATCCACCGAAGTGGACACTTCGTTTTGGGTCTGTGTACCACCAAAACCCACGGACCAGAGTCAATTAGATTGACCCTGTCTAGATACTACCCCAGCAACGGTACTCACCGGGCAGCAAGAACGGAAGGCCTCGGACTGGACTGGACTGCTTCGACGCCGGACGGACGAACTTCGGACTTCAGTTACGGGTGGGCCTCCGGATACCTCGGACCTTGGACTCTCGGCTTGGGCTCTGGTCGGGACTCGCCGCGTTCCTCCACCGCCTCGTCTGGATGCTGGACCGCCACCTCCGTCTCCTCCGTGGGCCTGAGGGATACTTGAAGCAGAAATATCTGCACGTGCACGGTATGGTTCCGTCACGGCTGCAGAGGGTCAGGGGGCCGGCGTGGCTTCACCGGCGCGTGGGGAAAGGGCAAGTCCCTATTCGGGCGCCATTATGTGGTAAATAAATAAATAATACCTCTATTTTTGAATAAATATATGAATAACAGATAGCTCAATAAATAAGAGTCAAGATTCGAGGTAGTAGGAGTTTGCAGGTTTAATACAGCATAAAGGACAGGAACAGGACAACCTGCACGGACAAGATCTGAGATGGCTAGCTAGCACGGGACAGGATTGGACTGGCGTAACATTTAATAACAGTACACAAGCATATATACTAAAACAGTTGCATTGCAATACATATGATAGGCGGAGCAGTGGGTGTGGTCAATAGCAGTCGCGAAAGATAAGGGTGAAAGTGGGTGTAACAAGAGGCGTATACATAGACATGTGATGTAAACGTAACAGAATATGTCATAAATGGGGCGGAAACATGGAGGGGGCTACCTAAGGAGCCGGGACCTCTAACCTAATGGTGCGCGCAAACTGACAATGACGTGTTACTAGGAGAAGCTGGGGGCTATGAACTCTGTGCTAGGAGTAGAGACTGAAGTCTGGAGAGTCAGGGCGACATGTACCTAAACCCTATCTAGTACCTGATGTTTAGAGGACAAGTTGATATAAACTAAGAGTCAGGAGGGGAGAGGCTAACAGACTCTAAGACTGGAGCATGCATTATTCTACATGTAGTGCGTGATGAAGAATATTAAATGACCATTAAATGCAGTATTTCTCTTACATGGAGACGTAAAGGCTAGACAATGACGGAAACTATTGATGCGATTCAGTAGCTTAGGAATGCAGAGAAGGAGGGCTGGACTGATAACTAGAATCATAACATACTCTTGGCAGACTCGTAGGCAGAGCCAGGCTGAACCGGGCACTGCGAGGCAGGAAGTAAGTGAAGGGTCGAGGATACAGGTGGGGGCTGTATCGCTCCTCAGCGAGGGTTCAGGAGACAGGAGCTGAATCTGGTGTCCGGGCCCTTTTGAGGCCTAGAAACGGGGACTTTTCAATGAAATAACGTGCACACTGAGAAACGTGGCAACGTAACTTTACATAGGCCTAATACTCGTAGCTTTCACGAGAACTGGAAACTGGCATACTAGAGATGGACACAACTGTAATTGCGTCTTTAATCGAACATGGGGGATACATATGCATATTAATCATGCACACATAACATAAGATGGAGGACACGTAGGGACACAGAACATGGCAAAATTTACTTTTCCACAGTTATACAAATTATCCAATATGGTTACTGCCTGGAGCTTAGACATTCTCCCAAATATTCCTCCAAGAACACATACAATATCACAAGAACATATCAGCCTCCTCAGACAGGAGGTTTTCTCTCTGTTGGAAAAACATGCTATAGAGCTAGTGCCCTTACAATACCAAGGGACCGGGGTATACTCCCTGTACTTCCTAATTCCCAAAAAGGATGGTTCTCTCAGACCTATACTAGACCTCAGAAAACTAAATCTTTACATTCAGTAGGACCATTTTCACATGGTCACACTTCAGCAAGTGCTCCCACTACTTCAACAAGGCGACTTTCTATACACTCTGCATTTAAAGGACACTTATTTTCATACACTGCTCACTGCAAGTACCTCAGGTTTGTGGTAGAGGGTCAGCGTTCTCAATTAAAGGTCCTCCCATTCGGAGTAACTAGAGCACCTAGGGTTTTTACAAAGTGTTTGGCAGTAGTCGCAGCTCATCTAAGAAGACAACAAATTCATGTTTTCCCATACCTAGAAGACTGCCTCATAAAAGCCAGCTTGCAACAAAGCCACCTACGCCACACTCCGAAAACGGTGCAGCTTCTCCACAAACTTGGGTTCTAGTATTTAGGGGCACCCCTGAAGCTTGCTTCCTCAGACCAAAAGAAACTTAAAGTAAAGAAGGAGGGACCCAACAGCCATGCTGAAGCTAACAAGAGGAAGACGCCAAAGACTTGGCCCCAGGCCTACCCGCCTGTCACCACCTCAAACCTGCTCCTGCAAAATCCCGGTGTGTTCTGCAGCCAGCAAACTGGAGAACCCGAGAGGATGAGCCTGGTAGGGACAGGCCGCTAGGGCTGGGGACAAGGCATTTGGTGTCCTCTACCTTGTTTCAGCATGGCTTATTCGGTCCTCTCTCATTGTCTAAGGAGGCAAGGTTCAAGGTTGCCCCTGAATACTAAATTTAGGGATGTTACAGGTCTGAACCAATGGGTCCCTTCCTTGTAGTGGGTACACCCCCTATTATGCCACCCTGTAGTAGGAGGGGGTCATAAGCCTCACTCTGGTTGGCTTGGTCCCCCCATCTTCTAGATGGCTGGGACTGAAAGTTGTGCTTTTCCTCTTCTCCCACCTGAGGGGTGGGATTGGCAATGTGGGCACACCTCTCCCCCTAACTTGGTGTTCCTGCCAATTTTCCCGCCTAAAGTGGGGGTGAGAAACGGTGGGTGACAGTTGCTGGGAGCAACAAATGGATGGGCTAGCTCACAAAGGAGGCAAGCCTTTCAAGCTTCCCCTTCGTGGACCCTGCCCATCCTCGGGGGAGGAGGCTTGGCACCTAGTCCCAGGATGTGCTTTGTTTCAGGACCCTGAGAGCAACAGGCTCTCAACCCAGGGGTCCAGAAACATGTCTGGTGGTGGCAGCTGGGAAGCAGCCACTCAGCCAGGACACTAGAGTTAGGTCATTTTTCAGGATGCATCTCTAAGATACCCTCTGAGTGCATTTTTCATTAAACCCCTCTCTGGCATCAGTGTGGGTTTAATTTGCTGAAATGTTTGATACCAAACTTCCCAGACCATATACTTGCTATGGCATTACTTCACTTACAAAGTCTAAGAATTAACTTGGACACTGTAGGGGTATAGGGCGCATGCACCTGTACCCTTACCACTGGTATAGTGCACCCAACTAGAGGGGTGGCTTACCTTTGCCAGGGCAGTGGATGGTGGGCATGGCACACAGGAATGTATTCCATGTCGCCTCTTAATTTTGTTCTGCACCAAAACACGCAGCCTGCAGTGTGTGTGTGTGTGTGTATAGGTACATGGCTCTAAGCGTGGCACAGTAAGTGCCTTAAAGGCCTTCCCTGGTCACAGTTCATTTGGTACCTATGGTACCTTTTACAAGGGACTTAGAGGTGGCCAGAGAGTTGCCAATTGGATTTTGCAACAGTGCAGTTTAGTCAAAGAACATGGGCCCTGGGTACCTGGTTGGCAGGAACCTAGGGCACACTCACTCAAAGTACATCAACATTAGGTAAAAAGTGGGGGGCAACCATGCAAAAAGGGGCAATTTACTACACATAGTACCTCATGCAAGATTAAACATACGTCCTCTACAGGAATGCTTAGCACAACAATGGAATCCAGCACAGGGTCAACTAAAAGATCTAGTGTTGGTGATCAGCTGTACCCATCGCTTTCTGCAGTGGTCGAACACCCAATACTTATTAAAACTTAATTGTTGGACGGAGATCGGGAGCCTGAGAAGACCTGCGATCTCCCCTCATCCTCGCCGGACTGCTCCTGGACGCTCTGGGATCGATTCTTCCTGGGCGCTCGCCTGCAGACACCCCCATCGCCTCGCCGAGACTGGGAGGCTGGAGCTCGGGGACGGATGACTGCTCGGCGGGTCAGTGCGGAGCGTCGGAGTTGGCTGGAGCCTGTGGAGCTGTTGGGGGACTCGCACAAGCCTGGGCGGCCGCGGCTAGAGCCTGCCCCGCCTCGCCGGGGCTGCTGCGTTTCCACTCGGGACCAGGGACGGAGGTCCGGAGCCCACCTGGCCTCGGGCGCTGCCGGATCAGAGGCGGAGGAGGTCAGAGGCATGGATGCGGGGCTGCAACGGGAGTAAGCACCGAGAGCCACCCTGTGTGTGATTCTTCCTGGGCGCTCGCCTGCAGACACCACCATCGCCCTGCCGAGTCTAGGAGGCTGGAGCTCGGGGACGGAGGACTGCTCGGTGGGTCAGTGCGGAGGGCCGGAGTCGACTGGAGCATGTGGAGCTGCTGGGGGACTCGCACACGCCTGGGCGGCCGCGGCTAGAGCCTGCCCCGCCTCGCCGGGCTGCTGCGTTTCCCCTCGGGACCTGGGACGGAGGTCCGGAGCACACTTGGCCTCGGGAGCTGCGCGAATCAGAGGCGTGGTTGCAGGGCTGCAACGGGGACATCGTGAGCAAACACCGTGAGACACCCTGTGTGAGCCACCCGTGAGACGCCTGGCGGTGCGGATCGGCGGGACCCCCGTGCTCTCCTGGCACAGCAGACACTGGTTGCCAGACCCCCCACGATCCTACGTGTGGTTAGGTGGTGCACACAAGGGCATGCTCGCAGCCGGTGAGCCTGTACCCCAGGGCAGGAAGGATTAAGAGCCCGTCTCACCATCAGCTATTTACAACACAAGCAAGCTACAGCAAGAAGAAGAACAGACACTTATGGCCGGATCATCGACAACTGCAACACTCTGCTGGCAATCTCAACATGCTTTGTGAGCAGGTTTTACATAAGGTACTTATTTCCCCCCACCCCACTCGCTAGCCCTCATTTTTAAACGACGTCCTTTTTAAATCACATCCATTGTTCAAAATGGCTGGGGCCATAAAACTGTAGCTATAAATCCCCTCTGGTACCGCTGTTGCCCACGAGGCTCCTTAACTTAACTCCTCCACACTAGACCTCCAAAAATAGAGATAAGACTCTCGACCAGCGAGCTGGGGGCGGGGACTGCTCAAACAGAAAAGAAAATGCATTTCCCCTGTTCCCAAAGTAATAACAACAGACAGAGGACTAATGTCTCTGTCTCCCCTCTCTGATCGGCCATATTGAATGGCTCTTCGGCGACCATCTTGGACTAGTCATTTTTTGCACCTTATGTACTAAGAATTGGACCCCTTAGGCTATCTCCAATCGTATTCTGCACTTTCTACGTAACTGGTACTCATTTCACTTTTCCTCTACCTGTAATGCAACGATCGCTACCTCATATCTAGCTAGGAACTGGGCTTGCTCAAACGGAACCTGGAACTTCCCTTCCTTGCTCTCAAAGCAATAACAACAAAAAAGGACCACTGTCTCCAGACCCCCTATCTGGCGACCATTTTAGACTGACCTCTCTCTCTAGTCAGGGGCCATCATGGACTAGTCATTGCCTTTTACTGTAGTATATTATTTTATTTTATTATCACTGGTTTCCTACATTGTATGTATTATACACCCATCTTCACTTTCACCCACCGACAGTGCACTCATTGCTACCTCATATTTCAGTGTCATATTTGTTATTGCTGTAATTTGTATGCAGATATATTGGATTTAGTAACACACTAGTAGTTTAGCCCTATCTTTGTACTTTATATGCGGTAAGCTGCACCTATCTCACCTTTATCTCCATCATTCACTGTTCGCTACCTCATTTATTTGTTGGTTTTTCGATGTAAGCTACGTCACGATATTGCACTGATTATTACTACCTCATTCAATTCGCTCAGTCATGTAAGCTGCATCCAGCCACTTTCTACACCTAGACTACACTGCTGTTACCTCGTACACTCTGATGTGTAATTTTGCTTTCACCTAATCGGTCCTACCTCTGCCTTGTAGCTAGCGGCTGACAGTTGCTATTATCGTCCTATTTCCTACACCCAACACCACAGCCTCTTTGAAATGGAGCTCAACGGCAAACACACTTTTAGAATCAACTACCCTTCCACTCTCACCAAAAATGCCACTAAACGTTTTAAACACAACTTCCTGAGGTCGCACCCTGAAACACCCTTTGCCGACACCTACTTCTCACCGGGCAATGGAGCCCTGAATACTGATATCATCTTCCACACCTCACGCAGAGCCCAATGGAGAAAAGCGTTCCTATCCCTACTCACCGTCTCCACCACCAGGAAAACAACTCATGGCCTAACTCTCTCTATCACACCTTCCCACCTCTTCCCTGGCAGGTCTACCATTACTATCTACAATAACGGGATTGTCCTAATTCAATCCACGGACAAGAACTTGGAACTACTAGACAACCTGTTCCCCAAGTTCCAAGAGCACCTTTCCAAGCTGCGAACCCCCAACCAGAACTCCGCCAGCACTATCACCCCCGATGTCGCAGCCACCACCTACAACACCTCTACCCCCAACACCCCAGTAAATGGCCCACTTGCCGTTAACGCCCCCCACTCCCCAAGGACAGTCTCAAATATCTCCACCTCATATACTAGCCGCCCCTCTAACATGACCCCTCTTACCCCCATCCATACCCCCTCCATCCCTCTCCCCCCAGACATACCAACCCCCACCCACAACACACCACCATCTGAACACGCCACCGCCCAGAGTTTATCCACCCCCCCCTCCCATCCCCCCCACGACAGGCCCATCGCCCTCCCCACTCCCTCCCACGAGTCTCTCACACCTGACACAACAACTCCCACCCATAACACGCTACCATCTGCACACAACACCATTCGGAGTTTATCCACCCCCCCCCCCCCGCCCATCCCCCCCACGGCAGACACCTCTCCCTCCCCTGCTCCCTCCACACTCCCACTCACGACACTATCTCCCTCCCAACAAAAGATACAGAACATACCGCCTCCCTTACCTTAGCATCCCCCTCTCTCCCACCTCCTACCCCCAGCCCTCACTACCCTCCTGTCTCCCCCACTGTCTTCAGCCTTCACTCACTCTTCCACTCACCGGCACCGTCTCCCACTGACGTCACTACCTATGCTTCCCACCCACCGCCTGCCTCGCCTACTTCACCCACACCCCTCGCCCACAAAGACGCCCACACTTTGAATGCCATCCCACTCATTAGCACCGCGGAACCTCCTAACAACGCTAGTATACCCCCCCTCGATACCCGGCCCGCCTTCCAGCTCACTATTCAACCACTCACCAATGGCTCTCTCCACCAACACCATCCCCAATGCTCCTCCTGACCTGACTTTATCCACCCTCCAACAAGTCAAAGAGGAAATTCTACAAATCAAAAAAGACGTTCACGCAATCAAAGACCTTCTCTCCTCACAGCCCAGTCTACCTCCCATCATCCCACTACCCTACAAACGACGCACCCTCCCTACATTCCCTCGCCTCCGACGACACCAGCACTGGCCGACTATCCCCGTCCGCAATAACTCCAACCGCCCCCGTCGTGTCCTCAACCCATTGTCGGACCGCGACCTATGCTCTCTCCTACGCTCTTATGGCTCAGGTCCGGTAAAACACATATCCAACACACACATCCCCATACCGACAATTCTTACAAACCCTCTGAGGCTCCCAACACTCAACAACAGAGGCTCCGTCCCTAACAACCTTAGAAAAGTTCCCCTCACACTAGAAAGCTCGACCACCCTTCTCTCTCCCAAACTCAAATGCATCCTACTAAACTGCAGATCGGCCCAGAGACACTCCTCTGACATCGCTGATCTCGTCTCAGCTAGGGATCTGGACCTAGCCATTCTAACGGAAACATGGCTCACTGAAGCCTCTACCCCGATTATGGACATACTAGTCCCCCCCCAATTATCACATCATTAGGCTGGACAGGTCTCCTGGCAAGTCGGGCGGGGGAATTGCATGCATTTTTAGGAGCAACCTCTCTGTTACTAAAGTCACCTCCCCCTCCCTTTCCTCCTGTGAACTCCTCTGCCTCGACATCACCAGCGAGGGCAAACAAGTTTGTGCCTTACATCTCATCTATCACCCGCCTGGTGACAATCTCATATTCACTCAACAACTCATGGACCTCATCACTTCCAATGCCGGTCGGCAGACCACCCAAGTCTACCTGGGTGACTTCAATCTCCACTGGAACGATCAGAAGGACACAGTGGTGAATAGTCTCAAAACTTTCCTTAATGCGCTCGACCTCACCCAAATATGCGATAAACCAACACACGACAAAGGCTCGATACTCGATCTCATCATTGCCAAAGAGAACTCTACACAACTGGAAGCGATTCTACCCTGCGATTGGTCAGATCACCACATTATCACCTTCCTTATCAATGAAAAAGTTAAACCCAATCCGACTCAACCAATCAAATCCAAAACATGGAAAAGGGATATGAAGAAACTTAACCCCTCTTCCCTGCCTCCCCACATCGGCAACCTCCTCCTTCCCCCTTCAGGTGCCTCGGATGTTCAATCACTGACTGACCACTACCTTAACTCTATGAATACAATAGTCAATGAAGTCGCCCCTCTGCAACTAAAAAGAGTCTCCACCAAAATTTCTAACCCCTGGTATGATGATAGACTCAATGACGACAGGCGTACTATGCGAATGGCAGAGCGCACCTGGAGATCGGATCCTTCAGCACTGCATCTCAAAAGGCTTAAGAACAAGAGAAATGCCTATTTCAGTCAAATAAAGCGCACAAAGTCGGACTTCTTCAGCCGCCAATTGGACCAAGCAAAGAACAGGCCAAGAAAACTATTCGAACTAATCAAGACCCAAACAAAGGCACAACCCATACAATCAAACCGCACAACAAATTACACCCCACACTGCGAAGCCTTCTCTGCTTTCTTTAATCTAAAGACTGACAACATAAGAACTGACCTCATCAAGGATGTAAGCCGATACCCCAACCACACCAGAAAGGCTGACAATCAACCTAAAAACAAGGCATCTTGGATGTACTTCGATACCTATTCGGAAGAAGCAATTCACAAACTGCTCTGCACCTTGAAGCCCTCTAATCACCTCACAGACCCTCTACCTGCTAATGCTGTAAAAGACTTCATCCCCTTGCTCCTCCCTCTCTGGACCAAAATAATCAACAGCTCTTTGCAACAAGGCCACATTCCAGACTCCCTTAAGGTGGGGCAAGTCACGCCTATACTCAAGAAACCTACAGCTGATCCGTCTGACCTAAACAATTATCGGCCCATCACCAATATCCCCACCCTGGCCAAACTGCTGGAGAAATGTGTCCAACTCCAACTAACAAAACACATTGACCAATTTGACCTCCTCAACCCTCATCAATCAGGCTTCCGAGCGAAACATAGCACGGAAAAAGCTATGACACACATCATTGATGACGCCCTCCAAATTCTTGATCGCAATGAGTCCTGCCTCCTCATCCTACTTGACCTCTCGTCAGCATATGACACGGTCAAACATGAGAACTTGCTGGAGCTGCTAAGCATTTGAATGGGGCTATCGGGAACTGTTCTCAATTGGTTTTCGTCCTTCCTTCACAACCGGTCTCAGAGGTTCAAGATCGACAATGTGCTATCTACTCCTGTGCCTGCAGATCTAGGTGTTCCACAAGGATCCTCCCTCTCCCCAACACTATTCAACCTCGTCATGGAACCGCTCGCCACCTTGCTCCAAGCATCCAATGTTCAATTCCATATGTACGCCGATGACACACAACTTTACCTAAAGTTACAATCCCCGGAAGATATCAAACATCTGAATTCCACGCTTATTAACACTCAATCTTGGCTGGCAGATAATCACCTCAAACTAAATGCTCTGAAAACTGAGTTCCTACTCTTCTCACCCCCGGCGAAAATTTCCTCCACCCAAACCTGGCTCAACAACCTAACAGCACTCAATGTCCAACCTACCATCGTGGACTCGGCGAAATCCCTAGGCATCACACTCGACGCCAAGCTCAACATGCAGCAGCACGTTAGCAAAGCCACAAAAGCAGCTAACTTCCAAATTAACACACTGAGGAAAATTAAACCCTTCCTCCCTGCCAAAGACTTCCAAACTGCTGTACAAGCTTTAGTCATCCCTCGAATAGACTACGGAATTGCAGCCCTCAGCGGACTCCCGCTATCCACAACAGCACCCTTAAGAGCCTCCCTGAACGCTGCCGCGAGACTCATTACTGGCTCAAGAAAGCATTCGCACATATCCCCAGACTTAAAGTCTCTAAAATGGCTGCCTTTTGAAGCCAGAATACAGCTAAAAATTGCAGTTATGACACACGCGGCTGTGCACCACAAGGCACCAAACTACCTCGCTCAAAAGTTGTCTATATCGGGAGGTTCGAGATCCAATAGGAGTACAAAAAATCTACTCCTGAAACCTCGTAGATTCAGGAAAGTGAAAACATACAAGCGCTCCTTCTCAGGAATGGCACCCAGGATCTGGAATGCGCTCCCTCCTGAAACCAGGCTTATCTCCTCCACTGCACTCTTCAAGAAAGAGGTGAAAACCATCCTTCTGGCCAAGATCTCCTGAACCTTATAGGTGTTGGATCAGAGACTATGCATTGCCTTGTATCACTGCTCACCCTGTCCTTTGGCACTATACTTCTACTTGATGGGGGCACTACTACGCTACTCTCTTACTACCGACCAAGATATGATACACGTTGGTTTACTGATCCACTTTCCCGATGCCCCACTCATTATTCTCTCTATACTAAAACATTGGTATAAGCCACCCACACACCCAAGGGGTACCTGAAGACATCTGTAGTGGGATCAATGACTTGTGCTGTTCTATACTACTTCTTTACCGGATTGTATATTGATTTGTTTTATGTATGTTATACTTATCCCTGTTTATTACCATGTTATTGACTATTATACTGTTCCCATTATCTCTGTTGACTCCTACTGCCCCTACCCTGTCTTTGTGAAGCGCTCTGATATCTGTAAGGATCCTGTTCGCGCTATATAAAACTTTGAATAAATAAATAAAAGGACGGCCTTTTGTCAGCCCTATTCCACAAGTCATACTCACAGCGGACGCATATCTTACAAGATGGGGTGCCCATCTTCAGCATCTAACAGTTCAGGGCCTCTGGGACACCAAACACAAAAATCTCCACATCAACTATCTGAAGCTTCTAGCGCTCAAAGCGTTTCTACTTCACCTGATAGGGAAGGTTGTCTTAGTCTGGATGGACAATATGACAGCTATGTAATATATACAAAAATGGGGACACACACTCCTATGTTATCAGGCCTCTCTCAGACCATTTGGCGTTGGGCAATACATCACAAAATCCAATTGTTGGCAGAACACCTCCATAGGATGGACAGCCAATTTGCCAACCTCCTCAGCAGGATGCGGCAACAAGTACACAAGTGCGACCTCCACCCTTAAGTTCTCCTCCCATACTTTCAAAAATGGGGGCTTCCGTAAATAGATCTCTTTGTAACATCAGATAAACTCCAAATGCCCAAACCTGTCCTCCAGGTTCCCACACCCTCTATCCTAAGGCAATGCCCTATGGCTGAATTGGTTAGGAATATTTGCATACGTTTTTCCATCTCTCCCTCCTCTTCCATTGCTGGTTCGGAAGTTCAGACAAACACCTCACACCCTCAGTCTAGTAGCTTCCACATGTGCTCATCAACTATGGTTCACCTCACTTCTAGAACTTTCATTAGTTCCACATCAGAAGCTTCAGATCACCTCAGACCTTATGACTCCGAAACCATGGAGAAATCAGACATCCAAACCCCAGGGAGCACAACCTACCGATTTGGTTCCTGAAGGCATAATTTGGATATTTAAATCTACCATCAGATTATGACAATTCTTCAAGATGCAAGAAGCCTACTACTAGAGCATACTATGCAGCAAAATGGAGAAGGTTTGTTATGTATTGTAATAATAATAATATCCACATTTGTATAGCGCACAATTACCCGTTAGGGTCTTTAGGCGCTGGGGGCCGTCGGGAAGATTAAGCAAGCTATTGCCCAGAGTCACATGGTGCTAGGCTAATCTGCCGCCGGTGCCGGGGATCGAACCGTGATCCCCAGATTCCGGAGTCAGTCGCCCTGGCCGCGGCGCCACACCTCTTCCCTACCATTGATCTGTTAGATGCTTCAATACAACAGATGATCTGTTATCTATTGCATCTGCAACATGCAGACCTTGCCTATACATCCTTACGTTTATACTTTGCAGTAGTGGCAGCATATACTCAAAACAGACACCACTGCTCTTTATTCACAGCACCAGTGATTAAAACATTTATGGAAGGCCTTAAGAGTGATACCACCAAGAGTGCCACTTGCACCTGCATGGAACCTAAATGTTGTTCTAACAAGACTTATGGGTCCACCTTTTGAACCAGTACATAATTGTCCACTACAATTTCTTTCTTGGAAGATTGCTTTCTTGACTGCTATCATTTCACTAAGACGTGCTAGTGAGCTCCAGGCATTAACTTTAGAAGAACCATTCTTCCAACTTCATAAAGACTGAGTGGTTCTTCGGACTAACCCAAAGTGCCTTCCAAAATTAGTTTATGCTTTTCATATTAACCAATCAGTTGAGTTACCAGTTTCTTTCCCTCAGTCTGATTCTGTAGCACAAAGGGCACTACACACATTACATTGATAGGATAAGGATTTTTGGTAAGCAAAACAAGTTTGTTGCTTTTGCTCCCCCTCATAAAGGAAAACCTATTTAAAAATCTGGCTTTTCTAGATGGATGGATTGTTAAATGCATCCAAACATGCTACATTAAAGCTAAAAGAACCTTATACCTCCTAGAGCACATCCTACTTGTAAAATCGGCTCATCTTTGGCCTTCTTAGGTAACATTAATAGCTGACATTTGTAAAGCAGCTATATGGTCTACACCACACACATTTATCAAACATTTTATTGTGTGGATGTATAAGCATGTCAACAAGCAAATTGTAAGGCAGGCAGTGCTAGAAACAACTTTTCAGACCACTGCAACGCACACCGGTTAGCCACTGGTTTTGGAGGGTACTGCTATACAATCTATGCAGAGCGTGTGTTTCTACAGCACACATGCCTCAAATGGATAATGTTACCCTGTAAGCATTTGTTCTTGGCATGTAGAGCTGTAAATTCACATGCACCCTCCCTCCTCTCCGGTTACCAGTGGTCATTGCAGTTCTTATTAGCTACATCGTTCACGCATGGACATCTCTATACTACACTCACTCCATTCTCACCATCTTGCGGGAAAACAATGTAACAAAGGAGTTGATGCCCATGTCCACCATCACCGAAAGGAGGAGCCACCTTACCACGTGACTGGAAAAGACTCCTTCAAAGAAAAACAACTTGTAAACATCCTGACCCAACAGTAGATGGCAAGAGTGTGCAAAGCATGTGAATCTACAGTTCTAAGTGCCAAAAACAGAGTTGTACAGGGTAAGTAACATAATCCCTACCTTTACATTCTGTGTCTCCGAAACTCTGATGATTCTTTTTAAGTTTGGTGTAAAAAATGACATAAACATTGAATCTATTTTCATAAATTGGTATCAATTTTTGAGTGTCTAGTGTATTTATTTTTTAATTGTTTTGGTGCACTATAAATGCTTTACACTTGTTCCTTTGTGTAAGCCTGAATGCTCAGAGTCCCAGCTTCCCAGGGCTGAGCTAATGTTTAACAAACCATACCTGCACAAAAATGTAATTCTCGTTTTATTGTCTCTGGATGATTGTCTCCTAAAGAGCCTAAGCTGAGAACAATGCCTAGCATACACTCGGGCAGCCGTGTTCCTTTTACACAGAGTTGGATACACAGTCAGTACTAAAAGTAGCTTCTTGAGCCACGGCAGAGCAATCCTTTTATAGGGCTCTGTTAAATTTCATCGCAGGGAGGTCTATCCAAACGAAGGGAAGGTGATTGAATTTCAAAAGCTGCAATTTCTTTTTAAGTGCTGTCCTCTTACGGTGAGGCAGCTAAAAACACTGTTGGCACATTGCATAACAATAATAATAGTTTTGCATGCATACCTGCATATTCATTCACTGCAAAAGTGTCTAAAGACAAAGGTCACAAGTGGCAGGCCAATTAAAACATGTGGTGTTGGTAGAGTCCAAAATCTGGCTCTCATAATGTTGAACATCAAAAACTTGTTTCTGTGCAGGCCTTTTATGGACCCTCAACCACAGGGGACCTTTACCACAGGCTGCTCACTCATGTACTGGGGAGCACATCTCACCCACATGACTGTTCAAGGTTTCTTAGGGAATAGACTACTTCATCCAAGATTACTAATCATAAAAGAAGTAGTAAGACTTGGGTCTTTGATATATTGCAGGTTCTAAATCACAGTCGAACAGATCTATGCATGGGGGTCATACTTTTCATTGACTTTCAAATTACATTCGGAATGCTGAATTTTGTAAAAAAATAAATACACTTTTAACACCCTTGTGCTAACTGCAAAGTTGAACTATACTCCATATATTGTTTTATATTGCTGTGGAATACACTTAACAAAGTTGTTGGAAAGTGTCTTTTTATGTATGATTCACACCTGCTCCCCTCCACCCTTCTACTTCTTTGACTCTGTACTGCACTGCGCCCTGCTGTTCAGGCCCACGTTTTGACCCTTCAAAGTTGTTTACAATTGGCCTATTTACATTACTCATAAGTCCCTAGTATATGATACCAGATGTGCCCGGTCTAGTAAGTTAAATGCCACTAGTGGACTGCAGCACTAACATGTGCTACCACTGCAGTGACAAATTGAAAACATGACTCTAGGCCTCCCACACCAGCCTAGTCGGGCATCTGACGAACCTTGGCCTGGCAGAATTAACCCCTTTGCCAAGTTAAAACCTACCTTTTTAATATGAATGTCACTCCTAAAGAATGCCTAGGTAGCCTACAAGGGAGGATACTAGATGTTAAAAAGGGCATCTTCCACGGGCTGATATAGGGTACTTTAGCCATGCTGGTGGTGAAACGAGACATAGCGCAAAAATGGGGATCCCCAGAGCTTCCCACAGTGGCACATGGACCTATTAATGCTTACGGAACGAAAGGTGTATGTAAATAGGGCATGCCCTCGTAAATGGAACAAGGTTTGGTCCTCATGGAACTCGTACAGGGGTGACCTGTTTGATCCACTACCGGAAGACGATGATACCGGCTCTGACGAGGAGATGGAGGGAGAGTGGGAATAATAAGAACATCTTTGGACCAAAGTCAAATACATGGTGAGACGTCATATTTGATGCACTGCGGATCAACTCTGATCCCAAGCGTGACTTTACTCTTACACCTGCTGGGACTAGTGTCGTGCTGAATGTCGACGAGTTTGTTTGTTAAAAGTTTTATATAATTACACTATGAGACAAGATAGACTGCAATGAAAAAAATGTAGGCCTTCTCGCTGGTCCGATATACACATTAAATAAATTATGTACACCATTCCTTGCAACGCCGCCGGACCCCAGGGATGTCGACTAAAAGGCTGTGTTACCAATATAACGTTGAGAAGTAATTGTACTTGATGCGGCCGGCCCCAGGGGTTGTAGGCCAATAGCTGTGTTATTCCAGAAGTGTGCAATAAAGGTCTTTCAAAAAAAAAGGGCATCTTCCTCTTGTGTTCGACATGCCATGACGGTGAAGTCTCAAAATTGCAATTTTCACTGTAGTAAGTCCGGTGGCCCCATTAGCTAACATGGAGTTACACTAGTCTATTCTTAGTGCTAACTTACATTTGAGACTACCAAAGATATTACTCCAATGTATCAAATTAACTGTTAAAATCAACTCGACTTGTTGCAGAGATCGGATTTAAGCTAACTTGATAATAGGAAGACATCACGTTGTTGCCTAAAGACTGTGAGCACTTGCTACATGTCCGTAGCTCTATTTCCCTGAAAATTAGGTTGCCCACCTGGTAGGAAGGATGAAGCGTTCCCATGAACAAAGGGAGCTGTTGGTGGGAGGAGATGTAACCTGCTTCAGCAGGATGACTACCTGGCAGTGGCACCAGATTGCCCAGCTTCAAAAAAGCCATCACGTCAGTGAAGCAAATGGCTATCAGGTCTTAGACTGTCTGCTTTGTTCTTTAGGCATATAGTCTATCTTCTCCTCCAGAGGCGGAGTACCCATTGTAGAGACGGATTTCTAGGAGGAGTGGCTAATTATGCTGGCTACACCCTAGGTGTATGCCCAGAGCTCTGCACAGGGGAAGACGGTCTGAGCAATCTTGGATTCATACAGAGATTAGAATTGTTTTTGGCCAAGCCCCCAAAATGTGATGTGGTAAGGATTGCCCAAAGGAACTTTTGCCCATTGGCTAGTGAGTCACCCCCTTCCACAAACACGAAGATGCTATTAAAGTAGCACTGCTGACACTCAGTCCTCAGCAGGCTACCGGACTGGAAAACAAACAGGAGGACTCCCAGCAAAGAGACCTGCACCCGAGGGACTGCACCTCAGGGACTTGCAAAGAGGACTGTGCCTCTTTCACTCACTCATGGATTAGAGTTCCACTTATGCCAGAACAGATATGACTGCAAAGGCTAGCTGGCTATCCTCTTATTCGACATCAAACCTATAAAAGCTAAGTAAGTCTGCACTCTTAATAGCCTTGCAGCCTAAACGGCGGCCCACATCCGATTGTGGGACCTGTGGCTGAAGTAAAAATAGATCCTAGTCCCCCTACATTAAAGGATGTACTTGCCTGTAAGTAATGGCTGAGAATGTTATCGCGAGACCAGTTGGGCTGGACCTGCCCTGTTCTCCACTTGTGTATCTGGGAGATAGTCCTCAGGCCCCAGATGACCCGACGCTTGTGGATCCCAGAATGGTCCCAAGAAGACTACCTGCTCTGATTCAGTGTCACCTTGTTGCTGGACCGTGCTATAGGATAAAGCTACAGTGGGGATCCTGAGAGTGCTGGAAAAGACAGTTAAAACTGTATTTATTTATTTAGTGTATCTTATATAGCGCGCGGCTACCCCAACGGGGTGTCCCGGTGCTTCTGAAAGTGTAAAAATCTTGCTCCTTTAAGGGCTCAGCAGAAAAGGAAGGTTTTAAGTGCCTTACGGAAGGAGGGCTCTTCAGGAATCAACCTGATGGCAAGAGGTAGTTTATTCCAGTAAGTGGCGGCTCAGACCTGGAAGGTTTTCCCTCCAGAGCGAGTTTTCTTAAATCTGGGAGAGATGAGAAAGTTTTTCGTGTCAGAGCGAAGAGATCTAACATTTTTGTAGGGGCGCAGACAAGAAGTCAGGTAGGCAGAGCCTTGTCATTTCAGAGCCCTATGAGTCAGGATGAGGGCTTTGAATTCAACTCTCTTCTGGATTGGTAGCCAGTGAAGAGAGCGCCGGTGAGAGGAAATACGCTCTCTTAAGGAGATGCCACATACTAGACGGACCGCTGAATTTTGAACTGTCTGTAGTCGGTGGCATAGACCTACAGACAGCCCAGTGTACAGACCGTTGGCATAGTCCAAGTGGGAGGTGATCAGTGCTTGGACTATGGCTCTCCTGGTGTTATTGGGGAGGAAATTGATGAATTTTTTTACCATCCTAATTTTGGAGAAGCAAGCCAAAGCTACTGTCTGTACTTGGTTACGTAAAGAGAGGTTAGGGTCCCATCTAATACCCAGGTTTTTTACGGATTGTTTAGGCAAAGGGGGGAACTCAAATCATGTGGCCACCAAAGGTGGGGATCCAAGGGAGATGGCTGATGGAAAAAGAGGACCTCAGTTTTTCCTGCATTAAGACGGAGGCAGTTATTGTCCATCCAAAGTGATATTTTACGCAGGCAGTCTTTTAAAGGGTCAAAAGCCGACTGGGAGAGGTTATCATATGCGAACAAAAGTTGGATATCGTCCGCATACGAAGTGGCTTTGATTCCGGCCTGGGCGATCATCTCGGCAAGCGGGGAAAAATAAACATTAAAAAGAAGAGGACTCAAGGAGGAGCCCTGCGGGACTCCCCACCTGAGCGGACGGCTGGTGGACGTGAACGGGGGCGTGAAAACCGCCTGAGTCCTATTGGACAGAAAGGAAGATAACCACCTCAAGGCCTGGCCTTGGATACCCTTAGAGTGGAGGCGATCCAACAAGACAGAGTGAGAGACGGTGTCGAATGCTGCCGACAAGTCGAGCAGCACCAACACCGCCTTTGAACCTCCATCAAGTTTCCAGCGCACAGCATCGGCCATTTCAATCAGGGCTGATTCCGTGCTATGGCCATGTCTAAATCCATGTTGTGTATCATGGAAAGACCCGTTGGATTCAAGAAAATTAGCAAGCTGTTGTTGTGCTAATTTTTCCAGAACCTTGGCTGGAGCCGGCAACAGCGATATTGGTCTATAATTAGCCGGCTCATTAGGGTCAGTGTTGGCTTTTTTCAGGATGGGGACTAGTCGTGCATGTTTCCAAGAATCTGGAAAGATGCCCTTCTGGAATGAGTCGTTCCAAATACTATTCAAAATAGGATTGAGGAGAGGGGCCAAGGCTTTATATTGTTTTGCCGGCCATGGGTCGGTAGGTGAACCCGATCTGCATTTAGATAATTCCGCCAACGAAAGATCAAGGGGGATTTCTTCAAAGTTTGTGAAAATTTTAGAAAGGACTGAATCGGGGGAAATGGTAGAAGTAACCTTATTGGAGGGGTCAGGGTGGTTTTTATTTGGGAATGAATCATAAATGGAGATGATTTTGTCCTCAAAAAAGTCAGATAAACGATCACAAAGTGATTGAGAGACTGGGGACTGGCGTTTGAGGGCCAAAGGATCGGTGAATGATCTAACCGTCTGAAAGATCTCCCGGGCAGAACCATGGGCTTTGCTGATTTTTTCCTCAAGATGTATTCTTTTGTGATCTATGATCTTTTTCCTGTACTTTTTGAGTTCCAATTTATATTCTGCTTTACTAGCGGGAGAGTATGAAAGTCTCCAGCGCCTTTCCAAAAGTTTACAGGCCGATTTGCATTTACGTAGTTCTTCTGAGAACCATGGTGCAGAGGGAGCCGAACGGAAGGTTTTGATTAGCTTGGTGGGGGCAATTGAATCAATGGCTGAGGAAATCCAACTATTGAAATTGTTCAGCCTAGAATCAAGATCAGCGGCCTCCCTCGGGGCTGTGTTACCCAGCTGAGCGCTCAGACTCACTGGCGAGATAATGCTCCAATTGCGCCCGAGGGTTTTGGCCTGAACACAAGGGCGTTTTAGATGAGATAAGCACAAAGAAAACGGAATAAAGAAATGGTCAGACCAAATCACGGGGTACGAGTTGCCAATGATTAAGTCTGGCAGATTGGAGCAGATAAGATCGAGAGTATGACCCGCCTTGTGGGTGGAGCCATGGATCCGCTGTTCCAGACCGCCGTCAAGAAGTGTGGAGAGAAAGTTGGAGCTATGTAAATCCGAAGCGTCCTCCACATGGAGATTAAAGTCTCCAAGTAAGGTGAAATTTGCGTAACGCAAACTAGCCTGAAGAATATAGTCCAGAAATTCCGGTAACGCGGAGATCTTGGACTTAGGGGGCCGATAGACAAGCAGACCTGTCAGAGTAACGTTAGCCGGAAAGTGAATACAAAAAGGGAGGGCTTCAATAGAATCGATTTGTGTATAGGGAAATGAGGAAATGGTCCAAATAGATCTAAAAATAATGGCAACGCCACCGCCGTGGGAACAGCTATTCCTATTCTCACAGTAAATGTTGTAACCCGCAGGAATGGCTAGGGCTAAGGCAGGGTTAGAATCTTCCCCAAGCCATGTTTCCGTCAAGAAAAGAATGTCCCAGTTGTTATCTGTTAGGGATAGGGCAATATCCAGGGAGTGCTTTACTAAAGAGCGACAGTTGATAAGGCCTGCTTTTATCTTAACGTTTTTATTGATTGATAGGGTCTGTTTAAGATTCGAGCGAAAAGGGCAGCGTAATTCCAGATTATCCTCGGCCTGATCAAAAAGGCAGGGCATACACGGGAAGTATCCCTACACCTTATTGCTGTCCAAGGTAATTTTAGTAGCCATTTTGTCCCGTGAGCTCTAATCCGCTTACATCGATGTATTGCATTTTATAGATTGAACTACAATGATTTTCTTAACTTTGAAAAATCATATCTCTGGTTTCCTTTTTTAGATTTGTCATTTTGGGTGTCTATTTTAAGTTAAAGGTATACCTTATTTTTAGGTCAAGCCTGGGCAGCGCATGCACTGCTCTGCCAGGCATGCTGTTTCGAGGTACGCCACAGAATGTCCGCCCATCTTTTCAATTGGCTCGTTAGTCATTTCAAAATTGTTGCTTTTCCTTCGTGAATAGGCTTAGTAGTCCCTACCTTTGTACCGCCTTGTTGGCAATTGTAACCTCCCATGAGTACTGGAACTTTTGCTGGTGGTGTTAAAGGTCTCCTTTATCTAGTTAGTTAGCACTATTTAGTTAAATTACTTTCTCCTACCAGCTGTTGTAGGCAGGATACTGTCGCCCGCAACCGCTTGTTTTGTTTTTTATGCCATCAGGTACACCTTATGTTTTCAGCTTCCAACACACAAAAGAAGCTGCATGATGCGAGGGGCCATCGTGTAGCTAAGACATTTTGTTTTCATAAAACACGCACCGAGCTTTATCTTTAACACTGCACTTTTTTTTTTTAAATAAACTTCTTATTTTACCCCGAACACATATTGCGCTTTATCTTTAACATGGGTGCACTTTAACAGTGAAGCCCATGGCTCGCAGCCTGTCACCCCCGTGCGCCGTGCTTAATGTTTCAGCACGGCACCCGCTTATACTTTCACAACGGCAGTGTGCCTTTCTTGTCGTATGAGCAAGCAGGCAATAGCTGCAGCACACCTTTTATTTCAAAACATGCGCTTCATCCTTGTATAATATTTGAGGCATGGGGATGTATGCTTTTTTTTAACCTCCCTATTTTGGATGAAAAAAGAAGTCGCAGCTCTCGGCCCATGATCTGGAGAGCCAAGAAGACTTGGACCACATCCCAGGTGCCTCCATTAGTCGACGGAAAGGTAAGGACAAATAGGAGTAAGGAAGTTTAAACTATTGAGTGTTATGTTCGTGACTAGCAATGCAGAGCATTAGAATCCTGTTTCAAATGTGAGGTGGATTACAATCCTAACATGTTGATAAATAAAATGAAACCAACCAAAACTGAACAGAGCTGGTTCTAATAGTGTCAGCCTGGATGTTTGCTCATCAACCTGACTCCGCCCCCTCTATCGTAGTGAAAAACAAGCATTTACAATTCAATAGGTCTCTCATTTTTTAAACTTTGACCTATTGGTATTGTAAATGACTATTCCTTTTAATATTGCAGGTTTTTAAACACATAAATAAAAGGCATTGTACCGTTCAATGCCAATAGCTTAAAGTCTCGCAATTGCGAGACCTACTGCATTGCAAATAGTAAATTGGTGTCTCATTTTTGTTCTGTTTCTTACTTATTGACTGTTTTTGTACTTTTAAATGCTTAAGACTTCTTTCTATGATTAACCCCGACTGCCCTCTACTGCAGTTACCTAGGGCTGGGCTAAGTTTTATTATAAAAACCTAACTGGACCTGATAAAGATTGTGACATTACATGGTGATGGCTCACAACCACTCCAAATAATCAACTTTCCTACAAAAGGTTTTAAAAGTAAACTTGAATGCACTCGAAAGTGCTCTTATGCCGAAATGAAACAGTGCATATTTTGTAGAGTAGTGTTTTTTGAAAATGTTTACCTATGCTTGCCGCCTTTTGGTTTTCAGACAACTTAAACTACTGAAGTCTTAATCCATATATGCTAACTCTGTTGTTTAGTGCTGCCCTGCGATGAGTTGGCTGTGCCTTATTATGAGGGTTGTTTGGGGGAAGACTTTACGTCTGTTCTATCCAGCAAGGTTTTTCCCGGAAATCTAAACATGTGGGCACGGGAAGCTTTTAGCTCAGCTCCAGATGAGGTTTGAGACTTGAGAAACTTCTGTCTAGAATTTGTATACATTGTAAAAAAAAGTTTAAAAAAAATCCTTCCAATTACCACACGGGCCGTCATAGGTCAGACATCAGCTCCAAGCACTCTAAGCTGCATACTTTAGATACTCTCGAGCAAAAGCAATAAAAAGTAAAAAAATATATACACACTTTTACTAGTAGCTGCACAAAAGTGGAGCAAGAGCTAAGCTCAAACCACACTCGATACAGGTATACCCTATGTTGCTGGGCAACAATACATACAAAGGTGCTTTGCATTTTCCATATCTATGCTATTTGGAATTTCGCACTCCTAGTGAGAAAACAGGTTTGCCTAACGAAAACACTAATACAGGTGCATGTACAGTATTTTCAAGTTAATTATAGACACTTGTTGAAGTATTTGCTAAGTAGAATCTAGCACATTCTATAAGGAGGACAGAAAAACCTGGTGCGTCAGCTTCTATGATGGAAACTGAGGTTGACCAACTCATGGCAAGTGACCACAATGTCCTGATTGGGAGCAGTACCCCTCGAAGGTGTTTGATTGCGCCCTCTAAATATGCCACATAAGAGGGAGTGAGCCCCGCCCTTCTCTTGATCCCCGAACTCCACAAAGTGAATGATCAAAATCTCTAAGCATGCACCAGCATATAACGTAGTACGGCAAATCATTCTATGGTTAAACTGTGTGGGTCTAAACAACATGTTCGAGGCATGTGGGCTGCTGAATTTATATCTATGCATAGATCGCCGCCTAGTGTTGGGTCCGGATGATTTCACATTGTTGTCCTGGAAGAGTCTTCGAAGTATCACAAGATAGGTGGCTCCTCCCTTGGACTACAGTGCGCATGGGCATCCTCTCCATCTTCAGATTGTTTTTTTCCGCCATTGGGTTCGGATGTACCTTCTCGACTCCAGTTCGGAATATACTTTAAATACTTTTCGCGAGGCCAAAAGGCCTTCGGGCGTCGGTATTGCCTCTCGTTCGGTGCCCAATACTTCATCCAGTTCTTCGAACAGGACGTCGAAGGCCGTATTGCCTTTCGGCAGCTAGTCCCCGGCGAGCGTCGACGATGGAACGGAGCCCTTCAAGAGATGCCCCGTCTGCAACTCCAAATACCCTCACATCGATGTGCACACGGTGTGCAACAAGTGCCTATCCCCGGACCACGACGAGGCCAGCTGCATGGCCTGTTCCAAGTTCCGGTCGAAAAAACCACTTCGGCTTCGACGCGCCGCGAGGCAGTCGGCCCAGCAAACAGCGCCCGACCCAGAAGATATCTTCCAGGCGGACGTCATCGAGGGCGCCGATCAAGAGGATCCAGACCAGCAGTCGGACCCTGCATCGGAGCACGACTCACAATATAGTGTGGACGAAGAACAAGACTACGTCCATGAGGAAGACATCGTCGAGGTAGGAGACGGCGCAGACGCCATCGGAGCCGTCGATGACGACTCAAGCGATGAGCAAGGCCCATCCGCAATCGCGGAGCCCGATACTGACACTATACTCGATACGGCTCAGGTCGAGGCATCGCCGGAAGGCCTTAGCCAACATCTTTACCCGCATTCTATAGCCCCGCGTCCAAGCCCGGCTAAGAATACTTCTACAGAGCAATCGGTCCATCAGCCATTTTCGCCTGCGAAATCGAAACCGACAGGAACTGTATCGAAACCGAAACTGCTTACGTCAGTCCACGGCTCGACAGCTTCGGATTCGTCGGCTCCGACACCATCTAAAAGTGTTGTTAACCCTTCGGGGTCACAAGGGGGCGTCGACCCAAAACCACTGGACGCCGAGGCCTGTCTCTGCCGTCAAGCACATCGCGCTGTCGACGCCCACGCCCAAAGCTGCCGACACTGGCAAAGGACTCAAGGCTAGGAAGACTGTCGATCCGAAATTTCCAGCCTCGGCGCCGAGATCCAGCAAGGCCTTCGAGTCGAAAAGTACAGCCGACCCGAAAGAGCACGTCGCGTCGAAGCAAAAAGGCGTACCTGTTGCGCACCGACCGCTCGAATCAACGCAAGTCCACAAGCAGCCAAGTGATCCAAAAAAGTTGGTCGGATCGAAGACGGCGACACCCTCAAACGGTCGGCTCGTCTCCACTGCTTTCACAACCTATAAAATATGGACTGCCCCCAACTGCTTGGCCAAAACCCGTCGAGCCACAAAAAAGCACCGACACTACCAAGAAAGTGTCGGCAGTTTCCCGGCGTCAGTCCACTGAAGAGGATGTCATTTTCCAACCACCCTCCTATGACAATCTAACGAAACTGTTCATCGACTCGGATACAGGTAGACTCACCATTTATAAACGGAAAATAGCTCCAGAAAGACCTTTGGAGTCATACAAAATCCCTCTGAAAAGAAAGAGAGACTCAGCAACCTCACCTGTTCTTTCAGAGCCTGTGGAGTCCTATGAACAAGACTATTCCTATTCACCCACACGCACCTATGAAGATATAGGGGAGGGATACAATGAAGATGAGTTCAATTATCCTGCTGACACAGATCAGGATGAACAGCAAACATGGACTGACCCTGTTGACCCTGGTGAGCCACAGACCACGCCTGACACTCAGTCCTATACCATCAAAACCATTAAAAAGGGCAGCCAAAAACCATGATGTGGACATGCATGCTGACCCAGTAGAGGAGGACTTTTTGTTTGATACTTTCTTAACTTCAGAAAGGTCAGTAAAGACATTGCCTATTCTAAAAGGTGTTCTTAAACACGCTACTGACATCTTCAAGGAGACCACAAGGGCACGGTTGTAAACCCAAGGATTGAAAAGAAGTACCGGCCTACACCTGTGGACACTACGTACATCAAAGGCCAGCTCCCGTTGAACTCCCTTGTTGTGGCTAATGCTCGTAAACGGGCAAACTCTCAAACCAGTGGTGATGCTCCCCCTCCGGACAAAGAATCCAAAATCTTTGAAGCATCTGGCAAGCGAGTAGCAGCTCAAGCAGCAAATATTTGGAGGATCTCCAACACACAAGCCCTATTAGCCAGATATGATAGGGCACACTACGACACGTAGAGCAGCTACTGCAACACCTGCCTGAGACTTATAAGGAGGGAGCAGAAATGCTGATACAGGAGGGAAAATTAATTTCAAATGCGTCCATCAAGTGTGCGCTAGATGCAGCAGACACTGCAGCTAGGTCCATAAACACAAGTGTGATGCTTAGAAGGCATGCCTGGCTACGCATCTCTGGTTTTAAGCCGGAGATACAAACTACTTTACTCAACCAGCCGGTTAACCCTGATTTTCTCTTTGGCCCTGATGTAGACACAACCCTTGAGAAAATTAAAAAAGACACTGAGACAGCAAAATCCATGGGGGCTCTGCAGTCACAACAGTTCAGGGGCAGTTCCTTTCGTCGCTCCGGTAACAGGGGAGCCTTCAGAGGTCAAGCATCACAGCAAGCCCAATAAAATAGAGGGGGCTCGCAGACCACCTATAACAAGAACAATAGGGGTGGCTATCGTGGGAACAGCACCAAAGGCAGAGGACGCGGAAATAATAATACCAGATCCTCCGCCACCAATAAACAGTGACGTCTTGTCACTGCCCCCGACCATGTAACACCAGTCGGGGGAAGACTCCAGCGGTTCCTGCCAGTCTGGGAAGGCATAACCACAGACAGGTGGGTGAGAGACATTATACAACACGGCTATTGTCTAGAACTTACCTCCACTCCGCCCAACATACCCCCAAGGCACCGTCCTATGTCCGCAGAGCACATGCACTTATTGCAGCAAGAAGTCCTCTGCATGCTGCAAAAAGGGGCCATAGAACTCGTGCCTTTAAATCAGCAGGGTACAGGGGTGTACTCACTGTACTTCTTAATACCAAAAAAGGACGGGTCTCTCAGGCCCATTCTAGACCTCAGACCCCTAAACCAGTACATCTTGTCAGAGCATTTTCACATGCTCACTTTACAACAGGTTCTACCATTGCTCAGTCAGGGAGACTTCCTAGCAACCCTAGACCTAAAAGACGCATATTTCCACATTCCCGTTCACCCACAACACAGGAAATATCTCAGGTTCACCATAAACAACCAGCATTACCAGTTCAAGGTCCTGCCTTTCGGGGTCACTACTGCCCCAGAGTGTTCACAAAGTGCTTAGCAACAGTGGCAGCGCACCTTCGGAGACAACACATCCACGTCTATCCTTATCTGGACGACTGGCTTGTTCAATCAAAGTCAGCCCAGCAATGTGCCAGCCACATGTCCCGCACAATTCACCTCCTACACAGTCTAGGATTTTCGCTCAATTACCCAGAATCACACCTTCAACCCTCACATGTGCAACAGTACTTGTGTGCGACACTCAACACTCTAACAGCGACAGCGCACCCAAACACAGCCAGAGTCAACAGCATGCAATTGCTCATTCAGCAGTTCAGGCCACAACACTCGCTCGCAGCTCAGGTTTTCCTACGGCTAATAGGTATGATGGCCTCCTACATCTTTATAGTCCCTCACGCAAGGCTACACATGCGTCCGCTTCAGGAATGCCTGGCACGGCAGTAGAACCAGGCTCAAGGGCATCTAAAACACCTAGTGTTGGTGACAGGTCGTGCATACAACTCTCTGCATTGGTGGAACACACAAAACCTTTGCAGGGGACGACCGTTCCAAGAGCCTGTACCACAGATAGTGCTGACAAAGGACGCATCTCTCCAGGGTTGGGGAGCGCATGTCCTCCATTATACAGTGCAGGGACTGTGGACAGCGCAGCAGCAAAAGATGCACATCAACCTGCTGGAGCTCATGGCAATTTTCGTGGCAATGAAGGCCTTCAGGCTGCATCTGTGCCTCAAAGTCGTGCTGATCCGGATGGACAACATGACTGCCATGTATTACATCCAGAAACAGGGAGGCACGCACTCTCCACAATTGTCTCATCGAGCCCAGAGCATGTGGAAGTGGGCCATTCAAAGGAACATGTTCCTCATGGCGGAACATCTCCCAGGCAAAGACAACCAGTGGCGGACCTGCTCAGCAGGCACAGCCACCAAATGCACGAGTGGGAGATACACCCCTCGGTGCTCCAACCATATTTCCAGCAGTGGGGTCATCCAGAGATAGACCTATTCGCCACAAAAGAAAACGCAAAATGCCAAACCTTCGCTGCCGGGTTCCCACACCCGCAGTCTCAGGGCAATGCGATATGGATGAACTGGTCAGGCAGATTTGCATACGCTTTTCCTCCAGCACCGCTCATACCGCTGGTGGCACGCAAACTGTGGCAGCACTCCCTGGCGCTCAACCTAGTTGCTCCAACGTGGGCACGGCAAGCGTGGTACACCACGTTCCTAGAACTTTCAGTGGTGCCCCACCAACGGCTGCAACTCAAGCCCAGTCTCCTCACTCAGAACCGTGGAGACATTCAGCACCCAGATCCGCAACAGTTAAACCTTGCGATATGGCTCCTGAGGTCATAGTTTGGCTACCTCAACCTGCCCCCTGACTGTATGGACATCATCAAGGAGGCAAGACGACCTACAACCAGGGCATGCTACGTTGCCAAATGGAAGCGATTTGTCATTTACTGTTCTAATAATGACATAAATCCGCTAGATGCATCCACGCAAAACATTATATGTGATTTGTTACACCTATACAGATGCAATCTGGCATATAGTTCTATTAGGATACATTTGGCCGCAATGGCAGCTTATCCTCAAAACAGACAGCATCTTTCTCTTTTTAAAGTGCCAGCCATTAAAGCTTTTATGGAAGGACTCAAAAGAGTGATTCCTCCCAGACACCCTCCTTCACCTGTCTGGAATCTGAACATAGTTCTCACCAGACTAATGGGGCCACCCTTTGAACCTATTCACTCTTGTGAAATACAGTTTCTCACATGGAAAGTGGCTTTTCTAGTGGCAATAACATCGCTAAGGAAAGTTAGTGAGCTTCAAGCCCTAACTATTCAAGAGCCTTTCATACAAATTCATGCTAATCGGGTGGTGCTGCTTACCAACCCGAAATTCATCCCTAAGGTGGTGTCGCAGTTCCACATTAACCAAACCATAGAACTGCCCATTTTCTTCCCAAATCCAGACTCTGTAGCAGACAGAGCACTGCACACGTTAGATATCAAAAGAGCTCTCCTGTATTACATAGACAGGACAAAGGATTTCAGGAAGACTAAGCAACTGTTTGTTGCCTTCTCTCCACAACACTAAGGCAACCCCATTTCTAAGCCAGGTATAGCCAGATGGATCGTTAAGTGCATACAAATCTGTTATCAAAAAGCAAAACGCACATTAACAGTTCCCCCAAGAGCGCAGTCCACACGCAAGTTATGGGCATCCATGGCTTTCCTAGGTAACATTCCTCTAGAGGATATATGTAGAGCAGCCACATGGACCACCATACACACATTCACCAAACACTACTGCGTGGATGTACACTCCAAACAGCAAGCTGCTGTAGGCCAGGTTGTTCTCAGGACTCTTTTGCAGACTGCTGCAGCTGGCACGGGCAACCGCCGCTAAGGAGGATACTGCTATTTATTCTATGCATAGATATAAATTCAGCAGCCCGCATGCCTCGAACGGAATATGCTACTTACCAGTATGCATCTGTTCGTGGCATGTAGGGCTGCTGACATTTATATCGCCCGCCCTCCTCCCCGGTGCCTGTTGCAGCTGTAGCACTCAGAATCATTCTCAGGCATGGTCATCACTTACTGCATTACACTCCATCTCTGCCACAATGGCGAAAAACAATCTGAAGATGGAGAGGATGCCCATGCGCACTGTAGTCCAAGGGAGGAGCCACCTATCTCGTGATACTTCGAAGACTCTTCCAGGACAACAATGTGCAATCATCTGGACCCAACACTAGGCGGCGATCTATGCATAGATATAAATGTCAGCAGCCCTACATGCCAAGAACAGATGCATACTGGTAAGTAGCATATTCCTTGCCCTTCTGCCAGGTCAGTCAGCTCAACAAAGTCTTTTCTCAATAATACAAATGCACTTCACTGCACTTACGTTATGGGTTCCATTTATGCTACACCACATATAGACCTACACTTGGGCAAAGGGGATGTATTACAATGCACACCATATAGACTGCTTTGCTGTGTTCCAGGGGGTCTCCAAACTTTATTGTAATCAGGGCTATGTATGTTCAATGAAATTATCCCAAGCTACTATTAGTAGGGCTGTAATAGTAACGTCATCAGGCAAGACCACTTTAGTGGACTTACCAGCAGTAATCACCTCAGTGCATCAGGCAAGATTGCCAGCCGTAATGTAAAAAAAAAGGCTTTGTCAATGTAATGTGCTGGTAATACATAGCATTCATAGCTGCAATGCCTCTGTAATAGCATTGTTAATACGTCTCCCCAGCACTGCATGTTTGTCACTAAAAGAGCAGCTTTAAATATATTTTGGAAAGTCAACCGTTTTCCTCGAAATATCAGATTGAGTTCTGAAAATGCAAAATTTTTATCTCGAATACACACCTTTAATTTTTAGTACATATACATTTATTTAACCAAGCAAAAACGTCTAATTTGGTAGGTTGGGTGCACACAAGAGAGCTGCTTATAGGTAGCTTTAGAGCAACTGGTAGCTCCTGAGCTACCCATTGGAGAAGCCTGGTGTATGCAAAACAAATTAACTATAGTGGCAGAGCATGGTCAGTGGTGCACAACTTTTCACCCTTGCCCATCAGTGAATGCACTATCATTATCTCATTGTGACCAAGCAATGTAGTAGTAAATCAAAGTTTGGTGCTAGGATCTTGGGGACCAAGCACTCCCAATTTTGCATGAATAGAATGTAATAAAGAATTGCGGCATTGTCCATTATCAGTGTTTTAATCAATGCATGTAAAAGCATACATGGAGATACCCAAAATGGATCCTACGGAAAATAGTTTGATACAAAGCCTACTGTGCACAGTAAGACAAATTGGTCACTGCATATTTCTCCTTACTGTCAGTGTATAGTTCAGATGCTTCAGGCAAATGGGCAGCTACTGCGCCAACTTGCTGGCCCTCTTGCCCTATGATCGGCTACCTACAATGCTAGATCTTCCCATGTGCAATATGCTCTTTTACAAGAGATGTATTCTGAAACAGAAGGCCCTATTTCATTCTGTTGTGCATAAGTCATCGGGCCCCTTCTGTGTAGTTATTTTTGCATTTCGGCCATACAGTGTAATTAACTGATGAAGGAATTGAATATGGACATTATAAAGGGACACCTGGCTTCTATTTTGACCTGTATATTTTCCACTTACCATGGATCTCTCCTACGGCTTCCAGTTCACTTTCAGAATGTGTTGTAAAACAAGTACACTCAAATCATTTTTGAGGTTTCTCAGTGAGACCTGATTCTTTTTGTGACTTTTTTATTATGGCCCTTCTCTTGAGACCCTGAAATCCTGTATTTTACAGTGTTTAGAATGGAAGACCGTTTTTTCTGATTGCGGTTACTTTAATTAGGCAGACAGTGGGGTAGTTAAACTAATTTCTCCTCCCTAGTGTACACAGATTTCTAAGTTTTACCGTTTGGCTGAACCCCTACTAAAAGCCATTTGGCAGTTTACTACATCCTAGCTAGCTTACTTCCCGGCTTTTCATTATTCCAAAGAGGAATGTCATCACAGAGGGAAAGCTGTTACGTTTGCACACTTTTGTGGACTTAGGGTTTGGTTGATTTGTCATGCAGCTTCTTGGGCTTTCTCTAATCTGCATTATTGCTTAGTTGAGGATGGCAGAGCACAGTCCCAATTGGGCAGAGCTCTGCTTTGTTTTCTGGTGTGATCTTAGGTATCCTGAAACCTTCCCTTGAGTTTATAGAGGAGTGGTTAATAAAATGCTTGTTACATTTATTAATCTTTCTGATGGATATGAAAGCTGTTGCAGATTACATTTCAACAGCCCTTATCGAGGATTGTTCGTCTCATATTGATTTTAGACTCTGACCTTCCTTCCCTTGGCTTCTAATGGGAAATGAAAAATTGAGGTAAAACTGTTGTCACAGGCTCCGGTGGCTTTACATATATCACTTCAGTATCACTTCTGATTTCTCAGATCCTGTAAATGATGGTGTACACCGTTATCTAGCAGTCTTGACTTGGTACTGCTGAATATTTTTTTCACATCCATTTTAGTGCCTAGAGATTAAGTTCTTAAAAGTAATCTGCAGGAGTTCTCATATCTATTAGAAAGAACTTTACCAAAGGTAAGTAGCTTGTTCTTCTGGTCTCAAGGTTGTTTTTCGGACTACTCATGTTTCTTTAAAGTCTTGAAATGCTTGCTATTATGCCATGAAAACAAGTTTAGCTTTCCTAAGCTGGGAAATGAGTTCCATAGAAAAAATGTGATTTCAATATTTTGATCTTTGATATTATTTTGCTTCTGTGAAAGGAATCAATAGTGTGTTATGTACTTTCATAACATCATATTTGTTCCCGATTATTTTAACCTTAAATATTTGATTTTTGTTTTGCAGTATTCTGTGGATGCCGAAAAGGTGACTAACCTCTTGCAGTTGCCACAATACTTTGATTTAGAAATCTACACTACCGGAAGGTTGGAAAAGGTATAGAAATGTATATATACTCAAAAACTAGAACAACCTTGAAATCAGGATCTGAACTGTAATAAAGATAGACTTATTCTTTAGGCTCTGAGACCAAAAGTGATTACACTGAAGGCAATGTTTGCCTTGGATGCAACAAACATGGTTACATGTGTCCACTGAGTAATCTAGAGTTTGAAAAACAAAACTCTTTTGGGGAACTGAGGCTCAGATACATCAGATGATTCTACAAGAATGGATGGGAGGTAACGACGAATATATAAGTACCCTGAAACATGGCATACTACATTGACACATTCTCACCCTTCCCAAACACAAATTCCTATTTTTCACAATCAACCTAAACAGGAAGAGAATTCTTTTTTAAAGAGGCAGTCTTGAAGGCATTGCAACTATACCCTATTTTTAATAAATCAAGTACCAAGTGGAACCATGTGAATGCTGATTAGACACATTTCTTGGGACTTTCATACATTTATGAACACAAGCTTTGTCAAGTAATACAAGGGTTTTGTTTTTATAGATAACACCATTGTATTTCTTTTCAGATAGAAAGGAGTAAGTTATAAAAACCTAAATAGCCAGTGTTGCACATACTCATTTAGCAACTATTCCGCTGAATACAGCTGTGCAGGACATAATCTCAGGCACAATGAACACTTGCAGTCTCCCTCACTCCCACTCCGGAACCACCCAATTAGATCACTCTTGGTAACGCACTATTAGGCTAATTCATAGAAACTACGCCAGGGTCCCATGTTTTCTTATGTTTATCCTGGCAGCCTCAGATACAGTTCTCGGTCTAGTTGAGCTAATCTATCCACCCCAATTACAACTCTGAGAGAGGCTGCATATTCTTACTCAACCTATAACTGCCAATGTCATTGTCTAAATTCAGACCGCCTAATCTGATCAGTATCTACTTATGTTGACTGTGCTCCACCTCCTCTGTGATTACAAGCAGCGTTTTCTGCAATGTGTGACCGAGACCAAACGGTCCAGATAAGTGTTGCCTCCATGTTAACCCAGTATCTCTTAATGTGAGGGCAGTCTGACTCTACATGGAAGATGTTACAAGGGACAAGGCTAACAAAAACAGCCACGGGGTTGACCAAAAGAAAGGGGTTACAAAACCTCCCCAGGGGAAAGGGGGTGAGTCCCAAAGCTAAAAAGTCTTTGTCTTCTCAGGGGCCCGAGAAACTGCGCGGGGGTGGGTCCCACAACTCTTCTCAATCCAGTAATAGATGCAAAGGGAAGAACTTTGATCCCCTAAAGGCCTGGTGTTTTAACTGGAATAAGTTAGGACACTTAACTGGAGATGCTACTTGTCCTAACAAAAAGCCCTCTAGTCCTCCTACAGATACTATTGGTGTAGTCAGTCGCCAGATGGGATCAATATTGTGCCCAGAGCAAATCAGGGTTCACACTGAAGCAGTTCTAGTCACAGAGGATGAAGTTGAGTTTGCCACTTTAGCTGGTTGGCCACCCAACTTAAAGAAGTATTTGCAATACCCCTGGATCAATGGGACTAGAACAGAAGCCCTGAAGGATACAGGTATCTGAAAGAGACAATTAGTTATGAATGAATTGGTATTTGAGGAGCGCATGGCTACCAGAAGGCCTCTCTGGCTTGTGAAATACGTCCAGGCGTCAGACTGGATCCGGAGAATTTTTCGTCAGCAGTACCCCTGTGCGTCGGTCAGCTCTGCATTTGTCGTTTGCTTCGTGGTCGCTGAGATGACGTTGCTACAGCTACTGAGACGCCTCTGTCGCGCACTGACGTCAGTTTTCTTTTTCCGCGCCAGCCAGCGCAGATCCAGAGAGAGCGGTACCTCCAGTCACTTTTTGACTGACTTTTTTGCGACTTTTGTCAACACCGTCTACTGGTGCACATCAGGGATGCCCGGTTTCGATGCTTGCGGTTCCGATTGAAAACTGATGTTGTGATGGAACCGGATCCGAAAGCTTCTCAAGGCCTGGCAGTCCACTCCGTTCATGGTCCTGGTCGCGGAGCCACCACCCCCGCCACCGTCCCCAAAGTGTTCGCACTCCTCAGGTAAGTCAAATCACAAGAAGCATTGTCACTCTTCTATTTCTCGTCAGCCGGCGCAACGAGGGATGCTGGTGGTGCCCCTCCCGCGGCTCCGCGTGCAGAACCCGAATGGTCGACTCCGAGGTTTCCTCCTTTTATGGGACCCGGAGCGCCCCTGTCCAGCTTCAAACCTTTTATGAAGCGATGCATGCCATCTTTGGGCAGCCTGACTCTGCTGGTGTGCCTTCAGGACCTGCGCACCCGGCTGGGGGCGCCTGGGCCTTTGACGCCGGCGGCTCTGGCACCACAGGATCCCCTGGGATCCAGGCCTGGATCTGGATCGGCGCTGGTCGACCTCATAACGCCTCACCCCGGCACCGATTCAAACGGCACAACTTTCGCAGCCGATGCCGGTTGTGTCCCCAGCCGGTTTCGACCCCGGCCTCCACCCTGACGTAAACACGGAGCCGGACCGATGTCGACTGACTCCGGCGCCGACTGGTATTTTTGTACCCCTGTTAACCGTGGTGTTCCTTTCAGGCCAGATTGGCAACCAGAAATGGGTGAGGAGGACTGGGAGGGGTCTGGAGACCCTTTGACTGACCAGTTGGAATACGATCTGGACTGGTGAGAGGAGTTGGGGGAAAGCTGGTGGTCTGGACAACTCCCCAGACCATGGCCTGTTGTCTCCTTCTACCGCAGCTACGGGGGAGGGAGCACCTTATGCAGTGGTGTTGCGAGGCTCTCAACCTTGAGCTACCTACAGTGACAGAGGTGCTTCAACCAGCAGCGAGGTCTTCGGTGCCCCTGCTGCTGTTTAATGAAGCCCTAACTGACATCCTTTTGGGCGCCTGGTGCAGGTCCAACACGGTCTCCTGTGGATAGGATGATTGCCGGACGCCACCGACCGGCTTCGGGCAACCCCACTTTCCTCTCCCAACACCCCACCCCTGAAAGCTTGGTGGTCCAAGCCTCAACATCCAAAGGTGCATTCTCTACTGCATCACTGATAGGGAATCTAAAAAGCTGGACCATCTTGGGAAGATGTTTTCTTCCTCTAGCTTGGGACTGGGATCGGTAAACACTGCATGTCTGTTGCGCCGCTACACCCACTCTGTGTGGGTTACGGTAGCCCAGGTGCTGCCACAGTGCCCGGAGGAGGCCCGTGCCGTGCTCTCCCATGCAGTCGCTGAAGGGAGAGATGCAGCCAAGTTTACCATATGATGTGGACTGGACACCGCCAACTTGCTAGGCAGGACTATTTTAATGTTGGTTGCCCTTAGACGCTACGCCTGGCTGAGGTCAACTGGTTTTTCTGGGGATATCTAGGCTACCCTCATGGACATGCCCTTTGATGGCCGTCGCCTGTTAGGCGACAAAGCATACAGCGTGCTAGAGAGCTTCAAGGACTTTCGGGCTACTGCCAAGTCCTTTGAACTCTCCACCAGCTGCCCTTCGCAGTCTGCTTTTCGCCGCTTTAATGGTTATGGAATGGGTGCCCCCCACGTTCCTCCCAGAGCCACAGGCCGGCACAAGCTGTTCAGCCCCTGCGCGGCCTGGGACGTGAGACCCACCGCCGTGGGTCTGGGTGCCAGCGAGTGGGCCAGTCCACCACCGCCCCCCTCAGCAGCAGCCTCTAAACCCTCCTAGTCTGACCATTCAGGGCCATCAATCGCCAGTGAGTGGCAGGATCCGCCATCACCTCACCCACTGGCATACCATCACTTCAGACAGGTGGGTTTTGCAAACAGTCCGAAGGGGCTACTCCCTCCTCTTCAAGACTACCCCCCACCCTTCCATGCCACCTCAGTACCATCTACTGTTGGAGGATCATCTGGCCTTTCTCCAACAGGAAGTTATGGCTTTCTTGGCCAAGGGAGCCATTGAGTGAGTTCCTGCCCCAGAAGTAGTTTGTGGTTGCTATTCCCACTACTTTCTGGTGCCCAAGAAAGACAAAGGCATGTGTCCTATCTTGGATCTCAGGAACGTCAACCACTTCCTCCAGAAGAAGTTCCAAATGTTGACGCTAGCTCAGGTGCTGTCTGCTCTCAACCCTGGAGACTGGATGGTAGCGTTGAACTTGCAGGAAGCCTACTTTCACATCCCCGTCCTGCCGGCCCACCTGCGGTTCACTGTGGGCCAGAAGCGCTTTCAGTTTACCCTGCTCCTCTTTGGCCTTATCAGCGCCTCTCTGGTGTTCACAAAAGTGATGGTGGTGGTCGGAGCTCATCTGCGCAGATCAGGGTTCCAGTCTTCCCCTATCTTGATGACTGGCTGTTGAAGGCGGGCTCACCCCAGGCAGTTGTCTCCCAACTTGAGACTACGGTGGACCTCCTACACCTGCTGGGGTTCACTATAAACGTGCAGAAGTAACACCGGACTCCCTCTCAGAAGCTCCTTTTTATCGGAGCGGTTCTGGACATGACACAGTTTGTGTTTTATCCTCCCGAGCAGCGAGTCCGGGATATTCGGGTTATGATTCCAATCTTTCAGCCTCTATCCCGTGTTTCGGGCAGAATGACCCTGAGGATTCTGGGCCTCATGGCTTCCTGCATCCTGTTGGTGGATCATGCCAGGTGGCATATGCGGGCTCTGAAGTTCCAGTGGACATAGCGTCAGGGGAATCTGTCCGATTGAGTTCAGATCTCGGAGGGCACTGCATGACGATTGCAGTGGTGTCTAACGAACCAGGATTGGGTCAATGGCAGATCCCTCTCTCTTCCCCAGCCAGAGTACACAGTGGTGACATACGCATCATTTCTGGGGTAGGGCGGCCACATGGCAGAGGCGGAGATCAGAGGCCTCTGGTCTCCGGTGGAGTGCGGGCTCCACATCAACCTTCTGGAGCTCTGAAAGGTCTGTCTTGCACTGAAGACATTCCTTCCCTCTGTTCAGGGAAAAGTAGTGCAAGTGTTAACAGACAACATCACCGACATGTGGTACTGCAACAAACAAGGCGGGGTCGGGTCGTGGACCCTATGTCAAGAGGCTCTCCGTCTCTGGACATGGCTGTAACATCAGGGCATAATCCTAGTGGTTCAACACCTGGCGGGTTATCCATATGCCAGGGCAGGTGAACTCAGCGGAAGGTGCATGATCGATCACGTCTTCACTCGGAGGTGGCGCAAGGTCTCTTTCAGCAGTGGGGAGAGCCTTGGTTAGATCTATTTGCCACTAAAGAGAACGAGCAGTGTCAGCAATTCTGCACGTTGGAATTTCCAAGGCTTCACTCGCTTGGTGAAGATTTTCATCGCGAGTGGAGTTGCGGTCTTCTATACGTCTTTCCGCATTTACCACTTCTGCTCAGAATGCTGAAAAAGATCAAGCACGACATGGCCCAAGTCATCCTTGTGGCTCCGATTGGGCACGAAGTGTCTGGTATCCCGAGTTGTTACACATGGCCATCGATCCTCCGATCCTTCTGCCTCTTCTGGAGGATCTTCTGTGGCAGCAACGGGGGGTGGTCCTCCACCCGAACCTGTCCAGTCTCCACCTCCTTGCGTGGAGATTGAGTGGCACCATTTGACAGCCTTTGACCTTCCTCCTGAAGTCTGTGATGTTATTTTGGCAGCCAGGCATCCCTCCACTAAGACTGCATACGCCTGCTGATGGAACAAATATGTGGCATGGTGCACAGCAAAGACTGTGTATCCCCTTTCTGCCTCTCTTTCTGAGGGTCTCTTGTTCCTCCTGTTCTTTGGCCTGGCAGGGCTCTGCTCTGGGCACTCTAAAGGGCTACATCTTAGCCATTTTAGCCTTTCTTAGGTTTCCTGATCAGCCTTCTCTTTTCAAGTACCCTGTTGTAAATCGCTTCCTTAAGGACATTCCTCATTTTTTCCACCTGTTCCCTTCGTAATGCCTCAGTGGGACTGGAACTTGGTACTTAACTTATGTGCGCTTCCTTTGAGCCGCTTCATAACTGTCCTCTCAGACTTCTTACTGTAAAGACTGCCTTTCTGGTTGCCATCACCTCTGCTCGTAGGGTGAGTGCGCTCCAAGCTCTTTATTCAAAGCCTCTCTTTTTGGTTGTTCATTCGGACAAGTTCCTCCTAAGAACCAGACCTTTCTTTCTTCCCAAGGTGGTTTCTTCTTTCCACCCTGGTCAAACCAGCACTTTGCGTACCTTTTTTCTGCCTCCACATCCTTCTAAGGAGGAAGAGAGGCACCACCGTCTGGATCCAAAACGTGCGCTTTCCTTTTATTCGGATCTCACCAAGCAATTCCGGGTGGATGACCAGCTCTTTGTTGGCTACATGGGTGCCAAAAAAGGTTGGGCCATGCCCAAAATGACCATCTCCAGATTAGTTGTTTTGTGCATAAATGTTTGCTACTCTTTGGCTTAAGAAGGAGCCTCCAGTGTGACTGCACGCCCATGTCCCCAGGGCAACGGCAGCTATCACTGCTTTGGGACGGAGAGTCCCCCTCAATGACATCTGCAAGGCAGCTACGTGGGCTTCTCTGCATACATTCACAAAACACTACTGCCTGGACAGCCAAGTCTGGAGAGACGGCTTCTTTGGCCATTCTGTTCTCCAGGACTTTCTGTTGTGAACTTGGTTCGCAGACCCACCTCCGGAGTTTGGTATTGTTGGGGTATCTATTCACAAGGTAAGAAATCTAACTGTCTCTTTCAGATGAACAAGTTACTTGCCTTCGGTAACGATATATCTGTAAGAGACATAGTTTAGTTATAGATTCTTTACCGCCTCACCCATCCTCCCTGTTCTGCGAACTGACTTCTAGAGTTAAGGACTTTCTTTCAGGGCCCTAGTTTTGCGCACCAGTGGTCAGTGTCTTTAATGGCTTGGTGGTTCGGGCGTGGAATTTCGTGTATAAGAACTGAGGTCAGCGAGTGAGGGCAGCGTCTAAGTAGCTGCCGCAACATCATCCTGGTGACAACAGCGCCAACTACGAATGCGGAGCCGACCAACGTCGCCTTTTGACGCGCAGGGGTACTGCAGGCGAAAAATTCTCTAGATCCAGTCTGACGCCTGGGGGTAATTCACAAGGTAAGGAATCTATAACTATTCTCTCTTACAGATATATAGTTACTGTATGTAAGTAACTTGTTCGCCAGTGTCACTATGATGATAGATACACTGGATTTCCCAGAGCAATACCTGATTGGGAAAACTTACTGTAGGAAGCTGGCTCTATAGATATATATATATATATATATAAAACATCAAAATGAGGTATAATATGCATAGAATCCAGGTGACCCCAGAGGTAGGCAGAGGTTCAAGTTAGATAGAACCTTACTCTCTATTTGTGGTAGAGTGTTCGAGCAGTAATGCAGTATCAGAGGACAGTGTTAAGCATTTGATATACACACTCAGTCAGCAAATGAATTCACACACTCTAGGAATGAACTCTGGACCAATTGTTTTTGTATAAAAAATATACTGTTTTATTTTTAGAAGCAAGCCTGGCACAGGTAAGCATTAAATACTTTACAGTAATACGTTGCTGATTGTAGAACAGTTTGAAAATGCAGTAGTGTGAGAAAGTGTCTCTGTATATATAATTATTATTATTTGAAGCTTGTAAAGCACGCGGCTACCCCCGACGGGGGTGTCCCGGCGGCGGCGCTACGAACTGAGGCGGCAACAAAGGAGTCAGGCGAAGCGTGGCTGTAGGTTGGAAAACAGACATGTTTTTAGTTTGCGTCGGAACGCTGGTTCAAATGTGATCAGCCGAAGACACAGAGGGAGGCTGTTACACAGTTTGGCCGTCACCACAGCGAAGGCTCTACCCCCTGTCCTAGAACGGCGAAAGCGAGGAGAATAGAGAAGGCGAAGATGGTTAGATCTCAGAGCACGAGCAGACTAAACTGGCTTCAGTCTGCGTCTGAGATGGGCCGGGCCAAGGCCATTAAGTGCCCTGAAAGCCAGCACTAAGAATTTAAATTAGATGCGATAAATGACTGGCAGCCAATGAAGTTTCCTCAGATGCGGGGTGATTGAGTGGCGATAGGGAATGTTACAGATCAGCCTAGCGGCGGCATTCTGCACCAATTGTAGTCGTTTAATCCGGTAAGCTGCAGCTCCAGCATACAGGCTGTTGGAATAGTCCAAGTGTGAGGTGATTAGAGCATGGATAACAGTCCTGCGCGAGTCAAGGGGGAGAAACTGAAGAATTTTCCTAATCATACGGAGCTTACCAAAGCAAGCAGCGGTGACCTTATTGTTTTGTGTCTCACAGGATACTTTATTGTCAAAATAAAAGCCCAGGTTTCGTGCTGATTTAGCTGGGACCGGGGGAGGATTAAGTTCAGATGGCCACCACAAGGTGCTCTGGTTGAAGAATAACACCTCAGTTTTATCGGTGTTCAGCTTAAGGGTGTTGAGTCATCCAGGAGGAGATGTTAATGAGGCAGCGTCTAAAGTTGGCAAAGCGGTCGTCGGAGCAATCTCTAGAGGAAAACACCAGCTGAGTGTCCTCAGCGTAAGAGATCACTGACCCCCCAGGATTCAACAGCCTCAGCCAGAGAAGAAAGGTAAACATTGAAAAAGAGAGGACTTGGTGCAGAGCCCTGTGGTACGCCACAGTAAGTGGTTTATCCTCGGAAACAAAAAGGTCGAAGGTGGACCCGCTGCGTTCTGCCCGTCAGCAAAGACCTAATCCAGGTTAAAGGGGTATCCCGTATCCCAAAGCTGGATAGTCTATCCAGCAGGATGGTATGCGAGACGGTGTCGAACGCCGCGGATAAGTCGAGGAGTACCAACATGGACTCCTCGCCTACATCCACGCATTCACGAATAGTCTCGGATACCTCCAGTAGGGCAGTCTCTGTGCTGAAACCGGATCTGAAGCCAGACTGTGAGTCATGGAGTAGTAGTCTGAACTCCAGATAATCAGCTAGTTGCTCTTGCACAACTTTCTCGAGTATTTTGGCTAGCTTAGGGAGAGCGAGATAGGCTGATAATTGCTGAACGTTGAGGGGTCAGCGTCCGCTTTCTTTAAGATGGGGATCAGCATCGCCTGCTTCCATAAGGAGGGAAACTGCCCCGAGAGCAGCGATGTATTCCAGATGGAAAGTAATTGGCCCACCAAGAGGGGGACCAAAATGCTAAGCACCTGGGCTGGGGCATGGTCGAAAGTGAACCCGGACTTACATAATCGAAGCCTAGTCATGCAGTATCCATGGACATGGTTTTGAAAGATACAAAGGAGACCCTGGGGACTGACAAAGGCGATGCTGAGGTAGGAGTGAAAGAGGCAGAAATATCAGCAATTTTGTCGTAGAAGAAATTCGAGGATTTGACTAGTCCGGATCGGACACGACAAGGCTGAGGGTTTGGCAAATTCCTTCACAATTTTAAATAACATTTTGGAAGAGTTCTCAGCTGCATTAATTTTGCGGACAAAACATTCCCTCATAGTGGCACGCTTATGTTTATGATTTTTTTTTAATGCGGTTCTATAGGTGGCTTTGGCGACGGTATCATACGTTCTTCTCCAATTGTGTTCCAGTTTTTTACAATTACTTTTTTCTATGTGTAGGACCTCAGAAAATCAAGGTGCAGAGGGCTTCGTTCTAAATGAAGATATGGGTCTTAGAGGGGCGATGGCGTCCATGGAAGAGGAAAGGTTGGTGTTAAAGTTAGAAACGTCAGGATTCAGATCATTTGATGTCTGTCTAAACGATTTGGGCAACCTAGGTTCAAGGGCATCACAGGTGACCTTGTGCCATTTTCTGCCCAAGTCTCTGGCATTAGTTGGCATATCTGATAGCTGTGGGGTAGTCAACCTGAAAGGGATCAGGTAATGGTCAGACCAAGTGAGGGGTATCGGAGAGAAGGTTGTGAGACCGGAATGATTGAAAAATATCAGATCAAGGGTATGCCTGCGTGGTGTGTAGGGCCCTGTACCCGCTGCCACATGTTGAGGCTATGCATTGTATCCAGGAGAAATCTAGCCTTGGTGCTCGTGGTGGTGTCCACATGAGTGTTAAAATCTCCAAGAACAATAAAATGGGGATGTTTAAGGGAGAGATCTGCAATAGAGGCAAGGAGTCCTGTGATAGGAGATGGCGAGGCGCTAGGGGGATTATATAGCAAGACGCCAGCTAGAATAAGAGTGGAGGCATCCAGAATGGAAAAATACATAGCTTCGATAGACCCAAGGTTGGTAAGTTTTCTAGAAGTGATCCTCCAATGGGATTCAAGGATAATGGCGATCCCGCCACCTGCCTTTAGACCTGGGCGATGGATCCCAACAAAGCGATAGTCTGGGGGAATTGCCAGATTAATATCAGGGTTGGAGAAATCCTTGACCCATGTCTCTGTTAAGAACATAAGATACTAGGAGTGGGTCGAGAGAGAGAGCGAGACAAATATCCTCTGCGTGACGCGGGAGAGATCTACAGTTCAGCAGGCAGGCTTTAACAGATTTTGGGGGATTGGGATACAAGGCACCTCTAGCCTGTAAGGGAGGAAGTTAACCGGGAGGTTTCAAAGTGAACGAACAATTATCACATCTGAATCATCCTTAAGTCCAGGAAGACTACAGCTTACAGGGCGAGTACAGTCACCTTGTCTCAAAGACATTAGCTGGGACCTAGACCAGCATAGTCTAATAGTGCGGGGGCACCCAGCAGCGTGGTTGGTGCTGGTCGGGGAACCGGCGCGGACGGGCGCAGACAGGCTTGTCTTTGGCGGGCCAGCAGCGCGCGTCCGCAGTGCGTAGGGAAAGGCATGTCCTTTAAATAGGCTAGAATGCTAACCCCTCGCTCCACCCTCCCTGCTGGAAATGACTCTCGGCCGCCCTCGCAACCCTCCACAACAATCTGGCAAGCCCGTGGTGGACCGGGTAGGGGCAGAAGAGTGAAGGTATGAGGCATATACTGGACCAGAATACGGTACAGTGTGTATAGAGTCCACAAACCCCAGAGGTAGGGGCGGAAGAGTGAAGGTATGAGGCACAAGAGCAGTCGTGACCAGGATTGCCGGTAAAAACACACACTTTGTCAAATGAAAGTAATAAAAGCAATTTTTAAAATAGTGACTAGAAGTTGAGTCAACCTACTGCAGCTAGTGCGAGAACCCTTGGTGCTGCGCGCGTCTGCTGCTCGTAGGGAAAGGCATGTCCTTTAAGTAGGCTAGAATGCTAACCCCTCGCTCCACCATCCCTGCCGGAAATGACGCTCGGCTGCCCTCCCTACCCTCCACAACAATCGGGCAAGCCCGTGGTGGACCGGGGTAGGGGCGGAAGAGTGAAGGTATGAGGCATATACTGGACCAGAATAAGGTACAGCGTGTATAGAGTCCACAAACCGCAGAGGTATAACCGAGGTTAAAGCCAGGTGTGGCCTTACTCTCCAAAGTGGTAGCTTGGTCGAGCAGTAAGGCAGTACCAGAGGACAGTGTAAAGCACTTGTTGTACACACTCAGTCAGCAAAAAGTTTCACACACTCAAGAACTGAACTCTAGGCCAATTGTTTTTATATCCAAAGATATAGTGGTTTTATTTTTAGAAACCGGTATCAAAATATACTTTTCTCGATATGAGTACTCATGTAATTACTTTGCAAAGAGGCAATAAACTTTGTGAAAACAATAGATGCAATGGTTGCAGTAGGCAACACAATTCTAAACACAATTTAACATTGAGCTCAATGGGTTTTCCTACATAAATGCAGCTGATTACTTTTGTAACTTCAGGACTGGAACCTAGATGCAGTCCTGGGGTCTAAGCTGAAAACAGTTTAGTAAAAACGTTTTAGTTATTGCAATGAATTTTAAAGAATATAAAGGTATTTTAAAAGTTGTAGAAAAGGTTCAGGGTGCCCCTAAATACTAAATTTAGGGGCGTTACAGGTAGGGCAAGGGCAGGGACCAATGGGTCCCTGTCCTCGGGTGGGTACACCCCCTAGCCTGCTCCTGTCCTGTGGGAGGGGGAAAGGGGCCTAGCTGTGATTGGGCAGGGCTCCCCATCTTTAAGATAGCCGGAGGGGTGGGGTTGGCACAGGCTGGCACACCTCCCTTCCTCATGTAGCTTCTCCCGCCAGAGTGGGGGCCAGGACTGGTGGGGGTCAGTTGCTGGGTACAGCAAATGGTCTGGAGAAGCTCACAGAGGTGGCAGGCCTTTGAAGCTTCCCCCTGCCCATCCTGGGGGAGGAGACCTAGCACCTCGCCCAGGATGTGCATTGTTGCAGGCTCAGGAGAGCGGGGGGCTCTCCACCCAGGGGTCCAGCAACATGTCTGCTGTGTGGCAGCCTAGGCAGCCTCTCAGCCCAGACGTGGATTGTGGTTAGGTTTCAGGGGGCATCTCTAAGATGCCCTCTGTGGGGCATTTTTCATTAAATCCCACACTGGCATCAGTGTGGATTTAATGTGCTGAGAAGTTTGATTCCAAACTTGTCAGTCTTCAGTGAATCTATTATGGTGTTGTGGAGTTCGCAATGTCGACCTCCCAGCACCATATACTCTTAATGGCATCACTACACTTACAGTGCCCAGGAATGTCCCTGGGTACTGTAGGGGCACAGGGCTCATGCACCTGTGCACACACCACTGGCATAGGGCACCCAGCTAGAGGGGTGACTGATGTATGCCAGGGCGGTGGGTTTGTGTGCATGGCACACCGGGATGTGTGCCATGTCTACTCTTTGTTTAGTTCTGTACTTAGGCACTCAGCCTGCAAAGCGCCCTTGGGTCTATGTGGCCAATTTTTGCCCTTAAAACTTTACTCTATTTCATCTCGGGAGGCAGCGTTTAAATCTGATACCCCCTAGGTCCTTTATACCAACAGATGGTGTGGGGTCAGGGACTCTAGAGGAGGAGAATGGACGTTAGAAGTGGGCACAGTGGTGACTCACTTAATGGGCTCCTTCAGTATGAGTACAGATCCTCTGATGCCGCCTCTCACTAGTGGACCAAGAGTGGGAGCTACCTCCCAATGTAAGAAGGGCAACCTTCTCCAGATTGTGGTTTGTATTTGTGTACGTCTTTGCCATGGCCCAGAGCAGAAAGTGCCCTACGTTTGCTTCCATATACGTCCCACTTGATGCTTTCCTGGTTAATACCATTTAAGTTCAGCTGATCACATGAACCGAGAGCCCCATACTGGGTGAAGAGGATTTGCTGGGCCTATCAGGTGCCTCCTCCTCCTGCACAGAGTGGCATGCTTTTGAAGCAGGATGGTCTGCTCCTCCAACCTAATCCTCAGACCCTGTGGCCACAGTCGTTGATATTGATAGGTACCAACGAGAGAATCCTTTTTCCATCTTAGCAATGTCACACATGTCACCCTGGGGTTTTGGGTGCCTGCCACCAGTTCCATCTTTGTAGACTGCTGGAACATATGTGTGCAGTATTGGGAGTTGGAAGACAGTTATCCCTTTTAATCATTCCTTTCAGAAGTCTTAAGACTTACACTGGCCTTTGCACAGCAAAGTTTGGTGGCAGTTTTAATCTGTTGGTACTTTCTTTATCAACCTTCCGTATTTACAGCAAAAGATTTGCTTTACTTGTTCCATCCACTCTGTTTAATGATTCTCAAAACTGTTTGACTGTCTCAATAGCTTATCTGTTTGAGCCAGTGGACAGTTGACTGCTTTGTCTTGTTGTAGTTCTATTTGGTGTGAATATTTCTGCTTGCAGTGTCGGAAATAATCGTTCAATTTCAGTTCACCCACCCTTCAGTGTTCTATCCGTAGGTGGTTCTTCACACCTGCCCATCCTTCTTAGCCAAGTTGTTTTTGTACTGTCATATATCCTGGCTTCCCTAGTCCAACTTTCTTCCCTCCCCCTCCTACACTGAGTGCACTCAACAGGATGTAGTGGGATTCCCTGGAGCCAAAAATAGCAAGGCGGTGACCGACTACAGAAGAATATTCGCACTGTTATCCTCTGTATCCCTGCTCTTTCCTCCAGGTCCTTAGCTGCTTCCAATGCTCTTATCAGAGGCATCTCTCTTGCTGACATTGAGCAAGCTGCTATCGGTCATCCTTCCACTATTGTCACATAGTTCATGCAGGTCTACATACTTGAATAATCTACTCGACCTAACTGTAATGTACTTGATCAATAAACTGGTTTCAAATTGTGTGATCCTAGTCAAATAATGCATTTTACATAGCTGCCTTCTTCACTGTCACATTTGAGAGCACCTTCAAATATGAGAGTTCAGCATTCCTGCTGTGGAAAAAGGCTATTTTGTTTGATTAAATAAACTAAACGTTTGCTCCATGTATTAAAAATAATTTAGCCTAGGGTACACATGATCCCCGACTTGCCTCGTAGTTCATTAATAGCATTGCCATCAGGGCAGGTGTAGGAGTTTTTCTTAGTTCATGTTTAAAAACTAAGTTTTTATAAATATGGGGCCATATGTAAGGAATTTAGGGGTTGCTGTTCTTAATTGCAATTCTTTGCAAATCGCAGTTAGGAAATCACAAGTCCTAATGTACAAAAAAACCTTGAAGTTGGAAATAGCAATTCCTAATGGGGTCGCAATAGACCTACTTCATAAATATGAATAAGTTAGGTAGCAGTTTGCAACCCTTTAGGAATTGCAGCCATCACCCGAATGGTGGTCTGCTGGAGTCAACAGACCACCATGTTTGTGATTGCTCATCAATAAAGCAATTTTTTTTATTTTTTAGATACAGCACATTTTCCTTAAAGGAACCAGGAAGTGTTTAAACGAAAAAAAAAGAAAAGTTTAAGTTCCTTTTATTTAAGAGTATACAGTGGTCTATAGGACCATTGCCTGCTCTTAAATATTTATATCCACATTCACAAAAGGAAAGGGGTCTCATGGGGACCCCTTTCCGTTTGCGAATAGTTACCACCACCCTTGAGGTGTTGGAAAAAAATTGTTTTGTGACCGTAATTTGCTCGCAAAGCATTCATACGTACCACCACAAATAAGTACATGGAATGGACACCCTAAACAAGCCCCTTCCAAATACCAATTTGAAACCTAAATTTCAAAAAGATAATAGGTTACCAAATCGCAATTTGGCTTTTGTACTTTTTCAAAATCTTTTTTTGGGGTCGCAAATGACCCGATTCTGTGTATCGGGCTGTTGGCGACCTCATTTAATTTTTTTTACATATGGCTCTGTATTACTAAAGCATGATGTGGTAGTGCTCTTTCTTTTACAGATAGTATATTTCCCATTTAAATGGCTAAAAGCTTTCCCACTAGCATACAGTTTTACTGATGAAACGAAATGGTGTATAAACAATCTGTAAAAATTGAGTTTCAGCAAACATTTATCATTTGCACATCAAGTAGTGTCCTGATTTGTTTTCATCCTATTAAATAATTTTGAATCATAAAACATCAAAAAATATGATTTCGTAACTATATATTTTGAAATGTTTTTATAGTATACTTTTTAACTATTTGAATGTTGTTAAAAAAATCCTGACACTTTAAGCCTTTTATTTCACACTCTTTGTACAGCACGTCAGAGAGTTAACTTTACAAAATACTGAAACTCCGCAGTCGGAGAAAGAAAAGTAATTGTGAGAAGCCGTAAACGGACTTCTGACCTCTCTCTGAACACAGAGCAAATATGAGTGTGACAAGATAAGAACACGATTTAAAGGCATCTTTATTTATCCTTCACTTTCTGACTGAACAGAGCACCTGTTCTTTATCTCACCAGAAAGGTTGAGTAGACCATAAATATATCTCGGCCTGAAAAAATCTGACTCCCCATAGCGAGTGGCGAGTAGATTTCTCGAAGCCTATACTACCAATCTGTTTTGCATGATTGTCTTGGTTAAGTGGCACTACTGACTGCCACCTCCCAGGAAAGTACTGCTTTGAGGCTCAGTCATAAGGTGAGTAATCTGGGGTAAGATTATGTTCCTTAAGAAATAATGGGAGCTAAAGTGACTTTTTTTTCTCTCCATACCACACGTTGTCACACTGTTTCATAAAGAAACATGACTTTAAGTAATGTTTCGCTTTTCCGTCATAATTGTAATGCCCTTTCAACTAATACTTGACTTTTTTCAGTTTGAACCTCTTTACCTTAACATACCTTACAACACCTAATTCGATAAGAAATTGCACAATGCTATGAAATGTTAAAAAGTGTCTTTAGGAGTCATTCTTGGCATATGTATTAGACCACTTTTCATTTGTAAGTGAAAGATTGATCCTGGCAGAATGATGCAAAGAATGGGAAAGTATATTTAACCAAACCTGAAAAACTACCATTAAAGCGTGTATTGACACCTTCCAGGTAAAAGGAGGGAGCGGTCTATTTACTGGAGTAGCCCTTAGGACATCATAATGTCCAATGCCAAGATTACTTTGGGGGCAGTTGCTGATCAACTGTTAATTATTCACCAACAATTATTTCTTGGTAGATTGATTATTTAAATATCTTTGGACAGATATCTGGTATATATATTATTTTTAACGTAAATTTTTTTTCTCTAGCATTTAGATGCCTTGTTACGTCAAATTCGAGACATAGTGGAGAAGCACACAGATACAGATGTTTTAGAAGCATGTTCAAAAACATACCATGCCCTAAGTAATGAGGAATTTACCATCTTCAATAGAGTGGACATTGCGAAGAGTCAGTTAATTGATGAGTTGGCAGATAAGTTCAACCGACTGCTTGAAGATTTTCTACAGGAGGTTTGCAATGTAATACAATTTTGCCTACTATATTTTAAAATTCAGGATAACGTACCAATGTATGTGTAGTAACTCATTGCATTATCATCTGAATATGATGTCTTGAATAGTCTTTGTGCAGCAGTTGTGATCAAAGTTAAATGGGTAGCTTTAAAGGAAAGTGGCAAAAATATATTTCCGCCCATGTGGGAAAAGAGAATATTTCTTTCTTAATATAACAGTTAATTTGTAGTTGGAATTTGGCTCCTCTGTTTTGCACAGTCTGCGGACTCCTCCATGAATTTGAAGACAGCCTAGGTTTTGCTGCATTTTTGGTAGGCATAAAACCTCCTTTTAAACAGTTGTAAGACCACATTGTAGCACTTAAATGAAGGAAATGTCCCACATCATCAAATGAATCATTCCCCTTCCCTCAGTGGATGAGAGTACAAGTGCTCTTTTCATCTGTCAAACGTCAGACAGCTTACCCTTTCTTGCATAAATATCCGATGCCACTGTGAAGCACGTTGGCAGGTGTTCACAAGCAAAGTAAATCACAAACCTTTTAGTTCACTCCGCCGAATTGTGAATCTAAAAAATAGACATTTAGAAAATGGATGTTCGAGGCATGAGAGCTGTAGATCACATGCTTTGCATACTTCTGCCATCTAGTGTTGGGGCCGAATGTTTGCAGTTTTTCTTAGAAGTCTTTTCTAGTCACAAGGTAGGTGACTCCTCCTTTGGGTGATAGTGCGCATCGGCATCGACTCCATTGTTAGATTTTTATTTTCCGCCATCGGGTTCGGACGTGAATTGCTGTTCGACACTGTTTCTTCGGTTCCCCTCGGTGCGCAACACACACACACTCGACGGTATTGTTTTCTATCGCAAATCCCTTCCTCTGCACGTCGTATTTACTTCTAAAAACCCTCTTTCGATCGGGAAGCTCGTGGAAGGCCGTCCGGACTACCCGCTTCGCAGCCGATGGAACGAACTCCATTTAAATTCTGCCCTCGGTGCCACGCAAAGTACCTGCGCACCAACTCACACCAAGTGTGCAACCTGTGCTAGTCTCCCCAGCACAGAGAATAGGACTGCAACCCGTGCAAGGCTTGACGCTCCAAGCAGTTGCTTCGCGACCTTCTGGCTCGACGTCGCGACATGCAGAGCCAACACGCAAGCTCTATTCCTGATCTCTAAGGAGAAGATTCAGAACAAGAGGCCGGAGACACCATTGGAGCCGAGGAAGAACAAGAGCTCACCGCCATCCCTGACTTTGGCTCCGAGGGGGGAGACTAGATCCCAGTGAGAACAGATACTCCCAAGTCCACCTCAGCCCAAGAAGAAGGCTCCGGTCCAAAACCCGCCTCCAGGCCATGGTCGGCACCGAGAACATGTTTCTGACGCCCGCCCTGCGGCTCAGCACCGAAACACGCCCAAAAGCCTTCCGCCTCCGACTGGATCCGACAGAAAAGGGGCTCCGATCTGAAACCTTCCGGATCAAAAACAGACTGGCTCCGGCCAGCCCCCTTCGATGCCAAAAACTATTTCTTATCTGAAATCCTCAGGATCCAAGACCCCGGCTCCCAAACCATCAGCACCGAACTGGATGTGCCTGTTCCATCTCCGGAACAACTTATCGATGCTCCGCCTAGAAAGCCGGATCAGAAACAATGAGAGTTGTACATCCATCCAATTACTGGACATATCTCTACAAAACTGACACTAAAAAAGAAAAACTGAATCGGAGGAGACCTACCATATTCATTTGAAAAGGAAGAATGTCTGGACTAGTCCTTCTCCTCCTCTTCCATCTCCTCTTTCTTCTCAATACTTAATAGTTTCACATGAGCACTCATCACCACACATCAAAAGATCAGGATGATGAAGATGGGGTTGGGGTTGGGGATGGGGACAATGCACCATTAGTTCCAGACCAGAGGTCAAATTACAATACCAACTCTCCCACAGGAAACAATCCTGACCTTTACCCCACAAAACCCTCTCCACTGGACAGCGTAGGCTACATAGAGCTGTTAGGTACAACTGCCGACTACCATGGTGTGCAGCTGCACAAAGAATCCCTTGAGGAGGATTTCCTGCTTGAAACACTTAGCCGCACACAAAAGTCATCACACTCACTCCCCATGTTAAAGGGTATGATCAGGCATGTTGATGACATATTTAATGACCCAGTCAGAAACCGTATTCTTACCCCGATGGTAGATAAGAAATATAAGCCAGGACCATCTGACCCAGCCTACATTATGGGACAGTTACCATTGGACTCGCTAGTGGTGTCCAGCGTGCGTGAAAGGGACAACTGCCAAACTACAGCATATGCTCCGCCCCCGGATAAGGAATCCAAACTTATTGATGTATTGGGGAAAGGTGTAGTCTCTCAATCAGCAAACTTCTAGCGTATTTCTAACACGCAAGCGCTGCTCGCAAGATGTGACCAGGCGCATTGGAACAAGATGGAGCAGTTGCCCCAATATCTGCCCGATGAACACAAAGCTAAGGCACAAGATTTAGTGCGGGAGGGACAGCTTATTTCAAATAATGCTATCCCGTGCTCCAGACACTGCTGCTAGAGCTGTAAACACCAGCGTCCTTTTAGAAGACAAGCTTGGCTGCGCATTTCGGGTTTTAAACCGGAGGTTCAGACTACTATCCTGAACACACCCTTCGTCAAAGAACACCTCTTTGGCCTGTTCGTAGATTCCTCACTGTAAAAAATGAAAAAAGATACTGAAGTGGCCAAATCTATGGGATCCTTTCAATTGACACAAGCATGTGGCTCCTTTCTGCGGCCTTTCTACCACGGAGGGTCTAAAAATACCTCCTCAGAGACAACCACCACCACATACAAGGGTAATAACCAACCCTCTACCTCTAAGGGTTAGATCAGAGGGGGGTATAGCGGCAACAACGGCAGAGGTAGAGGCTCAAACACAAGCGCCTCCCCCTCTAACACAAAACAGTGACTTCACTACACTTACCCCCGACCATATAACACCTGTCGGGGGACGTCTTTTGGATTGCCTACCCGTCTGGCATTCTGTAACAGACAAGTGGATACTGGAAATGATCTGTTCTGGTTACTGCTTGGAGTTCACCAACAATCCTCCATACACAACCCCAAGGTCACACAAACTCTCTCCGGATCATTTACTTCTCCTAAAACAAGAGGTTCAGTCTCTCCTTCTAAAGCAGGCTGTAGAGCCCATACCATCACAACACCACGGGTCTGACATGTACCCCTTTTACTTCCTAAAACCAAAAAAGGACAGTTCTCTCAGACCAATATTGGACCTCCGAGAACTAAACCGTTACATAGTCAGGCCATTTTCATATGGTAACACTTCAGTAAATACTATCACTTCTGCAACGGCAACTTTTTGTCTACACTTGACTTAAAGGATGCCTACTTCCATATTCCAATGCATCCCGCTCATCGCAAATTTCTCAGATTTGTGGTAGCGGGTCAACATTATCAGTTCAAGGTGCTCCCGTTTGGAGTCACCACTACCCCCAGAGTCTTCACAAAGTGTCTGGCAGTAGTCGCTGCTCACCTAATGAGACTACACATCCATGTCTTTCCCTACTTGGACGACTAGCCATCAAAGCTAGCACATATCCAAAATGTCTCTAGCACACACACAGAACAATTTTGTTAATACATCGACTGAGTTTCGCAGTCAAAGTGTTAAAATCACATCTCCAACCTGCAAATACTCGAAACTATCTAAGAGCCACCTTAAATACGCAAAAGGCTCTGGCTTTTCACAACACAGCAAGAATTCACAACTTTCAGGCTCTAGTTCTCCAGTTTCAATCTAATCACTCGCTTCCAGCTCGGGTGTATATGGAACTACTGCAAATAATGGCATCTTGCATTATGATCGTTCTCTTATAGGGGATTTCCGTGTTTAGTCATAAGCATGTGTATAGTCCCGCCCACGTGCATGCTTATGACTTATCATGGAAATACCCCTACAAGAGAACTGGAGTTACAGGTAATCTATTCCTTCCCCATGCCGGGCTGCACATGTGTCCACTTCAAGAATGTTTAGCGAGTCAGTGGAACCAATCATAGGATCTAGTGTTGGTAAGCGGCCGCACTCCCCACTCTCTGCAGTGGTGAAACACACAACATTTATTGAAAGGCCCTTTATAGACCCGGTTGCACAGGTAGTACTAATAGCGGACGCGTCTGTCAATTGCTGGGGAGCTCATCTTCAGGACCACACAGTGCAAGGCATATGGAGCCTATGGCAAAAGATGCTCCACATCAATCATTTAGAGCTCATTGCTGTCTTCCTAGCTCTCAAGGCATTTCAAACACACTTGGTGGGCAAAGCTGTCTTAGTCCGTACCGACAACATGACAGCTATGTACTACATACAAAAACAGAGTGAGAGACACTCTCTCAAACTGTCCCACTTAGCCCAGGACATTTTGAAGTGGGCCATTCACCACAAAATCTATCTCCTAGCGGAACACCTCCCTTGAGTGAAGAACCAGATTGCAGACCTCCTCAGCAGACAGAGGCAGCACATGCACAACTGGGAACTTCACCCTCCGGTTTTCCTCCCATACTTTCAAAGTTGGGGACTCCTTCAGATAGATCTGTTTGTCACGCACCAAAACGCAAAATGTCAAACCTTCGCCTCCAGGTACCCACACCGGCTATCCAAGGGGAATGCACTATGTATGAACTGTTTAGGGATATTTGCCTATGATTTTCCACCTCTCCCACTCATCCCAGCAGTGGTTTGGAAGCACAAGCAAACCTCTCACATTGATCCTGGTAGCTCCCACATGGGCCTGTCAACCATGGTTCACAACCCTGTTGGAGCTGTCTCTGGTCCCGCATCAAAAGCTGCACCCAACACCCAGTCTCCTTACACAGAGCCATGGAGAAATAAGACCCCCAGTTCCCAAACAACTGCACCTCGCGATCTGGCTCCTGAAGTCACAGAGTTTGTGTAGGAAAGTGGGTTTCTGTTGCAGTACCACCCCCCCCGCACCCCCCCCCACACTTTTTGCAGGTCAGTCCCTGGTAAATGGTACCACAGCTGTGGCCAGAAAGGGCCTCCAAGTGCTGCAGCTCTTATTGTGCCACCCTTAGAGGTCCTGTACCACTACACTCACACACTGCCTTTGCAGGCTGCGTGTTTTGGTGCAAAACAAAGTGAAGTCGACATGGCACACGTCTGTGTGCCCTGCCAACAATCCACTGCCCTTGCATAGGTCAGTCCTCCATCTAGATGGGTGCACTATACCAGTGGTGAGGGTACAGGTGCATTAGCCCTGTACCCCTACATTCTAAGTCTATTCTTAGACACGTAAGTGCAGTGCTGCCATTAAGAGTATATGGTGCTGGGAGTTTGTCATTACGAACTCCACAGCACCATAAATGGCTACACTGAAAGCTGAGAAGTTTGGTATTAAACTTATCAGCACTTTAAACCCACACTGATGCCATTGTGGAATTTAATGAAAAATGCACACAGAGGGCATCTTAGAGATGTCCACTGAAAACAAACCCACCACTAGTGTCCAGGCTGAGTGGCTTCTTTCAGCTGCCACCAACAGACATGTTTTCGGACCCCTGGGTCGAGAGCCTGCTGCTCTCTGGGGCCTGAAACAGTGCACATCCTGGGACGAGGTGCCAAGCCTCCTCCCCCAGGATGGGCAGGGTTCAAGAAGGGGAAGCTTCAAAGGCTTGCCACCTTTGTCATCTTCCCCAGGCCAACTGCTGCTTTCAGCAACTGGTCCCCACTGGTTCTGACCCCCACCTTGGGCGAGAGAACTGGCAGGTAAAGCAAGAGAGGAAGAGAGGTGTGCCCACCTCTGCCAACTCCACCCCTCAGGTGTGGAAGGCGAGGTGAAGCACAACTCAGTCTACGCCATCTTGAAGATGGGAGGATCCGCCAACCAGGGACAGGCTCATGCGCTCCTCCCACTAGAGGGTGGCATAGTAGCGGGTGTACTCACCCCAGGGAGGGGACCCATTGGTCCCGGCCCTTAACCTACCTGTAACGCCCCTAAATATGGTATTTATCGGCACCCCTGAACCTTGCCTCCTCAGATGAAGAAAAGAAGGACCGAACAGCCGTGCAGCTCCACCTGCCTGTCTCCTCCGCTTTCCAGTGTTTTCGAACCGCCATCGTGAGCGCAGCATGTAATAGTCACCCCCTGGTAGTTCAAAACGGTCCCGGAGGACATCAAATGGTATTAGGGCACCGTCCTCATAGAGGTCACCTATTGTCGATAAACCCCGTCGTTCCCAGGTCTCCAACCTCTGCCAGGTTCCTCCATGCGGTAGAGCCCTGCAAATCTTCAGTGGGACAAAAGGGGCGTAAGGGGTCGCTATAAGCCCCTCTTCGCAGGTACCTATTCCAGCATTTTCGGGCTGTGGCAAATTCCCAAGTAAAGTGCATGTCTCCGATCGGGAGGCGCAAAACTATGCGAGATAGCACCAACAAGGGACCCGTCCGTTCACCCGAGTCTTCCTCTCCCCCCCCTGGTGGCCCTTGCTACCCACTGTGTGAGCCATTGGAGTTGGGCTGCTATGTAATACATCTCATAGTCCGGGACCGCTAGTCCCCCCGGGGCCCCATGAGCGTTCCGAGCACCACTCTGCGCCTGCCCGTACCCCACAGAAAAGAACTGACCATCGCCCTAAGCCTCTTAAAATAGCCAGCCGGGATCCAGATCGGGAGGGCCCTAAAGAAGTATAGTAACCTCGGAAGGGTCACCATTTTGAGAAGTGCCACACGTCCCGCTACTGACAAGGGTAGGGTGCTCCAGAAATCAAAGTTAGCTCTGGTTCCCCTGATTGCCTTTCCCACATTCCCTTCAAGGATATCTTCCTGCTCGTGGTAGATCACCGTGCCCAAGTAGGGAAGACGTCTCCCCTCCCAGGACACACCTTAGTGTTTTGAGGTCCCCGCGTCGGGAAGAGGCACGACTTCGTCCAGTTGACTTTTAACCCCGCCACCGCGCTTAGAGCTCGCAACAGAGACTTCGCTCCTTGCAGGGCCTCGCCTGTATCTGCCAGAAACATTAAGAGGTCATCCGCATAAAGTGCGATGTGGTGGGTCTGTCCATACACGTCCAGTCCTTGGTATGCCTGCCCCTATCGTGCATGCGCCGCCTGGGACTCCACCGCCATAGCGAACAACAATGGAGAGAGGGGACACCCCTGTCGCGTGCCCCTTCCCACCTTACATGCCTCAGAGATCAACCCCCGTTCTAACTCTGGCTTTGGAATCTGCGTATAGCAAAGCCATCCATCTCACAAAGTCAGGACCCAGGCCCATTCGCCGCATTACATGAAATAAGTACTCCCACTCTAAACTGTCGAAGGCTTTTTCGATGTCGACAGCCAATACCGCTGCAGTATCCCCCTCATAGGAATCAGCCTCCAAAATGAGCAGGAGCCTTCGTATATTAAACGCTGTGTTGCGAGCAGGGATGAACCCAGACTGATCGGCATGTATCAGTGTGGTCATGTGGGGAAGCAGCTGTTGCCAGTATTTTGCTCAGGATTTTGTAATCCAAGTTGAGCGTGTATAGCGGGCGGTAAGCCGTTCTATCCCAAGGTGGTTTGCCCGGTTTTAATAAAGGAATAATGATCGCCTCCCTGGTGGAGTCCGGCAACCTACCTATCTTATTGGATTCATTATATAGGAACGCAAGGAGGTCTATGTAGGCGAGATAGAATTCTACTGGGAGGCCATCCGAACCTGGCGTTTTATTACGGGATATACTTTTGATGGCTGCCCGCACTTCTCTCACCTCCAGGTTCCGCCCCAACAGTTTCTCATCTTCATCCCCCAATTCCGGCAAGTTCAGTCCTCTCGTAAAGCTCTGCAAATCTTCCTCAGATGGGAGCAGGTGGCTACGGTAAAGCTCTGTGTAGTAGTCAAAAGATAGCTAATTTATCCCTTGTTGATCAAAGTGGGTCACTCCCATCTGGTCCTTCATCTCCAGTATGGCGGAGCCGCGACGAGCCGGATTAGCCAACCAGGCCAAAAGGGCCCCCGATTTATCTCGCTCTGAGTGGGCCCGTGTGAGATAGGCCTTATAATCAAAGCACCGCAGACGTTCTACATTCGCTGCAACTGCTTCTTTTGCTTCTAATAATTCATCCTGCTTAACCGGATTTTCAGGGCCCTCCTTCTCTAGGGCGCGCAAGCGATCATCATCCCTTTGAATGTCTTGCAGGAGGGCCTTGCAAGTCCCAGCCACTGCCGAAATACATCTCCCACACACAACCGTTTTGCAGGCGTCCCACTCAACAGTCACAGTCCCCTCATTTAACTGAAAATAGTCTTCAATGGCCGTGGCCATAGTATTACGGAAGACTTGATCGTCAAGCGTTTCCAGACGCAATCTCCAAGTAGGGATTTTGGGGCGCGAGCATCTCAACTGGGCCAACAACGGATTATGGTCAGAGATAGTTCTAGTGAGATATTCGCTATTGTAAATCTCTCCGTGCACATCTGGGGAGGACAGAAATGCGTCTAAACGGACATGCAATTCGTGTAGGGCGGAGAAAAAGGAGTAATCCTTAACCAATGGGTGCTGGACCCGACAAGTGTCTAGTAAACCCCAAGTCTGCTGCCAGGTAGAACGCGCCTCTGCGAGTTTGTGTGCTGGTGCATTCGGAAGGTGGGGTGGGGGTTGAGAGCGATCTAGGTCAATATCTGTAATGCAATTAAAATCGCCCCCAAGTAACAGTGGCCCTGTAAGGACTGTCGCTAGTTTGTGTGATAGAAGAGAGAAAAAGGCGGGTTGGTCCTGGTTAGGTGCATACAGACATCGCAGTGTTAAGTCTCGACCATCTAGTTTCCCCTGGATCACCACATATCTGTCCTCTGGGTCAATCAATTGTGAGGTGCATTGGAAGGGAACCCCAGCTCTTACCCAAATTAAACCCCCCCCCTCGCATACACAGAGTATGTAGTGTAATAGACTTGATCCCTCCAGCGGCGTTGAAGAGCTTTCCCTTCTTTCGCAATGAGGTGGGTTTCCTGAAGGAAGGCGATGTGTATTCCTCTACGGGTTTAAAATGAGTGTATCTTGTGGTGCCTATTCATAGTATGCATGAGAGTCAGTGGACGCTGCTGGAACTGGGGCTCTCCTCTCCACTCTTTGTGCGCTCCGAATTGTTACTGGCTGGACTAAGATCTCCGTGGCTGATGGCCGCCACCGCCAAAACCGCCTTGTCTCGTTCTTGGCGCCAATTCGTGGGAGAGACGGGCCATTGCATCGGCAGTATGGCAGGGGAGCGAGTGTGAGGCGAGGTCGCAGGTGGTGAACGCACCAGGCTCCCCCCGGGTCTCTAGCCAGTCCCAGGCAGCCTATGGCGTGAGGAAAAGTGTGTACCTCCATCAACAGATACTCATAGCCGGGCTGGGAACAGCATTGCTTAAGGAAGATGTAGTTGTCTCAATTTCCCCTTCACTGCTAAGAAAGAGGCTCTTTGGCGCTGCACTTCTGGTGTAGTCTAGGAAAATCATTACTTTACTGTTTCCAATTCGCAAATTTTGCAGCTCCCTGGCTTTCTGCAGGATATAGTCCCGGTCACGGTATGGTAGAAGTCTCACCACCATCGGGCGCAGTGGGGCCTCAGGCTTTGGTGTTCGAGCCGGAACTCTGTGCGTGTGCTCCAGTGCATAGAACGGGGAGAGGCCCTCCGGCGCCACCTCTGCTTTTATCCATGTCTCCAAAAATTGAACAGCATCAGATCCCTCCTCTCGCTCCGGGACTCCCACTATGCGGAGATTATTGCGTCTGGAGCGCCCTTCGCTGTCTTCTGCTCTTACCTCCAATAAGTGGACCTTCTGCACCACCTCGTTCAGCGTCTTTCGTAAGGCAGCGACCGTGTCCGGAATATCATTCATGGTTGTCTTGTTAAGACGACACTCGCTCCCTGAGTTTCCGGTGGTCATCCTTTAGCAGGGAAAGGTCCGAACCAATGGTGTCCACTCTCTTCTCCAAAGCCTCCTTCGAGGCCATGATGGCCTGCATGATGTCGCCCAAGGAGGGGTCCCGCGGCTGTGTGGATACCCTACTCCCAGATGTAGATTCCCCGTCTTCCATGTTGTGCCCCGGGTCATCGAGCTGCAGTGGCCCAAATCCCTTCTTCTTAGTCACTCTGCCCATTCTGAGTTGCCCAGCCTCAGAGTCCTCGCCCTCACTTCTCCTCAGGTAGGGAACCTGGGATCTCTCTTCAATCCCAGACAGACATGCACAGGGCACTCTGCAGGGTTCTCTCTCCCAGCAGTCAGTGCGGGCAATCTGGGAGCATATCAGCAATAATAGGTCACAAAATGTTCAATTTCCCGAAGTATCTGTGTCCCTCAGCTCCGCACCCCGTATGCCGGTCAGGTCATGGCCCCAGGGAGTGCCGGTCATATAGCCCTCTTGTCCGTCCTCAGACTTGGTCTCTCGAGGAGGTTTCCTACACCGCCGATCCAGAGCACCTCCTTGACCCAGCGTCTCCGGTCACCTCCTCTCCACTTGGCCCCTAGGAGGTCTCAGTGGGCCCCCCTCTGGTCCAGCGTCCGCTCAATCAGGTCCCAGGGTTATGTTTTATACCGCCGGTCCGATCAGACTCCCAGGAGAGGCACACAGGCAGTGGGGGACCGCAAAGATCAGTAGCTGTCTCCCCTCTCCAGGCTCAGGATAGACACCAGCGCATCAGCGAAAATCAGCGGTTGCTGGACCTCAGGGGCTAATCTTCGATTTCCCCAGCTCCGACGAAATGAACGCCGAGACAACGCTCGGGCGTCGTCATCTTGAAGTCGGGCAAATCGCAACCTGGCCGCCCGTGAGGCCCAACTGACCAGATTTAATGTCTCCCCACCTTTGGCAGTCTCTGGGGTCTGTCTCCTTCCGCTCGGGTCCGGTCCCACGCAAAACTTTACTCGCGGCGACATGCGAGTCTCAGTCAGGCGTTCCTTACGCCACCGCCGGCCGACATTTTGTGCTCCTGTGTCGTGGGCCTCACCGAGCGTGGGGAAAAGTTCTCCTGTCCCGTTTGTGGAGCTCGTTAGCGCTTTCCGCCCCTTCTGATGTGGGCACCAGGCTTTCCGACATATGGTTCGGGGTTGGGGGCCCGGAATCTATGTCAGAATGAGTGCGGGAGAAGGGCGGCCGCGGAGGAGCTCCGGAGACCGCTGCCGCCTACATCGGCGTCCAAGCCACGCCCCCCATCCTGCTAGTGGATCATATCAGATGGCATATGCAGGCTCTGCAGTGGGACCTGAAGTTCCAGTGGGCACAGCATCAGGGCAACCTGTCCGATCACGTCCAGATCTTGGAGGGCACTGCATGACAATTGCAGTGGTGGCTAATGAATCGCGATTGGGTCAATGGCAGATCCCTCTCCCTTCCCCAACCGAGAAACACAATTGTGACGGAAGCGTCCCTTCTGGGATGGGGTGGCTACTTGGGAGAGGTGGAGATCAGAGGCCTCTGGTCTCCGGCGGAGTCCCGGCTCTATATCAACCTTTTGGAACTTCGGGCGATCCGACTTATACTGAAAGCATTCCCTCCCTCTGTCGTGGGGAGAGCAGTGCAGGTGTTCACAGACAACACCGCCATGTGGGGTTGTGGGCCCTATGTCAGGAGACTCTGCGCCTCTGGACATGGCTGAAACATCAGTGCTTTTCCCTGGTGGTTCAACACCTGGCAGGTTCTCTGAATACCAGGGCAGACTAACTCAGCCGCCGGTGCATGATGGATCATGAATGGCGTCTCAACTCGGACGTGGTGCAAGGTCTCTTTCAGCAGTCGGGAGAGCCTTGGTTAGTTCGATTTGCCACCGACAAGAACTCGTAATGTCATCTGTTCTGAGCATTGGAATTTCCAAGGCAGCACTCGCTCGGCGACGATTTTGTCGCGAGTGGAATTGCGGTCTACTATACGTCTTTCCGCCTATACCACTTCTACCCAGAGTGCTGAAGATGATCAAGCGCGACCGGACCCAAGTCATTCTTGTGGCTCCAGACTGGGCTCGAAGAGTATGGTAGCCCGAGCTACTCCGCATGGTGATCAATCCCCCGCTCCGACTGGCACTTCGTGAGGATCTTCTGTCGCAGCAGGGCAGGGTCCTCCACCCGAACCTGTCCAACCTCCACCTCCTTGCATTGAGATTGAGCGGCAGCAGTTGACGTCTTTTGACCTGCCTCCCGAAGTCTTTGATGTTATCTTGGCAGCCAGGCGTCCCTCCACTAAAATGGTATATACCTGCAGGTGGCATACATTTGTGGCATGGTGCACAGCAAAGGCTGTGGATGCCCTTTCTGCCCCTCTTTCACAGGTCTTTCTATGTTCGAGGCATGTGAGCTGCAGATTATACACTTTGCATTAGATCGCCACCTGGTGTTGGGCTCGGATGATTGCATGTTGTTGTCATCTTGGAAGAAGTCTTTGTAGTCACGAGATAGGTGACTTCTCCCTTGGATGATAGTGAGCATGGGAAACGGCCCCATCCTTAGATTGATTTTTTTTTTCCGCCACTGGGTTCGGAATCTACTTTTCAAGTACTTCGACCCGTAAAAATGTATTCAAACTTCACCAAACAGCTTTCGATACCAATAAACATCGACTAGACAGTCAGCTCGATTCCAGTCGTCAACGCGGGCCGTTGGGCCTACCCACGCCGTGAGGCCTACACCTCATGGTAAGGACACCATTCAAAAGATGCCCTGAGTGTGGAGCAAAATTTCCACACAGTGACCATCATGAGGTCTGTAACCTGTGCTTATCACCAGATCACGACGAATCCAGCTGCACAGCCTGTACATCCTTTCGATCGAAAAAGACCATTCGGGATCGGAGGGCCCGTCGACGCGAAATGCAGAGATCAGCGCTGGAACCAGTAGACCTCTTCGACGAAGGTCCATGTGTCCCGGAGGAAGATTACGATGGTCTCCAGATCGTATCCGAGGCAGATGACTCCGATGACTCCATACCTTCGGGTCAACGCGTGAGTACCACTGCCCCTACCCCAGCACAAACACCAAAATCAAAGGCAAAGGTCAACACTCCGCCTGCGGGGCCAAGTCGAGACCCGAAAAAACACTTCGAAAGCCCCGCCATCAAGCCCAGCTCCTAAGAAAATAATGAAGCCTTCCGGTAGCTCCATACCAAGCAAACCGCATGTGCCGATACCACCTGCTCCCTCGGCACAGAAACAAAAAGAAGTCCCGGTTTCGAAAGACATTCCAAAACCGTCAACTCCGAGAGACAAAGCGGCTCCGAAAACAACGAAGCCTGTTTCCGATGCCCCGAAAACAGCTTCCACTCCGAAGCCGATAACTTCGATGCCGAAACAAACAAAGCCTGCTTCCGATCCTTCCAAGTCCACGAAACAGGCTTCGGCTCCAAAGACAATACCTTTGGTGCCAAAATCTACGCCAAAGGACTCAACATAGTCTCCTAAGGCTAAAGACAAGCAACAAACAGGTTCGGAACAGAAAAGATCGGCTCCGAAGGTTGTGCCTCAAGAAGAGGCGCTTTTTCAACTAGATTCTTTACAAAAAAGGATCTACATTGATCCAGAAACAGGACATGTCTCCACCACACCACACAGGAAGAGGAAATCAGATACAGCACCTACACCTCCAGTGCCTGTCAAGAAGGAGGACTCTGCCACATCGCCTATGCACCCTTCATCTCCTGTATCTCCTTCTCCTGCTCTTCCTTTAAACATTTCACGTCAAAAGTCTCCTTCTCATTCTCCACAACATACATCTCCTCATGATGTTGATGATGATGATTACTATAGCATGGGGGGAAGGAGAGATCCAGATGACCCTTTTCCTTACCCAATTTCAATTGCTAACTGCCATAAATTATAATTAGCGCTGTAAGAATGACCCCACTAATGACTGGTTACTTTTCCAGGTTGCAAGCTCAACTGAGTGAGTACATTGGAGCTATTACACATCCTGGCGAGTTCTCTGTTAACGCAAGCCATTCCATTGTTTGCCTTCTGCTACAATGAAGGCCTATGAGCTGCAGATAGTACACTTAGCATTATATCTCCACCTGGTGTTGGGCTCAGATGATTGCATGTTGTTGTCTTCTTGGAAGAAGTCTTTGTAGTCACGAGATAGGTGACTCCTCCCTTGGACAATAGTGTGCATGGGCATCACCTCCATCCTTAGATTGTTTTTTTCCGCCACTGGGTTCGGATGAAAGTTTTCCGGTCTGGCTAGAAATAGACTTTTCAAGCACTTCGAAGCGCAAAAAAACTTCCCAAAACTCTCCAAACTACACTCGATATCGACTAACATCGTTTCGACTCCATCAGCTCGACTCCGGTCGCTGACGCGGGCCGTTGGGCCTATCCACGCCGTGAGGCCTGCACCACATGGAAAGGACGCCATTCAAGAAATGCCCCGGGTGTGGAGCAAAGTTTCCACACAGTGACCACCACGAGGTCTGTAACCTGTGCTTATCGCCAGAACACGACGAATCCAGCTGTACAGCCTGCGCGTCCTTTCGATCCAAGAAAACCATCCGAGATCGGAGCGCCCGTCGACACGGCATGCAGAGATCCGCTCCGGAACCGGTGGTTACCTCCACACTCACCTGAAAATGATGATGAGTATAGTTTAGGAGGAGGGATAGACACAGATGAGCCTTTCCCAGATCCTACACATGATACAGACTGGGAGTACCCAAACCCACAGGATATACCAGACATCCCTGACCCACAGTCATACCCATCAAAACCGTCTCCCCCAGAAGATAACATTGGCTTTGGGCACCTATTGAACAGAGCTGCCATGTACCAAAAGGTCACTATGCATTCTGATGAGGCAGAGGAGGATTTTCTGTTAGACACATTCGAACAATCGCAAAGATCTGTTCAAATTCTTCCCATGATCAAAGGGGTCATCAAACATGCTACAGAAGTTTTTAAAGACCCTGTACGTACTAGGATTCTAAACCCTAGAATTGAGAAAAAATATAGGCCTGCACCTACAGATCCTACCTACATTAAGGGACAACTACCATTAGATTCATTAGTTGTATCAAATGCTAGGAAGATAGCAAACTCACAAACTTAAGGTGAAGCACCCCCACCTGACAGAATCCAAGGTCATAGATGCCTCATGCAAAAGAATAGCTGCGCAAGCTACCAACATATGACGTATAGCTAATACACAAGCCCTACTTTCCCGGTATGATAGGGCTCATTATGACCAGTTAGAGAAACTGCTAGAATATCTACCTGACCAATATAGGACACAGGGAAATGATCTTATACAGGAAGGCAAGCTTATCTCAAATGCCTCAATCAAGTGTGCACTAGATGTAGCAGATACTGCATCTAGAGCTGTAAATACCAGTGTCGTACTTAGAAGACATGCCCTAGTGCTGCTGAGGGTGCTTTTAGAGTGTATCCTTGACCCTGTGGGAACCCTGGTTCTAACCCCGAAACACCAAACCTAAATACTTACCGTTAAGTAGATAACATTGTGTTCGAGGCTTGTGAGCTGTAGATCACATGCTTTGCATAGCCTGCCATCTAGTGTTGGGTCTGGATGTTTGCACTTTGTTTTTCTTCGATGAAGTCTTTTCCAGTCACGAGGTAGGTGACTCCTCCTTTCGGTGATAGTGCGCATGGACTCCATTGTTAGGTTGTTTTTTCCGCCACCGGGTTCGGATATGAATTGCTGCGCTCCGGCATGGTTTCTCCGGTTCCCTTTGACGCGCAACCCGCTACCCTCGACGGTATTGTTTCTCGATCGCGTTTTCCTATTCTCCTGTATCGTTTGGACTCAAAGGTCTTCGATCGGAAAAATCGTGGCTGACCCTTAGGCCTAACCACGCCGAGCTCGCTAGCAGTCGATGGAACGAACTCCATCCAAGCTCTGTCCCGGTTGTTGTTCTAAGTTTCCGGGCACCGACTTGCACGAAGTGTGCAACCTCTGCCTATTTCAGAACACAAGGAAAAAGACTGCAACGGATGCTGATCGTTTCGATCTAAGATGACGCTCTGTGACCGTCTGGCTCAACGTCACAAAATGCAACATCCGAGTGGCTCCGCACCAGACATCTTCGGCGAAGATTTCGACAGAGCAGAATTCCACGCTGAAGGAGCCAAAGAAGAAGCAGAGCATATCTCCTTGTCCGAGGCCGACTCCAACATGGAAGAAGAGGAGCAAGTTACACCGTGCCAGCCTACCGTGAGTACAGAAACACCCTTGCCCCAGCAACGCAAGAAGAAAAAGGCTCTGGTCCCTCCTCTGCCTTTGGGCCAAGGTCGGCACTGAGGGAAAGTTTCGGACACCCCACCCTCGGGCCCTGAAAAACCTACTTCTTCTACAGAAGTACTAACACAAGCATAATTTCACTACATTGTGAGTTAATACTATGCATTAATTAAGAATGCAAATTCACCTTTTTCTAATTCCTTGCACTCAAAAATCAAGTTGACCAAACATGCACAAATTAGTTTGTAAATCAGGCCTTAAATATCTTTTTACCACATTAATCATGAGATGACATGACCACTTTTCAGAATCCCATGCAGGTGCCGAGCCAAAACCTTCGACGTGGAAACCGAAGCATGTTCTGGTAACCATTCCATTGTTACCGAAGAGTAAATCTTTGGAGCCTAAAGGTTCAGAGCCGAAACGTTTGATGCAGAAAACGGCGACCAAAGAGAAAAAGACTCCACCAATAGAGCCTCGGTCTGACGTTCCGCCTTTGGATCCAAAACAAAAATAACTGGTAATAAATCCCGACACTGGACATATTCATGCCAAATTACCAGAGAAGAGGAAGATGGGCCGGCAGGAAGATTACCACATTCCTCTAAAGAGAAAAAATTTGGGTAATAACCCTTCACCTTGCATTCCACCTCCTTCGCCCACTGATCCGAAGTTGCTCATCAAAGCCACAAATTAACCACCACTATCCCCTGACCCACAGGATCAAGGGGATGAGGATAGGCCACAGGATACTGACCCATGGGTGTAGACACTTATCCAAACACTGATAATGGTCCAGATATATATCCTTCCAAACCCTCACCACCTGACAACAACATAGGATACATTGAGCTACTCATTATCATGGGGTGGTGCTACATAAAGAGGCTGTAGAAGAGTATTTCTTATTCGAAACCCTAAGTTCCTCTCAGAGAGTTACTCACTCTACCAATGCTCAAAGGGATGCTTAATCATACAGATGAGGTTTTTAAAGATCCTGTGAAGGCAAGAATTATTACCCTGAGGGTGCATAAATAGTATAAGCCAGCACCTACTGACCCCATTTATATCAAAGGTCGGCTGCCTTTAGAGTCTCTTGTAGTTTCCAATGCTCGCAAGAGAAATAACTCACAAACCACAGGTGAGGCCCCTCCTCCTGATAAGGAGTCAAAATTAATTGATGCCTCCTGCAAAAAGGTAGCGTCACAAACAGCCAATCATTGGCACAATGCTAATGCGCAAGCTTTATTAGCTCGCTATATCTGAAAGAGACACGTTAGTGATAGATTCCTTACCTTAGAATATCCCCAGGCATCAGACTGGATCCGGAAATTTTTGCGTAGCAGTACCCTTGCGCGTCGGTAGGCGTCGTCTGCGGCTCCGCGTCCGTCGTCGGCATCGTGGGCGCCATGATGATGTCGTCGGAGTACTTAGATGCCGCCTCCGCGTGCTGATGTCAGTTCTTCTTTTTTCCGCGCCAGCAGCGCAGATCCGGAAAAAGTGGCACCTTAGTCTTTTTTGGCAAAACTTTTTTGATCTCTTTTGATCGATCTTTTCGAGTCTTCGACTCCGAACGGTGCCGGTAGGGATGCCAGGTTTCAAGCACTGTGAGGATTGCGACCGACTGATGTCAGTCATGGACCCTCACCGTCGGTGTCTCCACTGTCTCGGCGTCGACCACGACGATAAGACCTGTTCGCGCCAAAAGAGGTCCCGGTCCGAACAGAGGTCGAGGGACCGGTCGTGAGAGCGGAGCCGCCATAGCTCCGGGAGTCGACATCACTCCTCTGGGTCGAAGTCGTCAGGTAAGCACAAGAAGTCGAAGAGACGTCATCGCTCTTCCGACTTCCCCCGACGCGGCTGGGAGTTCAGGTGACACCGCCCACGGTGCTCCGTCTCAGGCGCCGCGTCCGGCCCCATACCCTCCGGTCCCTGGGCCGCGTGCGACGCAGGAGGAGATCGAGCGGTTCCTCATGGCTATGAGGTCCCTCACTCCCCCGGCAGGCTTCGCGACGCCTTCGGGCCCAGCGGACCCGTCTGGGGACCCTAGCGGGTCGGGGGCTCTGGCCCCGACGCCGACGAGTTCTTCGGCCTCGGCGCCGCCGGCGTCTCTGGGCCCGGCGCCGCAGGGCACCATTAGATCCGGGTCGTCGCCGGTGGACCTCACGACCTCCCCGGCGCCGGTCCCTCAGGTGTCACCCCTGGCGCCGTCTCCGGGCGGCGCCGTCCCCGAGTCCTCCCTCGAACCGGCTCCGGCGCGGCGCCGCTGGGCGCCGTTACAGACGCCGTTCGGCGAGATTATCTTTCATGAGCCAGACCCATCATTTGACACCCCTGGGTACCAGGAGATGGGTGATGAGGTGGATTGGGAGGTGTCTGAGGAGCCTCTGACACAAGAGTGTCAGTCCCAGGAGGACTGGACAGAGGAACTTGGGGATTCCAGTGTTCTGGACACATCACCAGACACTGGCTTTGTCTCCCCTCCTACCGTGGCTAGGGAAGAGGGGGCTGCCTGTGGTGCTGACGCGGGCGGCCAAGGCCTTGGACTTTGAACTCCCCGTCACGGCCGTGAGGAGTAACCTCCTCACTGAGGTCCTTAAACCGCAGTCAAGCTCGGCCGAGCCTCTGCTGCCGTTTAATGAGGCCTTGACCGACGTTCTTTTGGGCACTTGGTCCAGGCCCGCTACAGGTTCGCCTGTAGATAGGAACGTGGCCAGACGCCACCGCCCGGCCCCGGGCGACCCTTGTTTACTGTCCACCCACCCACCCACCCCACCCATCTATAGTCTACTTGGGTATCCGGGTGTTCCAAATAATTCAGCCTGGGACCCATTCCTGTGTACATTACCTGACAATAGAAATTGTTAATGAACTATAAAGAAAATGTTTGAGACCTAGGAATGTACTGCCTTGAGTGATATCTCATTTCTATTGAAAACGTGTGTAGGCTTTGGCTTTCTTTTATCTCACTTATTATTTTCTTCTTTTTTCCTGTTGTCTTATTGCACCTCATCCAATCTTTTTCTTTTTGGTTTAAATGTATGAATTGCTTTTGGTCGTTTGTGATATGTGTGGTTCTTTGAATGACTGCTTGAATGTATGTTTAGTGATTTCATTGTTCATTTGTATTTAATATAAGTGCTATTGTACTATGTATTGATTTTGAAAAATGCACAAAAGAAACTTTATAATAAAAAGCTATTAAATAACCAAATTCCCTTTCTTGAATCTGTTTTCATGTTAAGGAAGTACATTGAAAGATAGTGATTAACGAGTTCTTCAGTATTGGCATCTCTGTTGTGTTTATTGAAGTGAAGGCTCAGCCTTACTGAATAGAGCCAACCCCCAGTTGTTTGTTGTACCTCCAGACTATGGCAGACCTCTTGCATCAGCTGGGGTTCTCCATCAATGTGCCAAAGTCACACCTGTGCCCCTCTCAGAAGCTCCTCTTCATCGGAGCGGTTCTCGACTCAGCGCAATTTCGGGTTTATCCTCCCGAACAGCGCGTCTGGGATATTCAGGCTCTGATTCCACTCTTTCAGCCTTTATCCCGGGTCTTGGTCAGGTTGACGCTGCGGCTTCTGGGGCTGATGGCCTCCTGCATCCTTCTGGTGCATCACGCTCGGTGGCGGATGCGGGCTCTGCAGTGGGACCTGAAGTTCCAGTGGGCCCAACATCAGGGCAACCTTTCCGATCATGTCCTGATCTCGGAGGGCACTGCGAGACAGCTGCAGTGGTGGCTCACGGACCGCGATTGGGTCAGCGGTAGATCCCTCTCCCTTCCCCAACAGGAGCACGTAGTTGTGACTGACGCGTCCCTCCAGGGCTGGGGAGGCCACATGGGAGAGGCGGAGATCAGAGGCCTCTGGTCTCCGGCGGAGTCCCAGCTCCATATCAACCTTTTGGAGCTGCGGGCGATTCGTCTAGCACTGAAGGCATTCCTCCCCTCTGTCCGGGGGAGTGTAGTGCAGGTGTTCACGGACAACACCACCGCCATGTGGTACTGCAACAAACAGGGCGGGGTGGGGTCGTGGACCCTTTGCCAGGAGGCTCTGCACCTCTGACAGTGGCTGGAACAGCAGGGCGTGACCCTGGTGGTTCAACACCTGGCAGGTTCTCTGAACGCCAGGGCGGACGAACTCAGCCGTCGGTGCATGATGGATCACGAATGGCGTCTGAACTTGGACGTGGCGCAAGGCCTCTTTCAGCAGTGGGGAGAGCCTTGGTTAGATCTATTCGCCACCGAAGAGAACGCGCAATGTCATCAGTTCTGCGCGTTGGAATTTCCAAGGCGGCATTCGCTCGGCGACGCTTTTCGACGCGTGTGGAGTTGCGGTCTGTTGTACGCCTTTCTGCCTATACCACTTCTGCCCAGAGTGCTGAAGATCAAGCGCGACCGGGCTCAAGTCATCCTTGTGGCTCCGGACTGGGCACGAAGGTACTGGTATCCAGAGCTACTCAGTATGTCAGTCGATCCCCTGGTTCGTCTGCCTCTTCAGGAGGACCTTCTGTCGCAGCAGCAGGGGACGGTCCTCCACCCGAACCTGTCCAGTCTCCACCTCCATGCTTGGAGATTGAGCGGCGACAGTTGAGGCCATTTGACTTGCCTCCTGAAGTCTGTAACGACGGACGCGGAGCCGCAGACGACGCCTACCGACGCGCAAGGGTACTGCTCCGCAAAAATTTCCGGATCCAGTCTGATGCCTGGGGATATTCTAAGGTAAGGAATCTATCACTAACTAATGTCTCTTACAGATATAGCGTTACACAAGTAGTAACTTGTGCGACAGGGCTCATTACGATGAACTAGAGTAACTAATGCAATTTCTGCCTGATGGGCACAAATCAAAGACTAATGACCTAATTCAGGAGTGTAAATTAATCACTAATACCTCCATCAGGTGCGTCTTAGACGCAGCAGACACAGCAGCCCGCTCCGTAAACACCAGCGTACTGCTACGCAGGCATGCTTGGTTGAGAATTTCAGGATACAAACATGAGGTTCAAGCCTCTATTCTCAACCAACCATTTAACAAAGAACACCTCTTTGGCCCAACAGTGGACACTGCGCTAGAAAAAATAAAAAAGGACACTGAGGTCACCAAGACCATGAGAACTTTGCAATTACCTTCAAATAGGGGATCCTTTCTTCACTCCTTTTACAGGGGTGGCTCCAAACCTATTTCCACAGAGAATCCCTCCTCTTACAAGGGCAACAACCAATCGCCCTCATCAAGAGGCTATTTTAGAGGTAGATTTAGAGGTAACAGTAAGGGAAAAGGCAGAGGCCACTCAACACCCACTCCCCCCGCTTCTTTCCACTACCTCTCGGTCATTCTATTCCTGTCGGGGGACGTCTCTCCCAATTTTTACCTGTCCGGAATACAATCACCTCAGACAAATGGGGTCTACAAATTATACAATATGGTTACTGCCTGGAACTTAGACACTCCCCCAAACATTCTTTCAAGATCACATGCAATGTCACAAGAACATCTCAACCTTCTCAAGCAAGGAGTTATCTCTGTTAGGAAAAAGAGCTATAGAACCAGTCCCATTACAATATCAAGGGGCCGGTGAATACTCCCTGCACTTCTTAATTCCCAAGAAGGATGGCTATCTCAGGTCTATGCTAGACCTCAGAGAACTAAATCTATACATTCAGTCAGACTACTTTCGTATTGTGACACTCCAACAAGTTCTCCCGCTCCTTCAGCATGGTGACTTTCTGTCCAGTCTGGACTTTAAGGACGCCTATTTCCATATCCCAATACACCCGCTCACTGCAAATAACTCCGGTTCGTGGTAGCAGGCCAGCATTATCAAATCAAGGTGCTCCCATTTGGAGTAACCACTGCACCCAGGGTTTTCACCAAATGCCTGGCAGTAGTCACAGCTCATCTACGAAGACAACTTATTCACTTCTTCCCATACTTAGACGACTGGCTCATAAAAGCCAGCTCGCAACAAAGCGGTCTACGTCACACTCCCAAAACAGTGCAGTTGCTCCACGATCTTGGATTCACAGTAACTCTGTCCTAATCCCATCTCCAACCATCCAACACACCAGCATATATGAGAGCCAATATAAATGCACAAAAGGCTCTGGCCTACCCCAATCCAGCCAGAATCTGCAACATGCAGACTCTACTCTATCAGTTTCAGCCTCAACACTCCTTGCCATCTCGAGTGTTCATGAAGTTACTATGGAGAAGGGCGTCTTGCATCCTAATAGTCCCTGACGCAAGACTTCAAATACGTCCCCTTCAGGAATGCTTAACACGTCAGTGTAACCAGGCTCGGGGTCTGTTATCAGATCTAGTGTTGGTTGAATGGCCGCACCTATCGCTCTCTGCAGTGGGGTAATCCACAAAACATTTCAAAACGGCGGCCCTTCATCGACCCGGTTCCACAGATAGTACTAACAGCAGACGCATCGCTCACTGGTTGGGGCGCTCATCTGCATACAATTTAGGGCATGTGGAGTTTGCAGCTTCACATGAATCATCTAGAGCTGCTAGCGTTTTTTCAAGCGCTCAAAGCATTTCAAGTGCGTCTAGTAGGCAATGCTGTCCTGATACGTACAGACAACATGACAGCAATGTACTACATACAGAAACAGGTGGGGACACTCTCTCCAGCTGTCACAGCTAGCACAGACTATCTGGATGTGGGCCATTCATCACAAAATGTATCTCCTGGCGGAACACCTTCCAGGAGTAGACAATCAAATTGCAGATCTGCTAAGTCGTCAAAGATAACAGATCCACAAGTGGGAACTCAACTCTTGAGTTCTCCTCCCATCCTTTCAGATGTGGAGCTTCCCAGATATAGATCTGTTTGCCACAAACCTAAACGCAAAATGCCCAAGTTTCACATCCAGGTATCCATATCCATTGTCCAGAGGCAATGCACTATGGATGAATTAGTCAGGGATATTTGCCTACGCTTTTCTGCCTCTCCCACTCATTCCATTAGTGGTTCGGCAACTCAGACACTCTTCCTTGACACTAATCCTAGTTGCTCCCACTTTGGGCCCGTCAAACCTGGCTCACCACCCTTTTGGAGCTCTCAGTAGTTCCTCACCAAAAACTACATTTTACACTCCTCGCGCAGAGCAGTGGAGAGAAAAAACACCCAGTTCCCTGACATCTCAACCTTGCGATCTGGCACCTAAAGTCTTAGTTTGTCTACCTCAGTCTCCCGCCAGACTACATGAACATTATCAAAGAGACTAGACGTCCTACCACAAGACCTTGTTATGCAGCAAAGTTGAAGCGTTTTGTCATATATTATAATAACAATCAGATCAACCCGCTTGAGGCTTCAGTTCAAAACATTATATGCTATTTATTACATCTACAGCGTTCAACCTTAGCGCATTCATCCATACGCTTAAATCTTACTGCAATAGCTGCATACCTTCAGAATAGACAACATCTGTCTCTCTTCAGAGTGCCTGTCATTAAAGCATTTATAGAGTGACTTAAATTACTCCAAGACTTTCATCTGCTCCAATGTGGTAACTCAACATTGGCCTCAACAGACTAATGGGTCCACCTTTTGAACCATTGCACAGATGTGAGCTGCAATTTCTCACTTGGAAGGTAGCTTTCCTCATAACTATCACATCACTAAGGAGAGTGGGTGAGCTTCAGGCACTCGCCATAGAAGAACCATTTTTACAAGTTCACCAAAACAAAGTGGTTCTTCGGACCAACCCTAAATTTCTATCAAAGGTAATTTCTGCCTTTCATATCATCCAATCTGTTGAGTTTCCTGTGTTCTTCTCTAAACCAGATTCTGTGGCAGAACATGCTCTACACACCTTAGATGTGAAAAGAGCATTACTCTACTACATAGAAAGGACAAACCTTTCCGTAAGATGAAACAACTATGTGTGGCTTTTGCTCCACCACATACTCAATCCCATATCAAAATCAGGTATTGCACGGTGGATAGTCAAGTGGATACAAACATGCTATGCAAAAGCAAAACGAACATGAACAATTCCCCCTAGAGCGCACTCCACACACAAACTAGGGGCTTGTATGGCATTTTTGAGAAATATACCCATTGAGGACATCTGCAAAGCTACAACATGGTCTACACCTCACACATTCACAAAACACTATTGTGTGGATGGTTGGCAAGACAGCAAGCTAGTGTGGGCCAAGCAGTTTTACAAACACTTTTTCAAACGACTGCAACAGCTACAGGTTAGCCTCCGCTTTGGGAGATCTCTGCTATATAGTCCATTCAAAGCATGTGATCTATAACTCACATGCCTCGAACGGAAAATGCTACTAACCCAGTATGCATCTGTTCTTGGCATGTAGAGCTGTAGATTCACATGCGCCCACCCGCCTCGCTGGGTACCTATACCTGTTGCAGTGACATCTTACTTGGATACATATACGCATGGACATCTCTTTCTTCTACTCTCACTAACTCCGTTATCACACTCTGCGGGAAAACAATCTAACAATGGAGTCGATGCCCATGCACACTATTACCGAAAGGTGTAGTGGAAAAGACTTCGAAGAAAAACAAAGTGCAAACATCAGGACCCAACACTAAATGGCAGGCAATGCAAAGCATGTGAATCTGCAGCTCTACATGCAAAGAACAGATGCATAGTGGGTAAGTAGTATTTTCCTTTCTCCCGTAGCAATGCATTAACTGCTTTCTTGTGAAAATTGTTTTAAGGGTGGAGTTAGTTTGTATGAAACCTTAAACTGCTGTAGGAAGCTGGCTCTGTAAATTTTATACCAAAGTGAAGTATAGTGTGCATAGTAGAACCCCAAAGATAGACAGAGGTAAAAGTAGATAGCTCCTTACTCTCGATTAGTGGTAGTGTGGGCAAACAGTAAGGCTTTAACAGAGGGGAGTGTTAAGCATTTGTTGTGCACACTCGGGCAACCAATGATGTCACACACTCCATGACCGAACTCAAGACCAATTTGTTTGTATCAAAAATATTAAGTTCTTTTATTTCTAGAACCAAGCCAATCAGGTAAGTGAAATAAATTCTTTGCAAACTTGTATGCGCTGTTTTACAATTGAATGCAGGTTCATTCCAGTCGATTGAATTACAGGTAAGTCAAAGTTTTGAAATTACTATTCAGTTACTTTTCAGTTACTTTTCAGAATACTTTGTACATTACTTATTGTTTTAATTTTCATATTACTTTTGCTAATCAGTGTGATATGCCTAGATATTACACTGAAGTTGTGTATGGGAAAACAAGGGTCACCCTACTCGTATGGAACCAGTGTGTCTATTATATAACGAGGAACAGCGGTTCCTGTTGACAATGTATGCAAGATATGATCGTATTTAGCTCAATGGCAGTGTACATGGGTACAGAGATGTCGGAGAGAGCGAGAAAAAAACCATATACAAGACCAATTATGAATATTAGCAATTTATTTAAATGCTTAATCAAATTAATCAAAAGAGGGTCGTAGTTTCCCAAGTAACATAGAACCTACATATCAAATTAGTGACAATTTGTGACATAAAAGTAGGTTTCAACAATACAAAAACAGCCATAGCATAAGTATTCGATAGTTAGTCACAGCCTTCTAGTACAATGGTAGGGGCTGGGAAAATGGTTCTTTGTAGAGTTTTGTCGACGGTGTTTCGACCCCACCATCAATAGGGGGTCTCTTCAGGACCTAAAATGGAGGTACACCTGAAAAAAATTATAACCAAGGGATCAATCAGTTGGCCCAGGAAGGAGAATTACAAGAAAGAGCAAGCTGTAGTATCCCTGAACCAGAAACAAGCATCCTGGGTCCAGTTTCGGGGTAACACCCCTCATCAGCCAGGCTAGCTTAAATCCAGTGGCAAAGTGACCAAGGGACCCACGTCTAGGCATACCCTGTCAACTTAGGGAGAACAAAGCTAACACAAGGAGATGATGGACGGAGCACTGAAACTTTTCAGACACTCACCCCTAATCACAGATCTGGGTTGAATCCATCAGATTCTTGTGTTTGCTTTGTGAGTCTGGTAGTGGGTTCATACTTAGGAAAAGCAGACTTTCGTCTGCCACTCTTATATTTTTTCTGCAGTCTAGACGGAGAAGACTGCAGAGGTGGGAGTCCAGAAAAGTGCTGGGCGGAATGTTTAATTCACTCTGCATTACTCTTTAACACTAAGTTCTGACCAAATTCCGCCAAGTGCCATGTGGCATAATTTTTCTCCTGCGAGGGTCCAGAAAAGGAGAGCTGGTGATTGTAAGCGAGACTTGGCATCCCCTAGCTCCATTTTCTTACCCAGCCGGTCATGGGCAGAGGGCTGCCACTCAAGTAGATTTTCTATTCGAGTGGCAGTAAAATTAACATGAATGGCTGCATGCTCTTGCGCAACCATGGTGTCGTTCACATTGATTTTTCAGCGCTGCTCATGCTACCAACGCTAAATTGCTGACCAAGCTGCATATTTTATACCCATTGGCGAAACTTTGTGGAATCTTGCGGAGTTCTTAGGTAACTCCGTGGAATTCTGCAGAGTGAAACTCCACAAGTTTAGCCCACCCTTAAAGAAAAGCTGCACTGTTGGTTTGTGAGAAAATGGGGTGTATTATATGAAGTGGTTGTACTACCTCACCATGTAATACACTTACCAACCCCTTTGGGACCAGTGAGTTTAATTTGCTAAACCCTCTAGCTCAACTCTGGGTTGCTGTGACTGAGTTGCAAGGCTTACACAAAGGAACAAGGAAGGTAGTCCTGGCTACAGGGTCGACATCCCTTGAAGTCCCCTTGGTTATGGCAGTAATATTGTCACCACTGGACAACAGGTCTCCCAGTATCATGGTCACAGCCAAATCGTTCTCAGGTCAATGTCCGGAGTAAGAAAGTCTCATGTTGTTGCACCACTTTCTGTCAGTCATTCCAATGCGTATTTCTATTGACTGAGGTTAGAGGGCATGAATGCTCCACTCCCTTAGAACCACAACAATGTTATCTTGTTAGGGGTGTGATGCTTTGCACTGCTGAGTTGCTCTGACATCCAGACTTAGTAAAAGACAGCGGGTGGTTGAGATCTTCCCTCAGGCCAGTTTGTGGTTGTATTTCAGATCAGGGCTCTTTCATAATATATATATATGTTCAACTTTTATGTTTTTTGTCATCAAAATTTGATACATATTTATCACATTGAGATTAAGCATTACATATTTACTTCTTCAAATTTATTAGGGTGAGGATCCTGATGAAGATGATGCTTATCAAGTCTTGTCAACACTGAAGCGAATAACTGCTTTCCACAAGTAAGAACAAAGGGTGCAGTTTCTTTTAATGCAGTAACATGTTTGTATATATATATATATATATATATATATATATATTACGAAATTGGTGATCAAGTAATGTGCCAATTGGGTCTGTGAATGATTTCACTTGTAACTGCTACTTTTACCTTTTCTGAAATGTCCTTTCCTCCATACTTGTGTACGTTTTTATGTTAACAGTTTTCAAAAATTCAGTTTTGGCTCAGATTTTGTTGCCTTTTAGTCAATTCTAGGACATGAACATGCCTTTGTTTCCAACTATAGTCAATATTTTAACTTTGCAATACTAACTTTACCCAAAAGCAGATAAAATGTGGAGCTGAGAGATATTCATGTCCAAAGGAGGCCTTCTAAATAAACCCTTATGATACCTGTTTCAATAGGCTACAAGGGTGAAAGACCATGATGGTGCTCTGAGCTTGGCCTGGAAAAAAGATCTCTTTCATGCTCATGGAGCACAATATAAGAGGTCCCCAAGCTGTATGCCGGATGAGATGCGTTCCTCTTCCCTGGAAAAAAAAATCAGGATTCTAGCTGTGTCACAACAGCAGAGAAGTATGTCTGTCATGGACCTATATGAAATGTGCATATGATACTTAAGATCTTGTCAGGAGTTGAAGCTTTGGGATAAGGGCACACTCCTGCACCTTAAGGTGATCAGTGAACGGATGTCCAAGTTTAACGATGCCAAGCATGAGAAGAGGCTGCCAAGCATGAGAAGAGGCTGCATTTGAAATAAAGGTACTGTCCTCACTCAATGTTATAAGACCAGTCTTGGACTCTAGGCTGGTCAGTCATATTGCAAACTCCCATTGCCACTCGGCCTTCTACTTAGTAAAAGACAAACAAACTGTTAGTGTAAGAAAGCCAAGCAGGAATCCACCCCATCCTGCTACTCAGTCTGGTGAGAAGCTGCACTGGTGACACTGGAAGACTCCAGATTTTTCTACCTGAGCCATCCCGCAGTGTGTCCTGAATTTTGCAGGCCATCATCGACCATGAAGAACATAGGCTTGAAGGAAGGATATTTTTCCAGACGCTACCGGATCCCTCTGGTGTGCTTTCCAGCTCTACATAACTGCAAGGCCTCCGGTTTTATTTCTGCCAGCAGGCCTTCCTCCAACGCGGATTGTCCCTTCTGGCCAAGTTCCTAGGCCTATGCTGAAGCTGTTCCAGGTTTCCACTTCAGCCCCAGGGCCAATTCTAAGTTTTTCTGTACCACTGCCTGATACCCACTCCAGTTGTACCTGATCCAGTCACGACTTGGGTCTCTGACCCGGAACTGCCATCATCTCACACTGGGCCTATGTTACTCTATGAAATAAGTAAGGTCCAGGCAATGATTTTAAACATCTTCATCCTTAGCCTCTCTTTTAAAGCTATTACTAGCAGAGACTAGAGTTCTTCTTTGACTCCAGTATGGTCCAGGTTATACTTTCTGTCCTTCACAACACTGACAATGACGAAGAGGTGGGCAATCCATTCAGCCCTCTTTACACTGATGAGTCACTGTATTTAAACATGCAGAGTGTCGGTGTGCTAGGTTCCTCACCAGACCAAGAGCTATACTCCTCCCTTAAACACCAACTGAAGATAGTGCCTCTTTTGCTCTAGTATTGCGAAGAGCAGCGGAAGAGCTAGATTTGCTTGTGCCTACTCAAGGAACCAAAGCCTATTTATTGACTACATTTTATCAACCAGGTTTAGTTTTCTCTGAACAGCTATTATTGTTTAATGAAGCCTTGTGGACACTCTACAGGCCACTTGGTCTAAGCCATGTTTAGCATCTCTCTTCAGCTGACATGTGGCCGGACAGCACCTACCCCAGCCCCTGTTGACCCTTACTTTTTGACAAAACACTCAACTGTAAGCCTTGTGGTGTAACTGTCCATGTTTGACTTGATTTTTCTTCAGAACACTTGAGCAAGACTTCAAAATACCAGAACACAATGTGAAAATTCTTCGAAATAGGACTCTACACACTTTTTAGAATACCAAAATACAAAACAAACCAAGCTCAACACTCATTTGCCAAGTATTATTGCAGCAAGTTAGTTATATCAATAATGCACAAGTAAAATAAATGCATATAGTGAATGCACATACAAAAGAATAAATGCATAGAAAGGGAACTGCATGTACACAAAAGTAAGTAATTAGAACTTGGAATCCTTCACTGGCTGTCTGTTAGGCATCCTCCTTGCCAGCATGACTGGGGAACCGATTGATGGTCTCAGCAGGAGGTCTCAACAAGGCGCAAACACCCTGGGCAGTGCGTCTACTCCCCGGAGAGTTACTATCAAAGCAGCAAGAGGACTCAGTCTTTATACTCTTTACTAATACAGAGAGAGATTTCTAGAAGCTTTCCTGTCTGGCTACACTCTCTGCGTCGAGGTCACTCAACAGAGCTGGCCAGGCTCCAATGAGAGCGAAGGCTGAATTCTTCACATTCACATCCTTGGACATTGTACTCATCCCACACTACATGTTCTAGCAGCTTATCTCTTGTGCTTAGTGTAGTGAGAAACAAACAGTATGTGTGCAAGTAACCTGGGCCTTCCTGCGGTTGCAGCTGAAAAGCAGGATCAGACAGATACAAGATGAAACCGTGCTCACAAATGTAGTTAAAGCAACATGGAGTCAATGGTCCGTACACAATCTCACAATGTATAATTGCCTGGTGCTCTACAATGTAGGAAGCTGGCTCGTTATGTGGCGGATCAAAAAGAGTTACACCTTGTTAATAGTCCAGGCAAGCCTCAAATGAATTGCAGAGGCACAAGTGACACACCAAATGCTCTCTTTTCTGGTAGTGTGGGCGAGCAGTTAGGCATATCAAAGGGTAGTGCTAAACATTTATTAGACACATAAAGGCAGAAAGTGAGACCAAACTAAATAAATAAATCTGAGACCAATTTAAAAAAAATAACATAGTTTTGTATAAATTAAGATCATTGGAATTGGATAATTTCTTTTTGAGCCAAGAATTTTTACATTTTTTATTTAAATGGACCCTTTTAGTGCATTTTTTGGATCGGTCATGTTATCCTGTGGAGGAAAAACAGATATTGAATTCAGACACTTGTCAGCGACTTATGGGACTGTTCTTCAGGACTTAAGGTGAGCATGGAGCAAGGTCACAACAACAGGTCAGCTCGGGAGGGCATCAGAGTGAATAAGTGTGTCACGGCGCCGGGTATCCCATTCACTTTAATGGAGGAATGGTCCAGTTACAAAGAGGCTGCAAGCTGGGGTTGGGAGACTAGTCCGGGAGAACCCATAGGGGGCTCGACCCTTGAGATCTTTAGGCACACAGGGACACACATGGTCCACTTTTCCTCGGGCTGTGGGACTCTGGTCCAGTAGTATATTTTGGGGTCAGATTCCAGAGTACGAGTCTCTTGCAGTTTGAGAGGGCCTTCAGAAAGAGGCTGCAGGCAGCAACTGCAATCCAGTCTGGGCAAACCTATGTGTGGGCTTAGCTCTTGTTAATCTGGGGACCCCATTGGCAGTGTTACCTGAGAGTCCTAATGGGGTTGGTAAATGTATTACACGGTGAGGTTGCACTACTACACCACATTGTACACCCCATTTCCTCACAGTTGGGCTTCACACCCAAGGGTGTAGACAGAGTTAATATTGAAACTGATGTCAGTGTGCATGGGTAGCACTTAGATACTGCTCTACTCATCACATCTAGCTTGGATGAACAGTGCTGTTTTAAATCTTCTGGAGCCAGTCCGGTGCCTCAGGATATTCTACATGTGAGGAATCTGCAACTGGAGTATCCAAGAACTTTACTGGAGTTAGGTAACTTGTTGTTCTAGGTCTAGTCTCACGATTCGATGATAAATATATCATAGCCACCAAAAACACTGTTACTCAAAATAAATAACTGTTTCTTCTGAAACCATATTTATGAAGCTGCCCATGGAGCATCTTTATAAGCTTATGCAGAAGGTCCTCAGTATCTTCTTGTGTGCTGTACCATTTAAAATAAATCTGCACGTGCCCCAGAATGTGAGAATGAGTTTGCAGAGTAGTAAATAATGCAAATATACAGAGCGAAAGTTACTAGTAGCCCTTTTCAAAGTTTTTCCCATAAAATCGCAGTAGTATTTAGAATTGCCTTCACTGCAACAGAAAACAAGCAAGTGAAATCTTTTGAATGTGTTCCTTTTGTGATTTGAGCCGAGAATTGTCTTGTGGTAACGAGCTTTAGAGACTGCCTTAGAAGGCTCTAGCATATTGCCTATTTCGTTTATATTGAAAGCTGGGTCAAAAGCTGCAGCAGCAATGGAACACTCGTAATCTTTAGAGAAGCCTATGAGGAGGAATGTGGCCATTAACTAAAAAGGTTAATGGCCAGAACTGTGCTGGACTAGGAAAACTGTGAAATTTTCTATGTACTCTCTTAAATTGTTTGTGCACTGCTTAAGTAGAGAAGCTGGGCATTTCCTAAAAACTGCACCTTGGAATACAAATTATGGTAATTCGAAACTCAGTGGTAACAGTGTCCCATTGCACTGAAATACTTGAAGATGCACTTATTGTGCCACCCTTAGAGGCCCTGTACCCTGACACCCACACACTGCCTTAGAAAGGCTGAGTGTCCTGATGCAGAACTAAACAAAGAGTTGACATGGCACACATCCCTGTGTGCCATGCCCACAAACACACTGCCCGGGCATACATCAGTCACCCCTCTAGCTGGGTGCACTATGCCAGTGGTGTGGGCAAAGGTACATTTGCTCTGTGCTCCTACAGTACCCATGGCCATTCCTGGGCACTGTAAGTGCCGTGATGCCATTAAGAGTATATGGTGCGGGGAGGTTGTCATTACGTACTCCACAGTACCATGATGGCTACACTGAGAAGTTTGATATCAAACTTCTCAGCACATTAAACCTACACTGATGCCAGTGTGGGATTTAATGTCAAATGCACTACAGAGGGCAACTTAGAGTTGCCCCTTAACCTAACCTACAATCCACATCCTGTCTGAGAGGCTGCCTAGGCTGCCACACAGCAGACATGGTGCTGGACCCCTGGGTAGAGAGCCATCTGCTCTCCTGGGCCTGCAACAATGCACGTCCTGGGCGAGGTGCTAGGTCTCCTCCCCAACTGGCTTCCACCAATTTTGACCCCCCGCCTCTGGTGGGAAGACTGGCAGGAAGCCTGAAGGAAGGAAAGGGGGTGTGCCAGCCTCTGGCAACCCCACCCCTCAGGTGGGGGATGCGAGGTTAAGCACATCTCCGGGCTCTCGCCATCTTGAGGATGGGGAGCCCTGCCCAATTAGAGATAGGCTCCTGCTCCCCTCCCACAGGAGAGGAGCAGGATAGGGAGTGTTTTCACCCCAGGACCTTGCCTTACCTGTAAAGCCCCAAAATGTAGTATTTAGGGCATCCTGAACACATTCCTTCCTCAGATTCCGATTTAAAACAAGCAAGAAGATCAAGAAACCCGAAGACCTGCCGTGCAGCTGCTAACAATAGGACAACACCAACTGACTTGGCCCCAGCCCTACCGGCCTGTTGATCCTTAAACCTGCTCTGCGAAACTCCGGCACCTTCCGTGGTCAGCAACCTCAAAAACCCCAGAGTACCTGACTGCCTTGAGACTCTACCAAGACTGGAACTCCCACGAGCAGTGGTTCTGCTCAAAAAGGTGCCAGCCAGGAACTGCGAATCCAGCACACTCTGCACCCGCCGAGCCCGGCCTGTGCCTGAGTGGACAAGGACCCTGAGGACGTCACCCCGGCGATTGTGACCTGAAATCCAGTGCCCAAGGACCCTCCTCGACGACCCAGATGACGCTTGCAGCCTCACAACAAGGGACCCCTCCAACCACGACCAGCAGGGGGTACGATTTCCCAATGTCAAGACACCCCGGCGCCCCACGTGCTCAACTCCTGGGTGCCTACCTATCCTCCAAGATCCTAACTTACCCCTCGAAGTGTTGGTCGCTCCTGAAGAATCTCTGTCCCCGAGCCTGCAGCCTTTGTTCATCTTCCAAGTTTTCCATTTACATTGAGCGCCTGACGGCTCAAAAGCACCCTGCTGCCAGAGTGCCCCTGGCAGTGCAACCTTTGTCCTAATCTACTTACCCATTAGCCCTGAGCAAGTGACCAGGAGCCCAGCTCCCACAGCCGCGTGGCCTTCTTGCCAGCAGCCACCAACCGAAGGCTCCCTGCCTCTCATAGGATAACATTGGGCCTAACTACCTATGCACCCGGCTGCCCCTGTGCCGCTGAGGGTGTACCAACCGTGCCTACCTAACCCTGGGAGACCCCTGAGTCTATGCCCAGAACCATAACTCTGCCAGTCGAGAACTTACCCAAAAGCTGATGACACTTTTTACTTCCATAGGGTAACATTGACTGGTTTCACTCAGAATTTCTTCTAAGTGTGGAGTTTTTAAACTTTAAAATATTCATCTAAAATCAGCCGAACAACAAATTCCGAATTACTCACTGGTTATCAGGAGAGAACCCAGTGCTGCATCTTTTAGCCCAGCACTGAACCTGAAAAGTAATTTTAACCGTACTTACCAGTAACTTGAATTTCCTTCCATAGGAATCCATTGTCTGGTTTTCACCAGAAAAGTTTCTAAGTGTCGATTTTCAAAAAACTACAAATATTCCTTAAAAATCGCATTTTTGACTTAAACACATTCTTTCAATTGTTTACAGGAGATACACCAGTGCTGGATCCAGGATCCAACACTGAGTAAGAAAAAAAAAAACGATTTCAGTACTTATCTGCCAAGTGAATTTCCTCCCATAGGATAACATTGGTGATTCTACGTGAAAAACTTTCAAAGTGTCAACTTTTAAAATACGATAATATTCCTTAAAAATTACTACTGTAACCAAAACGCTTTTACTGATGTCCCAGGACTGAATCTAGGAACCAGTCCTGTGGTTAGAAAAAGTAATCCATAAAGTAACTAATTGCATTTAACTAGAAATTCCCATTGAGCTCAATGTTGCATTGTGTTTGAAATTGTGTTGCCCATTGCAACAACGGTAACTACTGTTCCTAAGTCTATTGCCTATTTGAAAAGTATTTAAACTAAAGTAACTCATTCTGAGAAAGTATATTTTGATACCTTGTTGATACCTTGTTGGTTATAAAATAAAACAACTATATATTTTGATACAAAACAATTGGCCTAGAGTTCAGTTATTGAGTGTGCGAGACCATTTGCTGACTGAGTGTGTACAACAAATGCTTTACACTGTCCTCTGATACTGCCTTACTGCTCGACCAAGCTACCACTTTAGAGAGTATGGTTATATCTAACTGTAGCCTCTGCCAAACCTCTGGGGACTGTGGACTCTGTACACATTGTACCTTACTGTGGTCCAGTATATACAGAGCCACTTTCTTACAGTCGTCATTATATGCATGTCTGCATAAATAAACCAAACATTGTGAGCCATGGCTTGGTCGTAAGCCTGGTTGTAACCCCTTGGTTAAACAGGTATCTGATAGAGACTACTAACCACGGATTCCTTCACGTAGAATTATTCCCTGGCATGAGATTGGATCCGGAAACTTTTTTGCCACAGCATCCCTGCGCGCCGGGCGGCATTACGCAACTCCGTCCAGGCGTCATCGGCGCAAGCGACGTCAGCGAGGTCACATAAGACCCACCCCGGCGAGCCTACGTCAGTTTTTTCCTTTTCCGCATGCAACGCGGATCCGGTTCTTGCTCGGGCCTGTTAGGGCCCCCTTTTTCTTTCATTTTTTTTTTGGGTGGAACAGTGTGTGAATGCCTTTAGGCTTCAAAACTTGTACGTTTTGTGGGCGTCTTATGTCGGTGACCGACCCGCACCTCATTTGTATGTGGTGTTTGGGTGAGGATCACAGCACCACTGTCTGTGAGGCCTGACAACAGTTCAAGCCAAAGTCGCGGCGGGGGCACCAGATGAAACTTCTCTCTGCGAGTCTTTCCAGGTCGACGTCCTCCCCTAAGTCTGCTTCGGTGGACGGCTTCAGGTACGGCTGTGGTCGTCCTTGCTTTTCTCCGATGTCACGTGAGCGTCGCTCCCCGGTCGATAAGTGTCGCAGTTTGTCCCCGGGTGCTGGTTTCCGACCTGCCGGGGACTTGGACTCTCCCTGGGTGATGCGGCCCTGTGTGTTGTCCTATCCACCGTTTCCCGGTGTTGGGGTGTCGAGAGTCCAAATGGAGACATACGTTGCGGTTTTGCAGGCCTCGCTGGCGTCTACCCCTCCTGGGGTTGCTCCGGCCTCTGCACCGACTGGTTCGGATTCAGGCTTGGAGGATGTGGTGCTGTTGGGGTGCGGCTCCTCCGGGGCACCTCCTTCAGGCCACGGCCTCTCTGCCTCGCTGCAAACTCCTGCGGGAGTCCCTGTGGTGTTGCGGGATGTCGCCGGGGCTCGGTCGCATCCCAAGCCCCTCACGGTCCTTTGACAAGGTGGTCCTGTCTAAGTCTGAGGTGACTCCGCTATGGTATCGGCAGCAGCTGGACCTTGCAGAGCCACAGGGGTCGGTGGAATCTCCTCGTCCCGCTCGAGGACGGGTGAGGACCCCTTGTCCCTCACCGGGGCCTTCTCGTCCCTTCCCACGGGCAGGCTGCCTCATCAGAGGTTGGATCGTCTCTGGCACCGCCGCATGGGTTGCCGAGTGATCTCTGCCTCATTCTGGGCCGCGGCTGGCGGAGGGCTTCGTGTCACTCCCCAGGCCTGTCTCGTTCCCCCCACGCAGGTGGCTGCCTCGGCGGGGGTTGGGTCGGCGCCTCCCCAGAGCGGTTTGACTCCAGCTCCACTCTCCGCTCTGGTCTCTGGGGCGGGGTGGCTTGGAGGAACCTTTTCCGGTGATGCAGGAAAGTTGCCGACAACCTGCCTCAGGCAGCGGACTCTACGGCTCGGCGCAGGGGTAGTACTGCGGATTAGTCTTCGGACGCTCCTTCTCCAAAGGCAGGCTGTATATTGGTGTCGTCCTCTCCAGAGACTGGTCACCGTGTGGTGTCTTTTTCACCGGCGTCGAGGAGCGACCCCCCACCCTTCCTGAGGCAGAGGTGTTCGCAGGAAGAGCGGCAGTTCCCTCATTCTTTGGCTCTTTCTGACTTCCAGGTCTGGCCCTTGCCCGTCCCGCTTGGCCTCAGGGAAGGCTGCCTTAGTTTGCAGCTGTTGCCCAGGGAGGAGCTGCTTTCTCCACTGCGGGGCCCTACGGAGGCGGGTGCAGTTTTCGCACACACGGTGTCCACGGCTGTGGGCATCCTGCGCACGGGTGACTTGGTGGCTCACTTTCCGGCATCTATTGGAGGTCCTCCACCAGGGCTCTGGTGGGAGGGAAATCTTTCTTCCCTTTGAAGGTTCCCTCCTTTCTTCCTTGAAGGGGCTTAGAGGCGTCCTGCCTCAAAAGACCCAGTGTCTTAACATCTTCTGCACCGGCACCTCCCAGCGCCGCGTGACCCGGCGTGCCTTTCCCTCCACCCCTCTGCCTCCAGTCCTCTTTTGCGGACTGCTTTTCCCTCCCAGCTGCCGCTGTTGACTCCGCCGTCCCGAGAGGCCCGCTGGCTGGACTCTTGGGGGCGCAACATGTTCCCCTCGACCAGCGATGCCCTGCGGGCCCTGAACATCTTGTGTGTGCTGGCTAGGGCCTCCTCCTGTTTGTGGGACTCTGCAGAGTCTCTGGGATCCTCATCGTCCCAGGATGGTGGTCAGGTGGACTTACGGCATCATGCATTGGATGGCCGGGAGCTTGCAGCGTTTATTCTCCGCTCCGCTCTGGACATCTCAGAGGTGATGGGCCAGGCCATGGCTTCCTCGATCGCTCTCCGTCTCCATGCTTGGCTTCGGGATGGAGTATTTGTAGGAAAGTGGCTCTATATATACTCGACCAAAGTAAGGTACAGTGTGTATAGAATCCCCAGTCTACAGAGGTATGGCAGAGGTTAAAGTTAGATATAACCGTACTCTCTAAAGTGGTAGCTTGGTCGAGCAGTAAGGCAGTATCCGAGGACAGTGTAAAGCATTTGTTGTACACACTCAGTCAGCAAATGGTCTCGCACACTCAATAACTGAACTCTAGGCCAATTGTTTTTATATCAAAAGATATAGTTGTTTTAATTTAGAATCAACAGGTATCAAAATATACTTTTCTCAATATGAGTGACTTTAGGTAATTACTTAGCAAAAAGGCAATAGATTTGTAAGTACAATAGCTACAGTGGTTGCCCTAGACAGCACAATTTCAACCACAATTTAACATTGAGCTCAATGGGTTTTTCTACATAAATGCAGTGGATTACTTTAAGGATTACTTTTCTGACCACAGGACTGGATCCTGGATTCAGTCCCGGGACATAAGCTGTAAACAGTTAAGTAAAAGCGTTTTGGTTACAGTTGTGATTTTTAAAGAATATAAATGTATTTTCAAAGTTGACACTTAGAAACTTTTCAGTGAAAACCCACCAATGTTATCCTATGGTAGGAAATTCAAGTCACAGGTAAAGTAGGTTCTTGTTACTTTTGTAATCTAGTACTGGACTTCTAAGTTCAGCACTGGGATCTCTACCTAAGACAGGTAAGTAATTACGTTTTGGTATTTGGTACGATTTTAAAGAATATTTGTAGTTTGCAAAAATCGGCACTTAGAAGAAATTTCACAGAAAAACAGTCACTGGTTTCTTATGGAAGGAAATTCAGGTTACTGGTAAGTACAGTTAGGATTACTTTTGCGGTTGAGTACTGGGCTAAAAGGTACAGTACTGGCTTCTCTCCTGATCACAGGTGAGTAATTCGAAATGTGTTATTCGGCTGATTTTAGATGCATATTTTAAAGTTTCAAAACTCCACACTTAGAAGAAATTTCAAGTGATACCAGTCAATGTTAACCTATGGAAGGAAAGTGAGTTATCGGCTTTTAGGTAAGTACTCGACTGGTGGAGTTAAGGTTCTGGGCATAGACTCAGGGGTCTCCCTGGGTCGGAAAGGTACAGTAGTTACACCCCCCCACCCCCCAGCGGCACAGGGGCAGCCGGGTGCAAAATGTGTAGGCCCAATGCAATCCAATGGGGGGGTAGGAGGCCTTTGGTTGGTGGCTGCAAGCAAGCAGGCCACGCGGTTGTCGGAGCTGGGCTCCTGGTCACTTTACTCAGAGCAAGTGGGGAAATAGAGGAGGGTAGTTGTTGCCCTTCCAGCGGCACTTGGGCGGCTGGGTGCAGGGTGCTTTTGAGCCTTCGGGCACTCAATGTTATCCAATGGGAAGGTTAAAAAGTGAACAAAGGCTGCAGACTCTGGGATGGAGATTCTTCAGGTGCGACCACCACTTCGAGAGGTAAGTTGGGATCTTGGAGAAGAGGTAGGTACCCCAAAGGAAGGCACTGGGAGCTGCAGGGCGCCGGGGTGTCTTTTGGTGTTGGGAAATCTTACCCTCAGCTGGTCGCGGTTGGAGGTGTCCCTGGTTCTGAGGCTGCAGGCGTTGTCTGGTTCGTCGAGGAGGGTCTTTGGGCACTGGACTTCGGGTCCCAGTCGCCTGGGGTGACGTCCTCGTGGTCTTGGATCACTTGGACACGGGCCGGGCTCGGCGGGTGCAGATTGGGCTGGTCCGGAGCTTCCTGGCTGGCACCAGGGGGGTTGTTGCAGTAGAGCCTCTGCTGATGGGAGTCCCAATCTTCAAGAGGGTCAAGGCAGGCAGGTCCTCTGGGTGTCCCAAGGTTGCTGTCCGCTGCAGTCGCTGGGGTTTAGTCAGGAGCACGTTCCAGGATCGACAGGCCGGAAGGGCTGTGGCCAAGTCAGTTGTTGTTGTCCTGTTAGCAGCTGCGTGGCGGGTCTTCTTGTTCTTCTTTCTACTTTTCTTATCAGGATCTGAGGAAGGAAGGTTCAGGGAGCCACTAAATACTGAATTTAGGGGCGTTACAGGTAGGGCAAGGGCAGGGACCAATAGGTTCCTGTACTGGGGTGGGTACACCCCCTAGCCTGCTCTTCTCCTGTGGGAGGGGGGCAGGAGCCTAGCTGGGATTGGGCAGGGCTCCCCATCTTCAAGATGGCGGGAGCCCGGGGTCGTGCTTCACCTCGTCTCTCCCACCTGAGGGGCGGGGTTGGCACAGGCTGGCACCCCCCCCCTTCCTGATGTAGTTTTTCCCGCCCGCCTTCCTGCCAGGGTGGGGGGTAGGACTGGTGGGGGCCCGTTGCTGGGTACAGCAAATGGTCTGGAGAAGCTCACAGAGGCGGCAGGCCTTTGAAGCTTCCCCCTGTCCATCCTGGGGGAGGAGACGTAGCACCTCCCCCAGGATGTGCATTGTTGCAGGCCCAGGAGAGTGGGGGCTCTCCACCCAGGGGTCCAGCAACATGTCTGCTGTGTGGCAGCCTAGGCAGTCTTTCAGTCCAGGCGTGGATTGTGGATAGGTTTTAGGGTGCATCTCTAAGATGCCCTCTGTGGTGCATTTTTCATTAAATCCCACACTGGCATCAGTGTGGATATATTGTGCTGAGAAAAGAACAACAATGCCCCTGCACTATACACAATAGATAATTTGATGGTACTGAAGTAAGTTAGTATGGTACAATGGTGGAGATTAATAGGACAAATCGAAACATTTGGTGGAACTCCGAGAGTGAGTACATATGAACAAAGAAACATTAGTGGATAAACAGTCTGTTCTTGGAGTAGTCACTTCTGTTAATTGTTCCATTTCACAAGCCAACACGTGTTTCATCGCAGGGAACAAACTGCGAATCTTCAGGGCTGGATAGAAACATAAATTACATATTTACAAATATGTTCTATTTATGAACATGTCAAGATAGTGACTAGTTGTGTCCACCGGAGTGACAGAAAGCATGCCATTTAGGTGACTTAGTGTCAGTGTGGCGAGAAGTCATTAGCTTGGTGACATGTGTAACAAAGATGAATTAAATAGAAATATAATGGACAAAAAACACTGGCCGGTTTGAAAGGTGACGTAGTGATGTGAAAAAGTGTAGTATTTTTATAGAAAAGGACGGCATCCCAAGTGACTTGTACGTGATATTTAAAAAAGACGCAGCGAGGAATGGTAGTATGAATTTTCATTTTCCATCATTTATGCGTCTGACATAGTGCACATTTGTAAATAATTAATTGGTTAACTTGTGTCATACGGTATATTCTGAAACATTTGTGCACTACTTTTCTGTGAACTATTCTCTTACACTAGTTCGAGTTGACATTTCTATTATGTAGCTATCGTACCTGGAGTAGGTAACAGTAAGGATTGGATATAATTGTTCCGGATGGTTGATCTTATATTGTTTTGCAAGAAGGAAAGTAGGGGAGAAGGCCGGTCAATGTGTAGACTCTGTTTAGTGTCTACAGGAGGAAATGCATAATAAGAGAGAAATGAGACAGGGGAGGTTGATTATATAAAAAACGCTGGGTGCTAAAAAGGAAAGGGGGGGTGGTTCTTGCTCTGAGAAAATGAGTTATACGAGGGGGCTTTCTTGTTACAGATGCCCATTGTTAATTAGGACCGTGGTCATAGGTTAGAGAAATATTTAAGAGGATAAAAGGGACTCACCCTCTAGGCAATTGTTACAACGTGAAAATACGTTTGGGTAAATGACCCCGGTCGGGGCGTTGAGTGGAATCCTATATTTCGGAATCTCAAAAGTTATAGATTAAGGCTGTATCGGATCTGCAGATGAAATAAGGTGTACATATGATTGTAAAAAACAATGTTATTGATGATATGTTATAAGTCAGGGAAGAGAGAGTAGCTGAAAATGAACCTACCTCGATTATTCACGAGTAGAGTGAAAACCGGGAGGAGAAAATTGTTCGTGGTCGGGCGGGTGCACCTTTAAGTCCACGAGGTGGTTTCACCTTAAAAAAATGACAATAGTCAGCCCACGGGATTTGTGGGATATAAGTTCATGTGCAAAAGAGTAGATAGCGTCTAGTATAACTTGTAATTTAGTAGGGACGGAGATCGCTTACCTAGTCAATAAGGTTCTCCCTCTCTTAGTTTCCCGGCGCCGTGTATCGAAGACGGACACGTAACCGGAAGTCAGGTCTGAATAAATACCGGTGTTCTGGCTGGAAAAGGCTAGAACGTCGACTAAATTGTGCCTTCCAAAAAATTGGCAAAGCAAAGAAGAAATACTATATTCACTAGTGTATTGAGAATATTGTCGGTTACCATATATACAATTTGTTAACTGAGAGTACTAGACTTTATTTAAAATATAAAGACAAAAAGGTGACTAGAAAAAATGTACACCGTTATTAGTATGCCGTTATTAAGGCTTTTGGAAGAAAATAGGAGACTTGTGTTTAGAATTCTGAAGACCAGGATATTAGTGTGGTGTCTGTAAAGTATAGACACATAAGGTAGTAGAAATTATGAAAGAATGAATGGGTTAGAAAAGGAGCACATTTGTATCCATAAAAAGACACCTCGCAAGGGAATATTGAAAAGGACAAGAAGGTAATTATTGACATAGTAGTTCCACTAAGGAAAAAGTTAACCAGATTTTGGTTAAACCAAAAGTAAGCCTGCAGAGTCACGAGTCTTACATATGTGTGTAGTTCGGAATCCTGAGTTTTATCCATATGTTTTGTACGGTAATATTATATATATAAAACTGTTTGGTTTTATATACTGAAAATTCATAATCATCGCCTCTTAGCCTATTTGAGGAATGAATTGTCTTAGCTGGACAAGTGGTCAATGACATAGATATATGAGTGAAATGCCTCATTATGTACGCAGATGAAAACAACAATTCAAAAATGGAGAAAAAAATCTTTTCTTTGCTACATGTCGCATAAAATTGTTGTGCATATCTGTGTTATACAGCGAACAAACATAACGTGTTCCATTTGACTTGAAAGTTAGATTTTGTTCTTGAAGGGGAAGGAAGAAAAACTCAAAAGGAGAATCTGTTCAGAGGTTGGTAGAGTCTAATTCCCCAAAAAGAATTGCAGTTCTGGGTCATAATTTAACCCACACTCGATGCTTCGAAGACGCATGATCCAAGTAGCTTCTTTGCGTCTCAAAGCTAACTCTCGATTCCCTCCCCTTACATGGATAGGCACAGTCTCTATTCCAAAAAATGAAACTCGAAAATCCTCTACATTTGCTTGACATTTAGCTACATGTAGAGCTACTGGGTATTTGGGGTCCTGTTTCTGAATAGCCCTCATGTTTTCTGATATTCTGTCTTTCAAGGTTCTTATTGTGCTACCAACTTATTTTTTGCCACACTGGCATTCTATGATGTAAACCACGTATTTCGTGGTGCAGTTGATATTCGTTCTGATGTCGTATAATTCTTCAGAAGGGCCCTTAAAGTGTTTGGTTTTGTGTTTTGCCCACTTGCACATTGTACACAAGCCACATTTAAAGAAACCGTTGCTGCGTTGGGTTAACCAGTTATCTTATCTAAGTCTGTGGATCAGCTTGCTGGCCCATATTTGAGTGGTTGTGAGGGATTACCGCTCGCCTCATTGCCTACACTGTGTACCAATTGTATTTATTACCAAGCGGCCACCCAGGTAGTGCGCCTAGTCACTCTGGAATACTAAAAGACCTCCAAAGTTGTTGAATATAATAACAGATTTCCAGTGAGGGCTGCCCCCAGCTAAGACTCCTCATCTGCACCTACAACCTAAGACGATCTAAATCTAAACATCTCCACCATGATATGGATAGAGACAAAATAGCCGCGGACCTCTTCGAGAATCTAGCCAAAGGCATGCCTACACATACAGCAGCAGCCAATTCTGGTCCCCCTCGAGTTGAGGGTTTAAAAGACAAATTCAAGAAACTTGAAAGACTAAAAAAGCAAGAGAACTCACGATGGTGGGATGCTACTACTTTGAAGCAATACATGCGCTTAAAACAAATACCTAGAGGCTTGCGCTCTCAAATCTTTCCAACCTATGATAATCTTGATGTAGACCTAATGAAAAAATGGGAAGACTCTGTTAATAACAACTCTTTTGTTCTTATGGACATTTTAATAGAAAGCGCAGATCGTAAAACCATTAAACTACAGGGTGAAATTGCAATCCTAGAACAGGAAATAAAAGACCTTAACCTACCAGAACCCACTGTGAAAAATTACACCATTCTGGACGAGGTCTTGCTCAAACATCAGGAAGAAATTAAAAATAGAAAAGCGAGACAAATAAAAAGAGATGATGGGGACTACCGCAATGGTAGAGTTTTTACTTACGATCGTAAATACGATGCTATGATTCCATCTAATAACCCCAAGAAACCTGAGGGCAACACATCTGCCCCTAGCTCCATTTCTTCGAGTAACACATCCCTCAACACTGTGGGCACAAGTGAACCAGAACCAGAAATGGGAGACACCCCTGATGCCAACAGCAGTCCTTTTTTAGTAGAAATGGAACGCATTCGCAAGGGAAACAGGGTGCAATCCCGAAGAGGTGCACAAATTCTAAAACCCATAGAGGGAGCAGAGGTGGGCAACGAAGATTATCGCAAAAAACTAAGATCTGGCAGAACAAAGAACTAGAAAATGTTAACAAAGAGGTTCAAGTAATTAACCTATCCTCTTTTCCTCTCACTTCAGATATGACCAATCTACTCGCAAAGGGCCTTAGTTTCAATCCATACTCCACAGGTGACATCTGCCAAACGAAAATAGATCTCTTTAAGTTTGTCCGGAATTTGAAAATAAAAAAGTACTTTGCAGGAAAAACCCCTGTTAGAAAAAATATCAGAAATATTCCTGATGTATTGAATAATGGTGTACACACAATAAAAGATGTACAAGCAATTCATTTACTGTTGTCAATTACTGAACGGGAAGATAGCCCTATGGAAATGGGGCAACTTTTAGAAGAACTCACTATTGATACAGATTTTGGTATGGCCAGTGGTCTTAAATCTAAGTCTACGTGGACACCTACATTACCAGGTGGCAACAGTATTGATAATTTTCACAGGCATGTACTGGAAGATTTGAACAAAATCAACACCAAAAAATTACATGAAACATTTATATTCAAAGACAATCTAACAAAAGGAGAGCGTTACGCCTTAACCGCACTGACCCAGAATCCCTCCATTATTATCCGTGAGGCAGACAAGGGAGGAAACATTGTGGTTATGAACGCAGACGACTACAACAATGAGATATTGAATCAATTAGCAGACCTATCTTGTTATGAACCAATTGCACACAACCCTATGGGTACACTAACAACCATTATCAATGACCATCTACTTAAATGGAAGGAAGATGGTCTCCTGAATGAAGATGAATACATGTATCTCAAAGTATTCAAACCTACATACCCATGGCTCTACACCCTTCCAAAAATCCATAAGGATCTCCCTTTTCCTCCAGGTAGACCGATAGTTTCGGGGATTGGAGGTCCAACTGAAAGACTAGCAGAATATGTGGATTTGTTTCTGGGCCCACTAGTCAGAAACTTACCCTCATAAATCCAAGATTCGAAACACATTCTTAGCTTGTTGGGTGACTTAGAATGGCAACCGGGTACCACATTAGTCACCATGGATGTTGTTGCTCTCTACACCAGCATCAATCCAAGACTAGGTATAGAAGCAATTACCCGTGTTCTGTCCAAGCGGCCGGCTTCGCTTTGGGCACACACACAAATGCTAATTTCAATGATGAACTTAATCTTGAATAACAACTTTTTCATCTTTCACAAACAATGGTATCAACAAAAACGAGGAGTAGCCATGGGTTCGAAATTCTCACCCTCTTTTGCCAACCTTTTCATGGGTGCGTTCGAAGCAGATCACCTTTGGGGTACATATAGCAGCCGATATACTGACTCCATTCTCTTTTGGGTTCGTTACATAGACGATTGCATCCTACTATGGACCGGCACAGATGAATTGCTACAAAGTTTTTTTGACTATCTCAATTTAAACGATTGGGAGCTCAGTTTCACTATGAAACACAGCAGATCACATATAGAATTTCTAGATCTGGAATTCTATGTAAAAGACAACACTTTACAGAGCAAGCTATACAGGAAACCTACATCATGCAATGCCATTCTAAGAGCTGATAGTTTTCATCCTTTCCATCAGATCAGGTCTATACCCTTTGGTGAATTTCTCCGTGCAAGACGAAATTGCAGTGATGATGACGAACTTACCATTACATTAAAAGACATGAACATGAGATTCGAAAAACGAGGCTACCCAAAAACTATCCGATCCCAAGCAAAAACAAAATTAAACAAAATAAAGAGACTAGACACACTGAAGAGTAAAGAGAACCAGATGGCGAAAGATAAAACAGTGAGAATGATCACGGAATATAACGCCCTTCACCATTCAATCAGGAACAGTATGACCAAACATTGGAGTCTGCTAAGAGATGATTCAATACTAAAAGAAATGATCCCTATAACCCCTCAGATCACTTTTCGCAAAGGGAGAACATTGAGGAATAGGCTCAGTCCTACGGTCCCACGCATGGATATGACCCCTAACTGGTTAACCCAACGCAGCAACGGTTTCTTTAAATGTGGCTTGTGTACAATGTGCAAGTGGGCAAAACACAAAACCAAACACTTTAAGGGCCCTTCTGAAGAATTATACGACATCAGAACGAATATCAACTGCACCACGAAATACGTGGTTTACATCATAGAATGCCAGTGTGGCAAAAAATACGTTGGTAGCACAATAAGAACCTTGAAAGACAGAATATCAGAACACATGAGGGCTATTCAGAAACAGGACCCCAAATACCCAGTAGCTCTACATGTAGCTAAATGTCAAGCAAATGTAGAGGATTTTCGAGTTTCATTTTTTGGAATAGAGACTGTGCCTATCCATGTAAGGGGAGGGAATCGAGAGTTAGCTTTGAGACGCAAAGAAGCTACTTGGATCATGCGTCTTCGAAGCATCGAGTGTGGGTTAAATTATGACCCAGAACTGCAATTCTTTTTGGGGAATTAGACTCTACCAACCTCTGAACAGATTCTCCTTTTGAGTTTTTCTTCCTTCCCCTTCAAGAACAAAATCTAACTTTCAAGTCAAATGGAACACGTTATGTTTGTTCGCTGTATAACACAGATATGCACAACAATTTTATGCGACATGTAGCAAAGAAAAGATTTTTTTCTCCATTTTTGAATTGTTGTTTTCATCTGCGTACATAATGAGGCATTTCACTCATATATCTATGTCATTGACCACTTGTCCAGCTAAGACAATTCATTCCTCAAATAGGCTAATAAGAGGCGATGATTATGAATTTTCAGTATATAAAACCAAACAGTTTTATATGTATAATATTACCGTACAAAACATATGGATAAAACTCAGGATTCCGAACTACACACATATGTAAGACTCGTGACTCTGCAGGCTTACTTTTGGTTTAACCAAAATCTGGTTAACTTTTTCCTTAGTGGAACTACTATGTCAATAATTACCTTCTTGTCCTTTTCAATATTCCCTTGCGGGGTGCCTTTTTATGGATACAAATGTGCTCCTTTTCTAACCCATTCATTCTTTCATAATTTCTACTACCTTATGTGTCTATACTTTACAGACACCACACTAATATCCTGGTCTTCAGAATTCTAAACACAAGTCTCCCATTTTCTTCCAAAAGCCTTAATAACGGCATACTAATAACGGTGTACATTTTTTCTAGTCACCTTTATATCTTTATATTTTAAATAAAGTCTAGTACTCTCAGTTAACAAATTGTATATATGGTAACCGACAATATTCTCAATACACTAGTGAATATAGTATTTCTTCTTTGCTTTGCCAATTTTTTAGAAGGCACAATTTAGTCGACGTTCTAGCCTTTTCCAGCCAGAACACCGGTATTTATTCAGACCTGACTTCCGGTCACGTGTCCGTCTTCGATACACGGCACCGGGAAACTAAGAGAGGGAGAACCTTATTGACTAGGTAAGCGATCTCCGTCCCTACTAAATTACAAGTTATACTAGACGCTATCTACTCTTTTGCACATGAACTTATATCCCACAAATCCCGTGGGCTGACTATTGTCATTTTTTTAAGGTGAAACCACCTCGTGGACTTAAAGGTGCACCCGCCCGACCACGAACAATTTTCTCCTCCCGGTTTTCACTCTACTCGTGAATAATCGAGGTAGGTTCATTTTCAGCTACTCTCTCTTCCCTGACTTATAACATATCATCAATAACATTGTTTTTTACAATCATATGTACACCTTATTTCATCTGCAGATCCGATACAGCCTTAATCTATAACTTTTGAGATTCCGAAATATAGGATTCCACTCAACGCCCCGACCGGGGTCATTTACCCAAACGTATTTTCACGTTGTAACAATTGCCTAGAGGGTGAGTCCCTTTTCTCTTCTTAAATATTTCTCTAACCTATGACCACGGTCCTAATTAACAATGGGCATCTGTAACAAGAAAGCCCCCTCGTATAACTCATTTTCTCAAAGCAAGAACCACCCCCCCCTTTCCTTTTTAGCACCCAGCGTTTTTTATATAATCCACCTCCCCTGTCTCATTTCTCTCTTATTATGCATTTCCTCCTGTAGACACTAAACAGAGTCTACACATTGACCGGCCTTCTCCCCTACTTTCCTTCTTGCAAAACGATATAAGATCAACCATCCGGAACAATTATATCCAATCCTTACTGTTACCTACTCCAGGTACGATAGCTACATAATAGAAATGTCAACTCGAACTAGTGTAAGAGAATAGTTCACAGAAAAGCAGTGCACAAATGTTTCAGAATATACCGTATGACACAAGTTAACCAATTAATTATTTACAAATGTGCACTATGTCAGACGCATAAATGATGGAAAATGAAAATTCATACTACCATTCCTCGCTGCGTCTTTTTTAAATATCACGTACAAGTCACTTTGGATGCCGTCCTTTTCTATAAAAATACTACACTTTTTCACATCACTACGTCACCTTTCAAACCGGCCAGTGTTTTTTGTCCATTATATTTCGGTTTCCTAGTTTAATTCATCTTTGTTACACATGTCACCAAGCTAATGACTTCTCGCCACACTGACACTAAGTCACCTAAATGGCATGCTTTCTGTCACTCCGGTGGACACAACTAGTCACTATCTTGACATGTTCATAAATAGAACATATTTGTAAATATGTAATTTATGTTTCTATCCAGCCCTGAAGATTCGCAGTTTGTTCCCTGCGATGAAACACGTGTTGGCTTGTGAAATGGAACAATAAACAGAAGTGACTACTCCAAGAACAGACTGTTTATCCACTAATGTTTCTTTGTTCATATGTACTCACTCTCGGAGTTCCACCAAATGTTTAGATTTGTCCTATTAATCTATTAATCTCCACCATTGTACCATACTAACTTACTTCAGTACCATCAAATTATCTATTGTGTATAGTGCAGGGGCATTGTTGTTCTTATCTAAGTCTGTGGATCAGCTTGCTGGCCCATATTTGAGTGGTTGTGAGGGATTACCGCTCGCCTCATTGCCTACACTGTGTACCAATTGTATTTATTACCTAGCGGCCACCCAGGTAGTGCGCCTAGTCACTCTGGAATACTAAAAGACCTCCAAAGTTGTTGAATATTGTGCTGAGAAGTTTAATACCAAACTTGTCAGTCTTCAGTGTAGCCATTATGGTGTTGTGGAGTTCGTAACGTCGACCTCCCAGCACCATATAGTCTTAATGGTATCACTGCACTTACAGTGCCCAGGAATGGCCCTGGGTACTCTAGGGGCACAGGGCTCATGCACCTGTGCCCACACATCTGAAAGAGACACGTTCGTGATAGATTCCTTACCTTAGAACAGTGGTTACCAAACTTTTGACTCCTGAGGACCCCCATTGAGTCACCATTGGAAGCCGGGGACCCCCAAGCAATTTGTATGAGTTAAATTTCAAATATTAAAACAGTAATTCGAAAAAAATACACGCGTGTGCACACAAAACAAATACTCAAAGTACTTAGGGGCAGATTTACAATAAGTGACGCATCCATGCATATCAGCAGGGATGCGCCACTTATTGTGCGCCATGCCTCCACCACCATTGATGCGCTGCATTTACAATGCTGCTCCTCATGGGGCAAAAAAGCACAGATGCATGACGCATCTGTGCCGTAAAGATGGCGCATTGCTGGAGTTGCGTCGCAAGTGCGACACATATCCAGCAATGCTCTGGGGGGCTGAATCTTGTTAATGCTGCGTCAAACCGTACGCCTGTTTCAAGCAGGCGCAGGGTTTTGACGCAGCATGGGCCCCATAGTGACTGAGTGAAATCTTGTAGATTTCACTCAGCCACTTTTAGGAGGCGTTCCTGCGCCGGAACACCTCCTTCTGGCGCAGGACTTTACAACGTGACGTATCTCTCAGATGCGTCACGTTGTAAATACCCTGCACCATGGCGCATCTTTTGCGTCACCGCTGCATTACGAAAGTGACGCAACGGAGGCGTAAAAGAGGAGCAAGGGTCTTGTAAATCTGCCCCTAAGGATTTTGGGGCCAGATGTACGACCATTTCATTTAGCGCCTCGCAATTGGCGACACATTGCGAGTGGCAAATTGCGAGTCGCTAAATTAAATGTACAACAGTGTGTTTAACACTGTTTCGGATTCCCAATGGGGTTGCAAATTGCGAGGTTCATTAATATTAATGAGCCTCTCGCAATTTACGAGCCTATTGGGAATGCCAGTCCTCCTAGGTATGGTGCCTGCTGGGCTCTGCAGGCCACCATGTCTGGGACTGCTTTTAAATAAAGCAGTTTAAAAAAAAATGCAGCCCATTTACCATGCATTTAAAACAAAAAAAAAATGAAACGTTTTCGTTTCATTTTCTAAGGGCAGGCAGAGGTCCCTGGGACCACTGCCTGCCCTTAAAAAATAATTTTGCATGCATTTGCAAAGGGTAAGGGGTCCCTGGGGACCCCTTTCCATTTGCAAATGCATTACCATCTACTTGAAGTAAGTGGTAATTGCGAGTGTTTTGCAACCGCAAAACATTTGTACATGGTTTTAAGACTCGCTATTTGGAAGGGAATGCCCCTTCCAAATAGCAAGTTGCAAAACCTATTTAGCGAGTCGCAAACAAATTGCGACTCGCGAAATAGACAATGTACATGGCCCAATACGTTTTTGCATGTGAAAGCGGGTTCACGAACCCGTTCACGCATATAAAAACGGATCGTACATCTGGCCCTTAGTATTTTATATTGAAGTAATAGCCCCTCTGTCACATGTATTTCATTTGTTTTATAGCATCTCTCATACCATTGTAGGATGTCAGAGCTCTTTAGATCACACGCATATAGAGACATTGAATCGTACATGTAAAACAGTGTGTATATAAAATGTTTAAAGAGTGCTTGGTCTGGAAAAGCACAAACTCCGGGTTCGAGGCATGTGGGCTGCTAAATTCATATCTTTTTAGAAAAAAGGAGTTAGGTTCTTGAAATATGGGACTGGCTGAACCCTATATGAATACAAAAATATATTACTACATACATATAAACATTCACTGTACACAAATATCAGCTCTTTGCCTTTTGACAATCAATGAATCAAATCAGAGGAACAATAGTAGACAAAGTCGTAGTTAACAAGGGCTATCTCCTGTTAACTACGACTTTGTCTACTATTGTTCCTCTGATTTGATTCATTGATTGTCAAAAGGCAAAGAGCTGATATTTGCCAAAGGAACAGTTGAAAATAGATTTGTATAAGTGAGGTTGTATATAATGAAAACCTAGTGTATAGTGTACAGTGAATGTTTATATGTATGTAGTAATGTGTTTTTTGATAAATGGTATGTATAAGTTAATGTGTATATTTGTTTTATATGTTGTGTTGTTTTTTCTGACATAGAAACAATTGATTTTTTCTATGGAGTGTATTTAAAAGAAAAGGTAAAAATAAATATACCCAACAAATCAAAATTAAGCTTGATCTGTTGCTGATGATTTAGAGCAAAACTGAACAGAGTGGGTTGGCATATATATATTTTTAAATTCATATCTTTAGCATAGATCGCCGCCTAGTGTTGGGTCCGGATGATTGCACATTGTTGTCCTGGAAGAGTCTTCGAAGTATCACGAGATAGGTGGCTCCTCCCCTGGACTACAGTGCGCATGGGCATCGACTCCATCCCCAGATTGTTTTTTTCCGCCATTGGGTTCGGATGTGATTTCGACGACTCCTTGTCGGAATCGAAAAAAACGTACTACTTAAGGCCAAAAGGCCTTCGTTCCCTGCGTCGGTATTGTTAGCGTGCGGTCTCGAGCATCGTCCCACTCTTCGAGTCGGATTTCTGCGGAGTCCAGTAACTCTTCGGACATCAAGGCCCTCTCGTCGCAGCACGACCCCGACGACCTTAACATGGAGCGGAGCCCGTTCAAGTTCTGCCCCGTCTGTGGATCTAAATATCCACATATCGATGTGCATCCAGTCTGTAACAAATGCCTCTCGCCGGACCACAACGAGGACAACTGCATGGCCTGCTCAAAGTTCAGGTCAAAGAAAACGCTCAAGCTTCGGCGCGCCTCGAGGCCCGGCGAGCGGCTCCGGCACCCGACGACCTATTCGACGACCCCGCAGAAGAAGGCCGAAGCCATCATCTTCAGATTTCACCCCCGTCGACGGAGGTTGAGGCCGATCCCGAGGAACAAGTCGAGGAACAAAGCCAAGACCTTGAATAGGTCGAGGAGGTAGGGGACGACGAAGATAGCTCGGAGGAGGAGCTATGCCCCGAAAGTTACATGATTCAGGCTCAGGTCACGGGATCGCCACTCGGCCTTACCCACGACCCTGCACCGCTATCCCCGGCCCCGCCTTCTGGCCCGGCCACGGACACAACAGCGGAGACGCCATTGCGCGTATCGAAACCGAAACCTTCGGATTCGACGGCACCTAAGATGGCCGACGTCCCATCAAAAACTAAACCGAAACCTACGGCTTCGACAACACCTAAAATGGCCGACGTCCCGTCAAAACTGACGAAGCCTGCTACCTCATCGACTCCGTCGCCCTCCGAAGTCGAAGAAGGCTGTCGAGTCAACAGCGCCGCAGAAGGTGCCCAAGGACCCGTCCTCGAAGAAGGTCGTCCATCAGGTGTCGGTCACGGTTGTGCCGGTTAAATCCACTAAGACGGCACCGGCGACTAAGCCTGTAATGGAGGCAAGGACCGTCCCAACTGACGATGCATCGGCGGCCACCGCTTCAACGCCGAAGGCCTCCGATGGTACCGGACATACGGCGTCGGTTGCCAAACCCTCGCCTTCCTTCACAAAGCCTGTCGCTGACTCCCTCAAACGTATTCAGGAGAAGTCTACGTCGTCGACGTCCCACACGCCGTCGGCTCCGAAACCAGTGGACGTGCCTGCGAAGCCTTCGAGCAAGCTTCTCTACACCCTGCTGCCGAAGGTGGCACCGAAGGCGTTTGCACCCAAATCGGTGCCAAAGATCACGGAAACGTCGGAACCTTCGACGCAAAGTGGCCGGCCGGATCGACATCAAGCCTCAGAAGAAGAATCTGATCGTTACATCGATGCCGAAACAGGGAAATTGACTCTCTATAAAAGAAAGATCACTTCCCAACCACTACAATCATATGTCATTCCTCTAAAAAAGAAAAGGCCAGTACAGGACATTCCTGCACTTTTGGAACCTATTCAGCCTCCACCAAGGAGGAGTCCATCACCTTCTCCAAACCAGTCAGGGGGAGAGGAGGGTGACCAAAATGACCAGTACAATTTCCCGGACAATGATGACCCTGATGTCCATCAGGACTTATATGACGACACTGGTGACCAGGGAGGCCATCAGGTGGTACAGGACCCACAGGTTTTTGGTGCACGTACATCCCCAACTGAGGATTCCGCGGCATTCAATGCCTTAATAGAGCGGGCAGCTGCAAATCGTAATGTAGACATGCATGCTGACCCAGTGGAAGAAGATTTCTTGTTTGACACTTTTTCTGTCTCAGAAAGAACAGTTAAAACCCTTCCTATGCTAAAAGGTGTCCTTAAGCATGCCCCAGAGATCTTTAAAGAACCTACCAGGGCGAGAGTGGTGAACCCACGTATCGAAAAGAAATACAGGCCGGCACCTGGGGACCCTGCATATATTCGGGGACAGTTGCCTCTGGACTCTCTGGTCGTCGCCAATGCCCGCAAAAGGGCTAACTCCCAGACAACGGGTGAAGCTCCTCCCCCAGACAAGGAGTCGAAAGTGCTTGAGGCAGGGGGCAAAAGGGTGGCTGCGCAGGCTGCCAATATCTGGCGTATATCAAACACTCAGGCACTATTGGCGCGTTATGATAGGGCGCATTACGACACCCTAGAACAGCTCCTTCAACACCTACCCGACCAGTTTAAGGAGGGAGCAGAAATGCTCATACAAGAGGGAAAGCTCATTTCAAACGCTGCAATAAAGTGTGCACTTGATGTGGCTGATACAGCGGCTAGGGCGATTAACACTAGCGTCATGTTAAGGCGCCAAGCATGGCTTCGCATATCAGGCTTTAAGCCTGACATTCAAACAACAATACTCAACCAGCCCGTTAATGCTGACAGACTGTTTGGCCCAGATGTGGACACCACCCTCGAGAAAATTAAAAAGGACAATGAGACAGCTAAGTCCATGGGGGCGCTTCAGTCTCAACAGTTCAGGGGGAGCACTTTTCGTCGCTCAGGTGCACGCGGTGTTACCAGAGGACACTTGGGTCAACAAACACAGTTCACGAAAGGTGGCGCACAATCCTCGTACCCCAAACAAAATAGAGGGGGTTACAGAGGTAATAGTTCCAAGGGCAGAGGCAGAGGGAACAACAACTCCCGTTCCTCTGCCGCCAACAAACAGTGACTCTCTGTCACTGCCCCCCGACCATCCAACACCTGTCGGGGGGAGACTCCAGCAGTTCCTGCCAGTCTGGACGTCCATCACCACAGACAGGTGGGTAAGACAGCTTATCCAGTACGGTTATTGTCTGGAGTTAACCTCCACTCCACCCAACATTCCCCCAAGGCAACGTCCTATGTCGGCAGAGCACTTGCACTTATTGCAGCAAGAAGTAGTAGTGATGCTGCAAAAAGGCGCAATCGAGCTCGTACCAGTGGAGGAGGAAGTGGCTTTTCTCATTGCTATTAGATCGCTCAGACGTGTTAGTGAGCTGCAAGCGCTCACGATTCAGGAGCCATTCATACAAATTCATTCAAACAGGGTAGTACTGCGTACTAACCCCAAATTCCTTCCAAAAGTGGTGTCACAGTTTCATATCAACCAAACTATTGACCTGCCCGCATTCTTTCAAAACCCACAAACAGTAGCGGAAAGAATGCTCCATACATTAGACGTTCGAAGGGCGTTGATGTACTACATTGATAGAACACAACCCTTTAGGAAAACACAACAACTTTTTGTTGCCTTCTCTGCACAGCACAAAGGCAACCCTATCTCCAAAGCAGGAATAGCCAGATGGATTGTTAAGTGCATTCAAATCTGTTATCAAAAAGCTAAACGTACTTTAACAATACCCCTAAGGGCGCACTCCACACGCAAGATGGGGGCCTCGATGGCTTTCCTGGGAAACATCCCTTTGGAAGACATTTGTAGAGCAGCCACGTGGACTACACCGCACACATTTACCAAACACTACTGTGTCGATGTACATTCCAAGCAGCAGGCAGCTGTAGGACAGGCTGTTCTCAAGTCACTCTTTCAGACTTCTGCAGCTGGCACGGGCAGCCGCCGTTAATGGAGGGACTGCTATGTATTCTATGCTAAAGATATGAATTTAGCAGCCCACATGCCTCGAACTGAATATGCTACTTACCAGTATGCATCTGTTCTTGGCATGTAGGGCTGCTAACATTCATATCGCCCACCCTCCTCCCCGGTGCCCGTAGCGGCTGCAGATACTCTCTTGCATTCAATCATTTGCATGGACATCCTTTACACTATTTCACTCCATCTCTGCCACAATGGCTAAAAACAATCTGGGGATGGAGTCGATGCCCATGCGCACTGTAGTCCAGGGGAGGAGCCACCTATCTCGTGATACTTCGAAGACTCTTCCAGGACAACAATGTGCAATCATCCGGACCCAACACTAGGCGGCGATCTATGCTAAAGATATGAATGTTAGCAGCCCTACATGCCAAGAACAGGTGCATACTGGTAAGTAGCATATTCATTTCAGAACATAACACAGTGGCTAGCACTGACTTTAACATTAAAAATGTATTTCCACCCAAATAAATCTTTTTAGCAGCATCAGGATAATGAATAACTGGGGAAAAAACAAAAGTTACTAACTGGTACCATGCAGTTTGCAAGCAGCTCTTTGATGACAGTTTATAGGTCCCTCTGCTACATTACGATTGTCACTTATGAAGTGCACAGTAACAAAAGAATCTCTGTGGCAAAAGCTGTAACCACGAACCTATGCACATAAAATGCTGCTTTTCAAAATGCATGTTACACGTTCTTTGCAGTAGGCACACTAACCCTCTGTGCTACATTAGTTAAGTCAAAGCTGCCACTAATCAAAACTCTCCTCACGCTCCAGCAGGTACATTAATCACTGACTTTATCTTGACACTTTTATTGCTGCTGGAAAGCTGCTAATTATACAAGAAATTCTTCAGTGCTTTTAAAACTGTTGCCTGCGGACCCCCTGGGAATGTGTCACGGACCCCTGGGGGTCCGCGGACCACAGTTTGGGAAACACTGCCTTAGAATATCCCCAGGCGTCAGACTGGATCCGGAAATTTTTTGCGTAGCAGTACCCATGCGCGTCGGTAGGCGTCGTCCGTGGCTCCGCGTCCGTCGTTGGTGCCGTGATGACGTCGTCGGAGTACTTAGACGCCGCCTCCGCGAGCTGGCGTCAGTTCTTCTTTTTTCCGCGCCAGCTAGCGCAGGTCTGGAAAAAGGTGTACCCTAGTCACTTTTTGACTAACCTTTTGAGATCCTTTTTGATCCATTTTCGAAGTCATTCGACTCCGACTATGCCGGTAGGGATGCCTGGGTTCAAGCCCTGCGCCGACTGCAACCGACTGTCGGTTACCGACCCCCATCGCCAGTGCCTGCACTGTTTAGGCCACGACGACAAGTCCTGCTCCGACTGCCGGGCCCTGACGTATAAAGCTAGACGGGAGCGGTCCCGTAAGCGACTCGATCTTCGGCAGTCTGCCCCGCGCCGCTCGAGGTCCCGGTCCGAAAGGAGGTCGAGGGACCGGTCGCGGGGCCGGAGCCACCACAGTTCCGGGAGTCGTCATCGGTCTTCGGGCTCGAAGTCCTCAGGTAAGAGGCACAAGAAGTCGAAGAGGCATCATCGTTCTTCTGACTCCCCCCGACGCTCGCGCGACGCGGTCGGGGGTTTGGGCGACACCGCCCTCGCAGCTCCGCTGGAGTCGCAGGTGCCGCGGCCTGCTCCACACCCGCCGGTCCCTGGGCAGAACGCGGCGCCGGAGGAGATCGAGGCCTTCCTCTCGGCCATGAGGTCCCTCACTCCTCCGTTGGGTTCCGCGGCGCTTTCGGGCCAAGCGATTCCGACTGGGTCCCCACACCGGCCGGGCGCTCCGGCCCCGGCGTTGTCGGGTGCTTCGGCTCCGTCGGCGACTGCGGTCCTGACGCCGCAGGGCCCCACTGGGTCTGGATCCGGGTCGCCGCCGGTCGACCTCACTGGCGCCGGCCCCACGGGTGTCGCTCCCGGCGCCGTCCCAGGACGACGTCTTCCCTGGTCCAGCCCTCTTTTCGCTATCGACGCAGTTTGGAGATTTCTATTTCTATGACCCAGCCCCATCTTTTGAGCCTGAGTACCAGGCGGTGGGTGATGAGGAGGATTGGGAGGGGTCTGAGGACCCTCTGGCACGTGAGTGTCAGTCTTCTGCGGACTGGACAGGAGAGCTTGGGGAGGCCAGTGGTCTGGACACTTCGCCCGACACTGGTTTTGTCTCCCCTCCTAGCGTGGCTACGGAGGAGGGGGCTGCTTATAGCGTGGTGCTGATGAGGGCGGCCAAGGCCCTGGGCCTTGAGCTCCCCGTCGCGGCCGTGAGGACTAACCTCCTCACTGAGGTCCTTAAACCGCAGTCCAGCTCGGCCGAGCCTCTGCTGCCGTTTAATGAGGCCTTGTTAGACATTCTTTTGGGCACTTGGTACAGGGCAGCCTGTGGATAGGAACGTGGCCAGACGCCACCGCCCGCCTCCGGGTGACCCTTGCTTTCTGTCTACCCATCCCACCCCTGAGAGCCTGGTTATCCAGGCCTCCAATTCCCAGACCGCATTCCCGTCGGCCCCCCGACCGGGAATCCAAGAGGTATGAGACTTACGGGAAAAGGGTATTCTCCTCCAGTTTGGGAGTGCGGTCAGTCAATACCACGTGCCTCTTGGGCCGCTACACCCACTCTCTGTGGGACACGGTCGCGGCCGTGCTGCCAGAATGCCCGTTTGAGGTACGGGCTAAACTCGGCCAGGCCCTTGTGTAAGGCCGGGATGCGACACGGTATTCCATGCGGTGTGGGCTGGACACTACCGACTCTCTAGGCAGAGCGATGGCAACAACGGTGGCGATTCATCGTCACGCCTTGTTGAGGTCCGCCAATTTCTCGGCCGATGTCCAAAACACACTTATGGACATGCCGTTATATGGCCGTCGCCTCTTTGGCGACAAGGCAGACCATGCGCTTGAGCGCTTTAAGGACTCCAGGGCTATGGCCAAGTCCTTGGGCCTCTCTGCCCCGCGCCAGCAAACGGCTGCCTTTCACTCCTTTCGTGGCCAAGGAAGGGGTGCCCCCACACGTGCTGCCAGCCACGCACCGCAGACTAATACACAGTGCGGTGGCGGCTGTGGAAACCACAGTGGTGGCGGTCGGGGACAACGGCGAGGCCAGTCAATCAATCAATCAATCAAGAACATTTGTAAAGCGCGCTACTCACCGGCTAGGGTCTCAAGGCGCTGGGGGCGCGGGGGGGGGGGTGCTGCTACTGCTCGAAAAGCCAGGTCTTGAGTTGCTTCCTGAAGGAGAGATGGTCCTGGGTGAGTCGTAGGTGGGTGGGGAGGGTGTTCCAGGTCTTGGCCGCCAGGTAGGTGAAGGACCTTCCTTCGGTGGTTGTTCTGCGGATCCGTGGGACGGTGGCGAGGGCGAGGCTGGCGGAGCGGAGCTGGCGGGTTGGCGTGTAGAACGTGAGGCGGTTGTTGAGGTATTCGGGGCCCAAGTCGTGGAGAGCCTTGTGTGCGTGGGTGACGAGTCTGAACGTGATCCTCTTGCTGACGGGGAGCCAGTGCAGGTCCCTCAGGTGGGCGGAGATGTGGCTGTGTCGGGGGATGTCCAAGACGAGTCGTGCTGAGGCGTTCTGGATGCGCTGGAGTTTTTTCTGTAGTTGGGCGGTGGTCCCAGCGTAGAGGGCGTTCCCGTAGTCCAGACGGCTGGTGACGAGGGCCTGGGTGACCGTTTTCCTGGTTCCAGTGGGGATCCAGCAGAAGATCTTACGGAGCATGCGGAGTGTGTTAAAGCATTAGGAGGTAACGGCGTTAACTTGCCTGGCCATAATGAGGGATGAGTCGAGGATGAAGTCCAGGTTGCGTGCGTGGTCCGTGGGCTTGGGTGGGGGGCCCAGAGCAGGGGGCCACCAGGAGTCGTCCCAGGCGGAGATGGATGGGCCGAGGATGAGGACTTCCGTTGTGTCCGAGTTCAGTTTCAGGCGGCTGAGCTTCATCCCACTTGTGGGACACCCCCGCGCCGCACGGCCACCAGCTGCTGCGTGTGCCCCCTCGCTGTGCCTAGCTGCCTCGCTGCCGACTGACCCTGCTGTCGTTCGTTTTGTTTTCTTTTTCCAATCATTTGTGCCTGTTTTTATTTTCTAGTCTTTTTCCCGTGTTAAGCGTGTTTTTCCAATCATTTGTGCTTGTCTGCATTTCTTAGTCTTTTTCCCGTGTTAAGCGTGTTTTTCCAATCATTTGTGCTTGTCTGCATTTCATAATCTTTTTCCCGTGTTAAGCGTGCTTTGTTTACCATCTGTAATCTCTGCCCGCTCTGTTTCCCGCCTTCCTCGCCGCCCCCGCTTCCCGCCACTACCGCCGACCCCGCCCCTTTTTTCCTTCTGTTCCCTCCCCGCTCCTGCCTCCCAGCTGCTCCGCCCACCCGCGCACTTCGCCTTATATGGCGACCGTGCGAACGCGCAGCGTTGACGCGCAGCGGGCGCACCGATTGTGCGCCAAAGGCGCGCCAAAGGTAAGCCCGTCTGCGCCCGTCCGCGACCGGATCGCGACCAGCGCCAGGAACCCTGGCCCCCACCGACGGAGGCCGACCCGACGAACCTACAACGCCGCCGACCTCATCGCTCTCAACACCGGCCGCATCCCAGGATGTCATCAAGCCGCCCCGAAGCACACCCACGGACCCTTCAGCTGCCACGCCTGCAAGTTCACCTGCATCCGGACTCACCCTGCACCAGCACTCACCAAGCCGAACACCAGCAGCAGCCACCTGAAGTGCATCCTGCTCAACACCCGCTCCGTCCACAGACACGCCGTAGAACTCTGGAACCTCCTCGACACCACCGCCCCTGACGTTGCCTTCCTCACCGAGACCTGGATGAACGCCTCCTCAGCGCCCGACATCGCCATCGCCATCCCGGAGGGCTACAAGATCATCCGGAGGGACCGCACCGCCAACCAGACGGGAGGAGGCATCGCCATCATCCACAGAGACACCATCCGCATCGCGACCAACACCGACGACACCTTAACCACCGCTGAACACCTGCACTTCCAGATCCACACCAACCCGAAGACCACCCTCAGAGGCACCCTGATCTACCGACCCCCGGGCCCACGCACACGATTCAGCGAGGACATCGCCGACTTCGTCAGCCCGCATGCCCTCCCCTCCGCCGACTACATCCTCCTGGGGGACCTCAACTTCCACCTGGAGAACAACAACGACCGCAACACCATCAGCCTGATCGACAACCTCGCCAACCTCGGACTCAAGCAACTGGTGACCACCCCCACCCACCTCGCCGGACACACACTCGACGCCGTCTTCTCATCCAGCAACGACGTCACCTTCAGCCACGCAACAGGACTCCACTGGACGGACCACAGCTGCGTCCACTTCACCTTCAAAAGGTCGACGATCCACCACCACCAGCAACAGGTTGCCCGAAGAAGCTGGAACAAGATCACAGCCGACCAGCTCACCGCTTCCCTGAGCCAGCACCCTCCCGCCAGCTCAGCGAACCCCAGCCAGGCCGCCGACAACCTCACGAAGTGGATCAACAACTGCGCAGACGAACTCGCCCCTCTGAGAACCCCACCCAGCAGAACCTGCAGCAGAAAAACACCATGGTTCACCGACGAACTCAAGAGCTCCAAGAAGAACTGTCGAGCCCTCGAGAAAGCCTGGAGAAGGGAGCCAACCACGGACAACATGACCACCCTCAAGCTCGCCACCCGTAAACACCACCAACTGATCCGCGCCACCAAGAAAAATACATACAAGGACCGGCTGGACAACAACGCACACAACTGCAAGGAACTCTTCAACATCGTGAAAGAGCTCTCCAACCCCAACGCCGGAAACAATGACATCACCCCGTCGCAAGACCTCTGCAACTCCCTCGCGTCCTACTTCCACAACAAGATCGCGGACATACACAACAGCTTCAGCAACCAACGCAAGCCACAACCGCAACAACGCCACCCACCACCACCCTCCGCACCTGGACTCCGATCAGCACCGAAGACACCATCCGCACAATGAACTCCATCCATTCCGGATCTCCGATTGACCCCTGCCCTCACCACGTCTTCAACAAGGCCGACGCTGTCATCGCACCCCACCTGCGGGACATCATCAACACTTCCTTCGACACCGCCACCTTCCCTGAGAGCTGGAAGCACGCCGAACTCAGCGCTCTTCTCAAGAAACCCACAGCAGACCCCACCGACCTCAAGAACTACCGTCCCATCTCGCTCCTCCCGTTCCCGGCCAAGGTCATCGAGAAGACCGTCAACAAACAGCTGGCCGCCTTCCTCGAGACAAATGGATCCCTCGACCCCTCACAGTCTGGCTTCCGAGCAAACCACAGCACCGAGACCGCCCTCATCGCTGCCACCGATGACATACGAACTCTGATGGACAACGGAGAAACAGCGGCCCTCATCCTCCTGGACCTCTCCGCGGCCTTCGACACTGTCTGCCACCGCACCCTAGTACAGCGCCTTGGCAACATCGGAATCCAGGACAAGGCACTGGAATGGATCACCTCCTTCCTCGACGGAAGAACACAGAGTCCGACTACCACCGTACAAATCAGAGGCCACCGAAGTCATCTGCGGCGTCCCTCAAGGATCCTCACTGAGCCCCACCCTCTTCAACGTCTACATGAGCCCCCTCGCGGCCATCGCACGCCAACACAACCTCAACATAATCTCCTACGCCGACGACACCCAGCTGATCCTCTCCCTGACCAACGACCCCGCCACCGCCAGAGCCAACCTGCACGAAGGGATGAGAGAGGTAGCCGAATGGATGACGACCAGCCGCCTGAAACTGAACTCTGACAAGACCGAGGTCCTCATCCTGGGCTCCTCGCCCTCCGCCTGGGACGACTCCTGGTGGCCCCCCGCCCTGGGCACCGCACCCAAACCGACGGACCACGCACGTAACCTGGGCTTCATCCTGGACTCCTCCCTCTCCATGACCAGACAAGTAAACGCCGTCTCCTCGTCTTGCTTCAACATCCTGCGCATGCTACGCAAGATCTTCCGGTGGATCCCCACCGAGACGAGGAAGACGGTCACCCAGGCCCTCGTCACCAGCCGACTGGACTACGGCAATGCCCTTTACGCCGGAACCACCGCCAAGCTCCAGAAGAGACTCCAGCGGATCCAGAACGCCTCGGCCAGACTCATCCTCGACATCCCCCGACGCAGCCACATCTCCGGACACCTGAGAGATCTGCATTGGCTCCCGGTCAACAAGAGAATCACCTTCCGTCTCCTCACCCACGCACACAAAGCCCTACACGACCAAGGCCCGAGCTACCTCAACAACCGGATCAACTTCTACACTCCCAAGCGCCTCCTCAGATCAACCAGCCACGCCCTCGCCGCCGTCCCCCGCATCCGAAGAGCGACAACAGGAGGAAGGTCCTTCTCCTACCTGGCCGCCAAGACCTGGAACTCACTCCCGACCGACCTACGCCTGACCCAAGACCACCTCTCCTTCAGGAAGAAGCTCAAGACCTGGCTGTTCGAGCAGTAACGGCACCCCCCCCCCCAACCCAGCGCCTTGAGACCCTACGGGTGAGTAGTGCGCTCTACAAATGACCTGATTGATTGATTGATTGATCCAGTCTGCGATGTCTTTCATTCCGTCCTGGAAGCTGGCTCTGGCGGAGGTGGGGTCGTTGGTGAGGGAGAGGATCAGTTGGGTATCGTTGGCGTAGGAGATGATGTTGAGGTTGTGCTTGCGTGCGATGGCTGCGTGGGGGCTCATGAAGACGTTGAAGAGGGTGGGGCTGAGCGAGGAGCCTTGAGGTACGCCGCAGATCTTGGTGGCTTCTGCGAGGAAGGGCGGGAGACGGACTCTTTGGGTTCTGTCGGAGAGGAAGGAGGTGATCCATTCCAGGGCCTTTCCTTGGATCCCGGCGTGGCAGAGGCGGGTTGTCAGGGTGTGGTGGCAGACCGTGTCGAACGCGGCCGAAAGGTCGAGCAGGATGAGGGCGGCGGTTTCTTCTGCCCCTGCAGCATCCGCCTCAAAACCCTCCTAGTCCGTGCTTTCAGGCCCATGTGACGCCAGTGGAGGTCAGGGTTCGCCATCACCACCTTCACTGGCGCACTGTCACATCGGACAGGTAGGTGCTGCAAATCATCCGAAGGGGCTACTCCCTCCCCTTCTATGTGACCCCTCCAGCCATGCCACCGCAGTACTGTGAGAAGTTGGCCTGATATGTAGTGCTCACTATTCTAGTGATCACTCTGTATCAATCCAAACGACCCTTATTGATGATTGGTTGTAAGTCAACCTGATAGACCAGCTATCCTAGTAGCGTGGACAAAAGCAGTCTTTAGGCTAAACTCTAGAGGGCGTGTTAAGCCAGCTGTTTTACCATCACATATACCCCTTGAACACCAAGTGAAAGGACACCACACAAGTTGTTATGAAAATAAAGGATATGTATTTATAACAAGTCTACCCAGAACTCTTTATGAGTCAGGGAGCTAAGCACAACACAAAACTCTTACGAAAATACTACAAGTTGCACAATTTACACAAATGCCCGAGGGGCACGAAAAACCATATACTTCAAAAGTGGAATGCGAAACGCTAGCAGGTACGTAACACGATCCAGAGGCTTCAGGACCGCTAGGACTACCTTACTGAACCCTCAGGTTAGGAGCAGGAGGCCTAGGGAACCCGGGTGCAGAGTGGGAACTCTTACGCGGGATGCGGGACAAAGTCTATGGATGCTAGCAATTCTAAAGTTACTGTTTCCGGACGAATCCGACTAGGTAGACTTAAAACGAAAAAGGATCTGGGCACTTGGATAGTGCACCTGTGCTGGAGTACCGAAATACTCAAGTTACCTAGCCCAGGGGCCGCGGCTGCATAGGGTTCAAGTGACGTCGGGAATCCTCGTTGTAGTCTATGGAGCCTGAAAGAAGAAGTTGCTGGCAGGCGACCAGTGAAGATGTTCGGTGTGATCCAAGGCTGGATCGGTGAAGAGGACGACCTGAAAGCAGAGGGGACTCAGTTCTTAATCACTAGCCAGTGATTGTGTGGGCACCAGGATGGTACCGGATGAAGTCACCTCGACCAGGTGAGTGGGCGACACTGGACTCTGCAGTCACACGGGCTAGGAGGCGTTGTCGGCGTCCAGGCTGGAGGTGTGAGCTGTCCCACGAGGGTGTCTGCTGTCGGCGATGCTGGATCCGAGATTGGAGCAACAAACCTTGGCAAAGGCAAGCCCACGCAGTGGAGTCAAGATGGCGTCTGGAGTGGACCAGGAGGGTCCAGGGTACTTCTTGTTGGACAAGGAGCAAGGGCCAGTCTAGGGGACCTAGACCAGCGGGAAAACCGTCGTAGTACGTCGTCAGGAGGGTCACTAGCCAACCGGCAAGTGACCGGACAACGTGGCAAGCAGCAAAGAAGCAGAAGGGCCGCACGCAGATCTCGTGGATGCTAGGGGGCTGGACTTCGGTGCTGGAGCTGCTTAGGTTTGGGGCTTCTCAAACCCCAGTACACTCACTCGAGGGTCCCTCGGAGGTCGTGCTGGTTAAGCGTCATGCAGGTCCTGAAGATGGCCGGTCCCACGGGTCTCGTGTCACCCACGAATCTCAGCTGGGCTGATGATGCAGGTAGAGGTCAGAGGTGGCAGGAAAACCGGGTCTCGTCGAGCTGGGCAGTCTTGATCCGGAGGATGGACGTGCAGCAAACCGCAAGCGCTTAGATGGTGCCTGCTGGTGCAGGGTGGCTACTCCTTAGCCACAAGGGAGAGTCTTCAGAGATGACAAGAGTTCCTTTCGTGGAAAGTAGTTCAAGTTTCAAGATGATCTAATTTGGGAAGGGGGCCTGCTCCTACCTTTATCCTAAGAAAGGGGCTGGCACGCGACTAGGTCCTGCCCATGGGTGGGACCAGGAGGGGGGTGGTTACACCCCTCTCCTTTGTCCGGTCTCTCCCCAGCTCAGGGGCTGGGGTGCCCCTGGAACTGGTTTGAGCCGGCATATGCACAGTGAGCACCGGGGTGCCACTTGCAGTCACCTTCCTTTCAGCCCTGCCTACCTGGGATACACAAAAATCCTGTCTGGGATGGTGCTGGCACCGCCCCGGACAGAAAACCCTTTGTCCAGGCCTCCTTCGCTGGAAGCACTCCCAGCAGCAGGAGGGCAGACTTGTGTCTCGGTGGCAGCATCCATTTTGTGGAGCTGAGGCTATGTCTGACTTTAACCGGGGTTCACAGTCACATACATGTCGTGTCCCTCTAGAAGGGTGGAATGCTAACCCCGTCGCCAGAATTGGCGAGGGGTTAGTATTCCAATTCGTATGACACCTTACTCGACTTGTTTTGATAATGCTATGCCAAAGTTAGCATTTAACCGCGAGGATTATAATGCACTTAAGCGTATATGGTATAGCGTTATCATGGAACAGCTATTAGGACTTGGTTCCGCAAGCTGCAAACGGGCTCAGCTCATGCCAGAGAACCATCTCACATAATTCCAAGCACTCTGCCTTCAGGATTGATAAGGCCTTCCATAGGAGTGACTGATAGGAATATATGTGTCCATTTTAGGGTTAGATATAGGAATACTATATCTAAAGCAAAGGGTGTTTACACCACCTTGCCCCAGCTGTCGTGCAGCCAGTTGTGTCTGTTTTGGATGGCCAGCCAGGGGTGGCATAATACATGCTTCAGCCCCTGGTAGGCCCTGGGTACACCTATGCCCTGGATACCTAAGGTATTCTGTACAGGGACTGATGTGGTGGCCCAGTACCAATTGGTAAATGCACCTAAGGTACATGGTTGTCAATTTAGAGAGAGAACAGCTAGGCTGTGGGTCTGATTAGCAGGCCCACAGCCAGGGAAAGTCGTAAATCAGTGAAGCAAAAAGCAAAAATCTGGGGTGGCCATGGGATTGCAGACCCCACTCTCCAACAAGTACCACCACGTGTCAGGGGATCACTTGCAACTTCTGCAAGAGGAAGTTACAGCCCTCTTGGCCAAGGGGGCCATCGAGCGCGTTCCTGGGCCAGAAGTAGGGTGTGGTTGTTACTCCCACTACTTTCTGGTACCCAAGAAGGGCAAAAGGGGCCTACGCCCTATCTTGGTCCTACGGACGTCAACGGCTTCGTCCGGAAGGAGAAGTTCAAGATGCTGACTTTGGCTCAGGTCTTAGCTGCCCCAGACCCTGGAGACTGGATGGTAGCGTTGGACTTGCAGGACGCTTATTTTCACATCCCCGTCCTGCATGCCCACCGGCGTTACCTGCGGTTCACGGTAGGCCAGGAGCACTTTGTTTACCGTGCTCCTCTTTGGCCTTACCAGCGCCCCACGGGTGTTCACGAAAGTGATGGCGGTGGTCGCAGCTCATCTGCGCAGGTTAGGGATTTCAGTCTTCCCCCTACCTCGATGACTGGTTGTTGAAGGCGGGCTTGCCCCAGACAGTCGTCAGCCACCTCCAGACTACGGCCAACATCCTGCACCTGCTGGGGTTCACCATCAATGTGCCGAAGTCACACCTGTGTCCCTCTCAGAAGCTGCTCTTCATCGGAGCGGTTCTAGACTCGGCGCAGTTTCGGGTTTATCCTCCCGAGCAGCGGGTTCGGGATATTCAGGCTCTTATTCCGATCTTTCAGCCTTTATCCCGAGTCTCGGTCAGGTTGAAGCTGCGGCTTCTGGGGGTGATGGCCTCCTGCATCCTTCTGATGCATCACGCCAGGTGGCGGATGCGGGCTCTGCAGTGGGACCTGAAGTTTCAGTGGGCCCAGCATCAAGGCAACTTGTCCGACCATGTCTTGATCTCGGAGGGCACTGCAAGACAGTTGCAGTGGTGGCTCACGGACCGCGATTGGGTCAGCGGCATATCCCTCTCCCTACCCAACCGGAGCACGTAGTTGTGACGGACGCGTCCCTCCAGGGCTGGGGGGGCCACATGGAAGAGGCGGAGATCAGAGGCCTCTGGTCTCCGGCCGAGTCCCAGCTCCACATCAACCTTTTGGAGCTGCGGGCGATCTGGTGTGCCCTGAAGGCATTCCTCCCCTCTGGCCGGGGGAGTGTAGTGCAGGTGTTCACGGACAACACCACCGCCATGTAGTACTGCAACAAACAGGGCGGGGTGGGGTCGTGGACCCTATGCCAGGAGGCTCTGTGCCTCTGGCAGTGGCTGGAACATCAGGGCGTGACCCTTGTGGTTCAACACCTGGCAGGTTCTCTGAACACCAGGGCGGACAAACTCAGCCGTCGGTGCATGATGGATCACGAATGGCGTCTGAACTCGGACATGGCGCAAGGCCTCTTTCAGCAGTGGGGAGAGCCTTGGTTAGATCTATTCACCACAGAAGAGAACGCGCAATGTCATCAGTTATGCGCGTTGGAGTTGCGGTCTATTGTACACTTTTCCGCCTATACCACTTCTGCCCATAGTGCTGAAGAATATCAGGTGCGACCGGGCCCAGGTTATCCTTGTGGCTCCGGACTGGGCACGAAGATATTGGTATCGAGAGCTACTCAGCATGTCTGCCGATCCCCCGATTCGTCTGCCTCTTCAGGAGGACCTTCTGTCGCAGCAGCAGGGGACGGTCCTCCACCCGAACCAGTCCAGTCTCCACCTACAAGCTTGGAGATTGAGCGGCGACAGTTGAGGCCATTTGACTTGCCTCCCGAAGTCTGTAATGTCATTCTGGCAGCCAGGCGTCCCTCCACGAAATCGGTATACGCCTGCAGGTGGAACAAGTTTGTGGCATGGTGCACAGCAAAGGCTGTGGATCCACTTTCTGCCCCTCTTTCAGAGGTTTTCCTCTTCCTTCTTTCTCTTGCCTAGCAGGGCTCTTCTCTGGGCACTATCAAGGGCTACCTTTCTGCCCTTTCCGCCTTCTTAAGGCTACCTGATCAACCATCCTTGTTCAAGTCCCCAATTGTAAATAGGTGTTCGAGGCATGTGGGCTGCTGAATTCATATCTGTGCATAGATCGCCACCTAGTGTTGGGTCCGGATGATTGCACTTTGTCGTATTGGAAGAGTCTTCGAAGTATCACGAGATAGGTGACTCCTCCCCTAGACTATAGTGCGCATGGGCATCTTCTCCATCCTCAGATTGTTTTTTCCCGCCATTGGGTTCGGATGCTAACTCCATAACTCCAACTTCGGAATCGAAAACAAACCTTTCTAAAGGCCTTCGACTTCAACGGTATTGTTCTCGCTCGGTACCTCTCTACTCCATCCAGCTTTCCATCTCCCATTGGGCCTTTTCGACGCCACGTGAGCCGACAGTCGATGGAAAGAAGCAATGAGGGTAACCCGGGGGATGAGCCACAACCTCTGTATGATTTCCCACAAGAACCTCAACCACAAGAGGAACCCTGGGAGGAACCGTCAGACCCTTACAACACCCACCCCATCCCTGATGTACCCTCTTATCCTACTAAGTCGTCACCTACAGATGACACCGTAGTCTTCAATAAACTCTTAGACAGGGCAGCACAATTCCACAATGTAGATATGCATAATGACCCTGTTGAGGAAAACTTCTTATTTGACACCTTCCCCACTTCAGAAAAAAGTGTTAGAACACTTCCCCTGGAGTTCTGAAACATGCACCTGACATATTTAAGGATACAGCCAGGGCACGGGTAATCAACCCCAGAATAGAAAAGAAGTATAGGGCAGCTCCTACAGACCCTACTTACATCAGGGGACAGTTACCACTAGACTCATTGGTAGTGGCCAATGCACGTAAACGGGCCAACTCCCAAACAACAGGGGAAAGCACCTCCCCCTGATAAAGAGTCAAAAATACTTGAAGCATCAGGCAAAAGGGTAGCAGCACAAGCCTCCAACTCATGGAGGATTGCTAATACACAAGCCCTACTGGCTTGTTTCGACAGGGCGCATTATGATCAACTCGAAAGCCTAATGCAACACCTGCCTGAGCCCTTTAAAGCACAAGCTAATGACCTCATACAAGAGGGAAAATTTATAACAAATGCCTCCATCAAATGCGCACTTGACGCAGCAGACACCGCAGCTAGGTCAATTAACACTAGCGTCCTATTACGCAGACATGCATGGCTGCGTATTTCCGTTTTTAAGAATGAGGTGCAGTCCACCATTCTTAACCAACCTGTCAATCAACATTTTCTATTTGGCCCTGCTGTCGACACCATTTTGGATAAGTAGAAAAAAGCCACAGAAACCGCAAAATCAATGGGGGCATTGCAATTTCAACAAGAGAGAGGCTCCTTTCGGCGCTCCTCATACAGGGCAACTACACGAGGAAATACCTCGCAAACATCTGCCTCATACAAAAGTAACACACAATGTTCCTTCACCAAGAACACAAACAGAGGAGGTTATAGGGGCAACAGTAACAAGGGAAGAGGACGTGGAGGCAATAACACCAGAGCCTCCACTGCCACAAAACAGTGACTTCGTTACGCTGCCTCCAGACCACATAACACCGGTCGGAGGCAGACTCCAACAGTTCCTACCGGTCTGGCTCGCAATTACCACGGACAGGTGGGTGAGAGAAATTATCCAGTTTGGTTATTGCCTAGAACTGACTTCTACACCACCAAACATACCACCCAGATATCGTCCTATGTCCACGGAACACATAACCCTGCTACAACAAGAGGTGAAACGCATGCTGGAAAAGGGGGCCTTAAAGCAAGTCCCTTTCCACCAGCAAGGGACAGGAGTATACTCCCTATACTTCCTAATTCCCAAGAAGGACGGCTCCCTCACGCCAATATTGGACCTCAGACCCCTAAATCAATATATACTATCGGAACACTTCCATATGATCACACTACAGCAAGTGCTCCCGTTGCTCCAACAAGGAGATTTCCTAGCAACACTGGACATCAAGGATGCGTATTTTCACATACCCATCCATCCAGCCCACAGAAAATACCTCAGGTTCACAATAGAAGGTCAACACTACCAATTCAAGGTTTGCCTTTGGGGTTACCACGGCTCCAAGAGTGTTTACAAAATGCTTAGCGACAGTGGCAGCACATCTCAGAAGGCAACACATCCATGTGTACCCCTATCTGGACGATTGGCTAATACAAGCGAAATCGTACCAAGAGTGCGCAGCACACACATCTCAAACACTTCAGTTGCTACACAGTCTAGGGTTTTCTATCAACTACCCAAAATCACATCTGCAACCATCCCACACACAGCAGTACCTGGGAGCCACTATAAATACCTCAGTGGCAAAAGCTTATCCAAACTCAGCAAGGAGATAGCCAGCATGCAGATACTCATTCAGAAATTCCTGCCACAACACACTCTGCCAGCTCGAGTCGTTATGCAGCTCATAGGCATGATGGCCTCCTGCATATTCATTGTCCCCCATGCCAGACTTCAAATGCGCCCATTACAATAATGCCTAGCACGGCAATAGAACCAGGCTCGAGGACAACTAAAAGACCTAGTGTTGGTAGACAGTCGCGCTCACAACTCTCTGCAGTGTTGGAAACCACAGAACCTTTCCAAGGGGCGACTGTTCCAAGAGCCGGTTCCACAAATAGTACTAACAGAGGACGCATCACTGACAGGCTGGGGAGCCCATCTCCTTCAATACACAGTACAAGGACTCTGGACAAACAAACAGAAAAAGCTACATATCAACCAACTAGAATTGCTAGCGATATTCCTAGCCCTGAAAGCATTTCAGAAGTACTTGTACAGCAAGACGGTGTTGATCTGGACGGACAACATGACCGCAATGTACTATATCCAGAAACAGGGAGGGACACACTCTCCACAGCTGTCCCATCTGGCACAAAGCATATGGAAGTGGACGATTCCCAAAAACATTTTTCTCCTAGCAGAACACCTTCCAGGGAAGGACAATCAGATTGCCGACCTGCTCAGCAGGCACTGCCAACAACTACACGAATGGGAGATTCACCCCCAAGTTTTCCAGCCATTCTTCGAACAGTGGGGTCACCCAGAGGTAGACCGGTTTGCCACAAAAGAAAACTCTAAATGCCAGTACTTTGCTGCCAGGTTCCCACATCCGTTGTCACAGGGCAATGCGATATGGATGAACTGGTCAGGCAGATTTGCGTACGCTTTTCCCCCATGTAGGAGAGTAGGGTCTGCTTTCCTATGGTCACCCCAATTTTTGCTTTTTGCTTCACTGGTTTTCAACTTAATGTGGCTGTGGGCCTGCTAATCAGACCCACAGCCTGCAGTTCTCTCTCTAAATTCACATCCATGTACTATAGGTACATCACCAATTTGGTATTGGACACCTTATCAGCCCCTGTACAGTGTACTATAGGTTCCCAGGGCATAGGTGCATCCAAGGCCTACCAGGGGCTGCAGCATATCTTTTGCCACCCCTGGCTGCCCATTCAAACAGACACAACTGGCTGATCACTCAGCTGGGGCAAGGTCGTGTAATATCCCCTTGCTTAGATATAGTATACCTATGTCTAAACCTATATCTGGACACATATGCACCTATAAGTCACTCCTATGGCAGGCCTTAACAATCCTGGAGGCAGAGTGCTTGGTTTTATGTGAGAAGGTGCTCTAGCATGAGCTGAGCCTGTCTGCAGCTTTCGGAACCATTTCCTTATAGCTGTTCCAGGGTATTGCCATACCAAATACTCTTAAGTGCATTATAATCCTCGCGGTTATTGCTAACTTTGGTTTGGCTTTATCAAAACATGTTGTGTAAGGTGTCATACACTTTGGAATACTACCCCCACGCCAGTTCTAGCGGCGGGGGTAGCATTCCACCCTTCTAGAGGGAAAACACATGTTACTTTACTTAAACGCGGTTAATTCTAATCAGAGCCCCAGCATCACAAAATGGATGCTGCTGCCACTGACACAAGTCTGGCCTCCTGCTGCTGACCGAAACTTGGCAGGGGAGGCCTAGACAAAGGCTTTCCTGTCACAGGGAGGTGTCACACCACCCCAGACAGGAGATAGTGGATTGAGGCAGGCAGGGCGAGTAAAACTAGACACTGCCTGGGGCACACAAGGTGTCCCATGCATAGCCCGGTTCAAACCGGTGCTGGGGCACTCCAGCCCCAGCTCTGGCGCGAAACTGGACAAAGGGAAAGGGGTGTAACCACCCCCTTCCTGGGTCCCACCCATAGGAGGGACCTAGCAGGTAATCCAGCCCCTTGATTTGGAATAAAGGAAGGAGCTGTGCCCAGGAACATTAGATTATCCTGACTGAAACTTTGATACAGAACTAAGGACCCTTCGACATCCCACTCGACGTGGAAGACTGAAGAATCTCCCTTGTGGTCAAGGAGTGACCACCCTGTGCAAACAGGCACCATCCAGCGCCCAACTGTTTGCTTTGTTGCAGTTCCCGCCGGAACTCGAGCGACAGAGATCGACAAGACCCAGCTTCCCTGACTTCTAACAGCCCGATCCACAGTCCCAGCAAATCTGAGACCCGTGGAGGCGACGTGAAGCGTGGGGCCGGCCATCTTGAAAAGACTCCGAAGTGCTGACCGTGCAGCTCCCGAGGCACCCTCGAAGCTGTGCATTGGGGTTTGAGAAGCCCCAGCCCCTAGCAGCTTGTGCACCGAAGTTCACCCCTCCACACTCCGAGTGCTGCGTGGGGCCCTTTTGCATTTTCCTGCTCGATGCGTTGGTCTGGTCACTTGCCCGTTGGCTAGTGGCCCCAGTACCGACGAATCCTTGAAACTACCCTGCTAGTCTGGTTGCTCCATGCTGGCCCTCGCTTCCCTGAAAAGGAGCAACCTCTCTGACCTTGCTGGTCCGAGTAAGAAGCGATCTTCCAATCCTGCGTGGGCTGCATTTGCCAAGGCCTGTTAACTCCGATCCGGAAGCAGGCACCTCCGACAGCGAGAGCCTTCGTGGGACAGCTCGTGATTCACTCCTGGTCATCCTCGGTGCCCCAGAGTCCACGTGGCAGCGGAGACAAGCTTCAAGACAACCACCTGATTGCGCCCGACATCGCCTGGTTCCTTCCTGGTTCCTTCCTGGTCACTGGCTAGTGACCCAGACTCTGTCCCCTCTGCTTTCAGGTACTTCACATCTTCGCTCCACCCTTGGATCCAACCGGACTCTTCTCTCCTGGCTGCCTGCAGCATCTTTTTCTCCAGGCTCCATAGAACTCCACGACGAAACCCGACACACTTTGGCACCTATGCACCCGCTTCCTGTGGGTGAGGTAATGATTGAACGCTGGTGCTCCTGTAGTGGTTTACACCTCTAGTGTCCTAGTTTTAAGTGGCTAAGTTCTAGTCCAGTCGGAAGACTTCTAAACCAGTAACTATGTAACTTTTACGCACCATTGATTTTGCATTGGTGCATGCGTGTGCTTTTAGCGCTGCACCCGAATCCCGCGGGCTACTCCAGTCCTAACTGCTGTTAGTCCAGTGTAGTCCCAGCGATTCCCGATGCCCTAGGCCTTACCACTGTTCGTCAAGTGATACTTATACCACTTATTTAGTATATGGTTTGAGTGGCCACCGGCTCTATCCATATTTGTGCAACTTTCATATGTTTAACTGTGCTTTTGTTTAAACGCTTGTGCCTCTGCACTCATAAAGAGTACAGAGGATTATTCTAGTAATAAATACATATATTTTTATAATATATAACTTGTGTGGTGTCCTTTCATTTGATATTACAGGATTGCATTTGGTAAAACAGCTGGCTTCACATGCCCTCTTGAGTTTAGCCTAAGACTGCTTAGTCCATGCTACCATTAGGATAGCTTGTCTATAAGGTTGACTTACAACCACCACCATAAGGGATTGTTTGGACTGATACAAGGTGCCCCCAGAATTGTGGACATCATACATCAGGCCAACTTCTCACACCCCAGCACCGCTGATCCCGCTGGTGGCACGCAAACTGCGACAACACTCACTCACGCTAATCCTAGTTGCTCCCACATGGGCGAGACAACCGTGGTACACAACGTTCATAGAGCTTTCAGTAGTTCCTCATCAAAGACTGTGCCTTGCTCCCCATCTTCTAACTCAGGACCATGGAGAAATCAGACACCCAGATCCCAATCAGATGAACCTAGCGATCTGGCTCCTGAGGTCTCAGAGTTTGGATACCTTAACTTGCCCCCAGACTGCATAAACATCATTAGGGAGGCAAGGCGACCAACCACACGAGCGTGCTATGCAGCTAAATGGAAGAGAGTTGTTATTTCCTGCAACAATAAACAAATCAACCCATTAGACGCTTCCATACAAAACATTATATGTTACCTGCTGCACTTACAAAGATGTAACTTAGCGTACTCTTCTATATGACCACACCTCGCTGCTATAGCAGCATACCTTCAGAACAGGCAACACCTTTCCCTGTTTAGAGTGCCAGCAATCAAAGCCTTCATGGAGGGTTTAAAAAGGGTGATCCCTCCAAGACACCCCCCCTCCCCAGTCTGGAATCTAAATATAGTACTTACCAGACTTATGGGTCCTCCTTTCGAACCTCTACACTCATGCGAACTACAATTCTTAACGTGGAAGGTTGCATTCTTGGTTGCCATTCCCTCACTCAGAAGAGTGAGCGAATTACAAGCATTAACAATCCAAGAACCTTTTATGCAAGTACATGCTAACAGGGTGGTTCTTAGAACCAACCCTAAGTTCATGCCTAAGGTTGTATCCAATTTCCATATCAACCAGTCAATAGAACTGTCAGTATTCTTTCAAAATACGCAGTCAGTAGCTGAGAAGGCCCTACACACATTAGATGTGAAAAGAGCCCTACTTTATTACATAGACAGAACTAAATCATTTAGGAAGACAAAACAACTATTTGTTGCTTTTGCACCACAACACAAAGGAAATCCTATTTCAAAGTCAGGAATAGCCAGATGGATAGTTAAATGCATTCAAATATGTTATCAAAAGGCAAAACGCACTTTAACCGTCCCCCCAAGAGCACACTCTACAAGAAAAATGGGGGCAAGCATGGCTTTCCTAGGAAATATTCCTCTTGAAGACATCTGTAAGGCAGCCACATGGACCACCATACAGACTTTCACAAAACACTACTGTGTAGACGTGCAAGCAAAACAGCAAGCTGCTGTAGGCCAGGCTGTCCTCAAAACTCTTTTTCAAACTGCTGCAGCTGGCACAGGTAGCCACCGCTAGAGGAGATACTGCTATACAGTCTATGCACAGATATGAATTCAGCAGCCCACATGCCTCGAACGGAATATGCTACTTACCAGTATTTATCTGTTCTTGGCATGTAGGGCTGCTGACATTCATATCGCCCACCCTCCTCCCCGGTGCCTGTCGCAGCTGCAGCATTATCTTTGGCATGGCCATCTCTTACTTTCCTATCTCCATCTCTGCCACAATGGCGAAAAACAATCTGAGGATGGAGAAGATGCCCATGCGCACTGTAGTCTAGGGGAGGAGTCACCTATCTCGTGATACTTCGAAGACTCTTCCAAGACAACAAAGTGCAATCATCCGGACCCAACACTAGGCGGCGATCTATGCACAGATATGAATGGCAGCAGCCCTACATGCCAAGAACAGATGCATACTGGTAAGTAGCATATTCCTTTTGAAGGACATCACACACATGTTCCCTCCTGTTCCATTCTTGATGCCCCAGTGGGACTTGAACCTTGTACTTACTTACCTGATGTGCGCTCCCTTTGAGCCACTTCATAACTGTCCTCTCCGCCTTCTTACTCTGAAGACTGCTTTCCTGGTTGCCATCACCTCTGCCAGGAGAGTGAGTGAGCTCCAAGCTCTTTCTTCCAAACCTCCTTTTTCTTTCTGTCCATCCGGACAAGGTTGTGTTGCGGACAAGATACTCTTTCCTGCCCAAGGTAGTCACAGCCTTCCACATCGGGCAGTCCATCACCTTTCCCACCTTCTTTCGGCCTCCGCATCCCTCGAAAGAGGAAGAGAGGCTCCACCGTCTGGACCCAAAACGTGCGCTCTCATTCTATCTGGATCACACGCCAGTTGTGGGTGGATGACCAACTCTTGTTGGTTACGCGGGCGCTAAGAAGGGACGGGCGGTGCACAAACAGACCATCTCTCGGTGGATCGTGTTGTGCATCCAGGCATGCTACTCTTTGGCTAAAAAGAAACCTCCAGTTGGGTTGAGGGCCCATTCCACTCGGGCCACGGCAACTACTACTGCCCTGGGCCGGCGAGTCCCCTTGCAGGACATTTGTCAGGCATCTACGTGGGCCTCGCTGCACACGTTTGCAAGACACTACTGCCTGGACAGCCAAGTCCGGAGGGATGGCTTCTTTGGCCGTTCCGTCCTCCAGGACTTTCTGGTGTGATTATTGGTTGGCAGACCCACCACCGGGGTTGGTATTGCTGGGGTATCTATTCTAAGGTAAGGAATCTATCACTAACGTGTCTCTTTCAGATGCACAAGTTACTACTTGTGTAACAATATATCTGTAAGAGACATTAGTTTGTGATAGATTCCTTACCAACCCACCCATCCTCCCCGTTCTGCGAACCGACATCTAGGGTTAAGGTCATCCCCTTTCAGGGCCCTAGTTTCATGGCACCAGTGTTGGTTTTATCATGGCTCTGCGTATCTCGCTGTGTATAAGAACTGACGTCAGCATGCGGAGGCGGCGTCTAAGTACTCCGACGACTTCATCACGGCACGGACGCGGAGCCGCGGACGACGCCTACCGACGCGCATTGGTACTGCTACGCAAAAAAATTCCGGATCCAGTCTGACGCCTGGGGATATTCTAAGGTAAGGAATCTATCACTAACTAATGTCTCTTACAGATATATCGTTACACAAGTAGTAACGTGCCACTGGCATAGGGTACCCAGCTAGAGGGGTGACTGAGGTATACCAGGGCAATGTGTTGTGGGCATGCATACAGGGATGTGTGCCATGTCGACTCTGTTTTGTTCTGCACCAAGACATGCAGCCTGCCAAGGCAGAGTGTGTGTGTGTCAGGGCACAGGGCCCCTGAGGGTGGCACAATAAGTGCTGCAGCCTTCAGGGGTCTTCTCTGGTCACAATGCCCAGGGTACCAACTACTAGGGGCTGACAGGTGGCCATAGATGCCAATTAGGTTTTGTTTCAGTACAGTTTTAGGGAAGGAACACAGGCCCTGGGTACCTGGTTGGCAGGAGCCCAGGGAACACTCAGTCAAAGCACATCAGTATTTCAGAAAAAAGTGGGGGCATACCAAGGCAAGAAAGATGGCACTTTCTCAAACTAATCTTCTCACTGTGGTGCTCCACCTTATCGGAGCCCCTGCTGTCATTTAATGACGCTCTCAATGACGTCTTACTGGGCACTTGGCCGCAGCCAGCCCCCTGTGGATAAGAACGTCGCACAGCATCATTGCCCGGCGCCAGGTGACCCTGCCTTTCTGACCACTCTTACTACGGCCGAGAGCCTGGTAATCCAAGCTTCGACGTCCCAGAGTGTCATTCCCACGGCTCCGTTGGGTAAGGACTCTAAGAAGCTGGAACAGTTCGGCAAGCGGTTGTTCTCTTCAGTTAGCTTAGGGCTGCAGTCGGTGAACACAGCATGCCTATTGAGCCACTATTCCCATGCGGTGTAGGATACAGTCGCACAGGTGTTTCCTCAGTGTCCTGAGGATGTCCAAGCAGTGCTGTCCTAAGCTGTTGCCGAAGGTAAAGATTTGGCTAAGTTTGCCATTTGGTGTGGTTTGGACTCCGCGGACACTCTCGGACAAGCGATTTCTACGACTGTGGCACTTCGTCACCACGCCTGGTTGAGGTCTACTGGGTTCTCGCCAGTTGTCCAGAGCTCGCCCATGGACATACCCTTTGATGGCACTCGCCTGTTTGGCGATAAAGCTGACAGTGCGCTGGAACGTTTTAAGGACTCTCAGGCTACAACCAAGTCCTTGGGTCTCTCTACCACATGCTCAGCCACATCTACCATTCTTAGCCACGGAAGGGGTGCCCCTGGCCGCTCGTTCCGTCAGAAGCCTACGCAGAACCAAACTCAGCACGCCCATCGGTGTGGAGGCCGCCGTGGCGGCCTATGATGCCAACGTGTGGCTCAGTCCACCTCCGCTCCCGCAGCATCTGCCTCAAAGCCTTTCTAGTCCTAGCTTCGGGGTGCACCCATGCCTGTGGGCGGCAAGATTCGACATCACCTTCCCCAATGGCGTGCTGTCACTTACGACAAGTGGGTGCTGCAACTCGTCCGGAGAGGTTACTCCCTCCCCCTCGAGTCTACCCCCCAGCCAATGCACCTCAGTTCCACTGCATGTCAGGGGATCACTTCGCGCTTCTCCAGCAGGAAGTCATGTCCCTCTTGGCCAAGGGGGCCATCGAGTGCGTTCCTGGGCCAGAAGTAGGACAAGGTTGTTATCCCACTACTTTCTGGTCCCCAAGAAGGACAAAGGGAGCTTGCGAACCATCTTGGACCTCAGGAACGTCAATCGCTTCCTCCGGAAGGAGAAGTTCAAGATGGTGACTCTGGCTCAGGTCTTGACTGCCCTCGACCCTGGAGACTGGATGGTAGTGTTGGACTTGCAGGATGCATATTTTCACATCCCTGTCCTGCCAGCCCACCGGTGTTACCTACGGTTCACGGTAGGCCAGGAGCATTTTCAGTTTGCCATGCTCCCCTTCGGCCTTACCAGTGCTCCACTGGTGTTAACGAAAATGATGGCGGTGGTCGCAGCTCACCTGCGCATGTCAGGGGTGTCAGTCTTCCCCTACCTCGACGACTGGTTGTTGAAGGCGGGCTCGCCTCAAGCAGTTGTCACCCACCTTCAGACTACGACCGACCTCCTGCATTTGGTGGGGTTCTCCATCAACGTGCAGAAGTCGCACCTGAGTCCCTCTCAAAAGCTCCCCTTCATCGGAGCGGTTCTGGATTCGACGCGGTTTCGTGTTTTTCCTATCGAGCAGCGAGTCCGGGATATTAAGGCTATGATTCTGATCTTTCAGCCTCTATCCCGGGTTTCCTTCAGGATGACCCTCCGGCTCCTGGGCCTGATGGCCTCCTGTATCCTGCTAGTGCAACATGCCAGATGGCATATGCGGGCTCTGCAGTGGAACCTGAAGTTCCAGTGGGCACAGCATCAGGGCAACCTTTCCGATCATGGCCAGATCTCGGACGGCACTGCACAACAATTGCAGTGGTGGCTCACGAATCGCGATTGGGTCAATGGCAGATCCCTCTCCCTTCCCCAACCGAAGCACACAGTTGTGATGGATGTGTCCCTCCTTGGGTGGGGAAGCCACTTGGGAGAGGTGGAGATCAGAGGCCTCTGGTCTCCGGCGGAGTCCCTGCTCCACATCAACCTTTTGGAGCTTCGGGCGATCCGACTTGCACTGAAAGCATTCCTTCCCTCTGTCTGGGGCAGTGTGGTGCAGGTGTTCACGGACAACACCATTGCCATTTGGTATTGCAACAAACAGGGTGGGGTGGTGACCTGGATCTTATGTCAGGAGGCTCTGCACCTCTGGACATGGCTGGAACATCAAGGCATTACCTTGGTGGTTCAACACTTGGCAGGTTCTCTGAATGCCAGAGCAGATTAACTCAGCCGCCGGTGCTTGATGGATCATGAATGGCATCTGAACTCCAGCAGGTCCTTCCTCTCCTTTTACTTCCACATTCCTATCCACACAGCGCACAGAAAATATCTCGGATTTGTACTAGACGGTCAGCACTACCAATTCAAGGTACTCCCATTCGGAGTCACAACAGCACCAAGGGTGTTTACCAAATGCCTAGCAGTAGTAGCAGCACACTTAAGAAGACAGCACATCCACGTCTTCCCATATCTAGACGACTGGCTCACAAAAGCCAGCTCATACAGCCAGTGTGTACAACACACTCACGCCACAATTCAACTGCTCCACAACTTGGGATTCACAGTAAATCACACCAAGTCACATCTGCAACCGTCACATGTACAACAATATCTTGGCGCTACAATAAACACCGAATTAATACTAGCCTATCCCTCTTCAGCCAGGATACCAAGTGTACAAACTCTCCTAACAAAATTCAAACTGCAACACTATCTTCCAGCTCAAGTGTTCAGACAACTCATAGGAATGATGGCATCTTGCATATTCATAGTACCTCATGCAAGATTACAAATGCAAGAGTGCTTAACACGACAATGGAACCAGGCTCATGGTCAATTAACAGACCTAGTGTTGGTAGACAGTCTGACTCATTGCTCTCTGCAAGGGTGGAGCACCAAAAACCTTTCAAGAGGCAGACTGTTTCTAAAGCCAGTTCCTCAAATAGTCATAACAGCAGACGCATCGCTCTCCGGCTGAGGAGCTCACCTACTGCATCACACCATGCAAGGCAGGTGGACAACCCAACAAAAGTTACTCCACATCAACCACTTGGAGTTACTAGCTGTATTTCTAGCCCTAAAAGCATTCTAAAAGCAAGTATCAGGCAAAGCAGTCTTAGTCCGCACAGACAATATGACAGCCATGTACTACATAAACAAACAAGGGGGGACACACTCTCTGCAGCTCTCTGTTAGCGCAGCAGATATGGAGATAGGCTATACCACTAAAGATCTTCCTCTTATCCCAACATGTTCCACGAGTACAAAACACCATAGCAGATCTGCTAAGTCGACAGACTGCAGATCCACGAGTGGGAACTTCATCCGCAAGTTCTTCAACCGTTCTTTCAACTGTGGGGATAACCTCAGATAGACCTCTTCGCCACCCACGAAAACACAAAATGCCCAAACTTCGCCGACAGATATTCACACCCGCTGTCCAAAGGCAATGCGATATGGATGACCTGGTCTGGAAAATCGGCGTACGCTTTTCCTCCTCTCCCACTACTTCCGTTAGTAGTACGCAAACTACAGCAACATTCCCTAAGACTCATTGTAGTTGCTCCAACTTGGGCCAGCCAACCGTGGTACACCACTCTGCTGCAACTTTCTGTGGTACCACACCAGAAACTAAGCCTATCTCCACGCTTATTAACGCAGAACCATGGAGAGATCAGACACCCGGACCCAGCTCAGCTCAACCTAGCGATCTGGCACCTGAAGTCATAGATTGATTACCTTAACCTCCCTCCAGAATGTATGAATGTTATTAAAGAAGCTAGACGTCCCACCACTACAGCATGTTATGCAGCTAAGTGGAAACTGTTTGTAATATACTGTCAAAACAACCACATCAATCCTTTAGATGTGTCTATTCAACACATCATAGGATACCTATTACACCTTCAAAAGTGTAATTTAGCGTACACGTCTATCAGACTGCACCTTGCTGCCATTGCAGCATACTTACAAAACAGACAACATCTATCTCTTTTTAGAGTGCCTGCCATAAAGGCTTTTATGGAAGGACTCAAAAGAATAACCCCTCCCAGAACACCCCCTTCACCAGTGTGGAACTTAAACATTGTTCTCACACGGTTAAAGAGACCTCCCTTTGAACCGTTATATAAATGTGAATTGCAATTCTTAACTTGGAAAGTAGCTTTCCTAGTAGCCATTACTTCTCTTAGAAGAGTTAGTGAACTACAAGCATTCACCATTCAAGAACCCTTTCAGCAAATGCACCATAATTAAGTTGTTCTCCGTACTAATCCTAAATTCCTTTCAAAAGTCATTTCACCCTTCCATCTAAATCAGTCTGTTGAGCTGCCTGTATTTTTCTCGCAGCCACAAACAGTCGCAGAAAGAGCTCTTCACGCCTTAGATGTCAAAAGAGCATTGCTTTACTACATTGAAAGAACACAAACTTTTCGTAAAACTAAAAACTCTGTTTCAAACAACTGCAACAGATACTGGTGGTCGCCACTAAAGGTGGGTACTTCTATACAACCTATGCACAGTGTGTAATCTGCAGCTCATATGCCTCGAACGGAAAATGCTACTGACCAGTATGCGTCTGTTCTTGGCATGTAGAGCTGCAGAGTTACACACGCCTATCTGCCTCCCCGGCTACCTTTATCTGTTCCAGTATTATCTTAATTAGATACAAATTACATGGACAGCACTACTTTGCTTGTCCAACTCCATCAAATGGCGAAAAACAATCTGGGGATGGAGCGGATGCCCATGCGCAGTATGATTCAAAGGAGGAGTCACCTATCCTGTGACTTCCAAAGACTTTCTAGAACAAAAAAGAACTGCAAACATCCGGGCCCAACACTAGGTGGCCATCTATGCACAGTGTGTAACTCTGCAGCTTTACATGCCAAGAACAGATGCATATTGGTAAGTAGCATGTTCGCGGCATATGAGCTGAAGATTGCACACTATGCATAGATGGCCACCTAGTGTTGGGCCCGGATGTTTGCAGTTTGTTTTCGACAAAAGGTCGAAAGAAGCCGCTGTGGCGCCGTAACAAGCTTCCACGCCGAAAGGTCACACTCCTGAAAGAGACTTGTTTGATCCGGACCCAAAGCAAAAGATTCTCATAAAATATCCCAAAACTGATCGATTGACATTATCAAAGAAACGACCAGCACCGGCTCCAAAGAAGGACATTGCTACCTCACCTATTCATGTACCTTCCCCGCCTCCTGCACCCAATCCCTCCCCCCATATTTAACCACCTCTCTCCCCTACACCATCTAGCACACATGATGATAATGGGGGACGACATATCCGATACAGGGGCTGATCCACAGGAGCCATATTATCCCCCAGCCTCGCCAGACCCGTGGGAAGACTATACTACTCCAGATGTCCCAAATGTACCACAGGATGACATTTACCCCGCTAGGCCCTCACCGCCAGAGGACACAATGGGGTTTAAACCATTACTGCTTAGAGCAGCACAATACCATGGGGTAGACATGCACTCCGATGCAGTAGAGGAAGACTTCCTGCTAGACACATTTGACACCGCACAAAGATCTTCAGCAATTTTGCCAATGCTCAAAGGCGTGGTTAAACACGCCTCTCAGGTCTTTAAAGACCCAGTCAGGACACGGGTTATAAAACCAAGGGTGGAGTAAAAGTATAAAGCTGCACCATCTGACCCAGCATATATAAATTGACCAGTTCCCCTAGACTCTCTAGTCGTATCTAACGCACGTAAGAGAGCTAACTCTCAAACATCAGGAGAAGCTCCCCCACCTGACAAGGAATCTAAACTCCTTGATGCATCAGGGAAAAGAACGGCCTTACAAGCAGCAAACATACGGCGCATTGCTAACACGCAAGCCTTACTAGCACGCTATGATAGGGCACATTATAATGAGCTTGAGGAAATAATGCAACATCTCCCTGATAAGTTTAAAGATAGAGCTAGTGAACTAATTCAAGAAGGAAAAATTATCACTAACACATCTATCCGCTGCATGCTAGACGCAGCAGACACAGCCTCCAGAGCCGTCAACACTAGCGTCCTGCTACGCAGGCATGCTTGCTACGTATATCTGGATTCAAGCCAGAGGTCCAAAGTGCTATACTCAATCAACCATTTGATGAGCAGCACTTATTTGGACCCGAGGTTGATGTCTCCCTCGAAAAAATGAAAAAAGACACCGACACAGCAAAATCTATGGTAGCCCTGCAGTCGCAGGATCCCAAGCATTCATTTCGTCGCTCCACATATAGAGGTGCAAACAGAGGATACTCATCCGATACACCTTCCACAGCATACAAAAGCCCCACTCAGTCTACCTACAGTAAGGGCTACCAAAGGGGAGGTTACCGCGGTAACAATAACAAAGGCAGAGGCAAGAATAACCACACCCGTTCTGCCTCCACCCCTACCCAATGTCTCCCCTCCCCTTCCCCCGCCCCATTGCACTCCTGTCGGGGAAGGATACAGCAATACCTGTCAGCCTGGAAAGACATCACATCAGACAGGTGGGTGCTTCAAATAATTCAGTCAGGTTACTGTCTAGAACTAACATCTACCCCCCCCAAACATACCACCCAAACAGCGCCCAATGTCACAATATCATTTATCGCTGCTCAAACAAGAAGTACTTTCTCTCCTGCAGAAAAATGCAATAGAGGTAGTTCCAAAACATCAAAGGAACAAAGGAGTATATTCCCTGTACTTTTTAATTTCAATCTGGGGATGGAGCCGATGCCCATGCGCAGTATCACCCAAAGGAGGAGTCACCTATCCCGTGACTTCCAAAGACTTTCTACAACAAAAACAAACTGCAAACATCCGGGCCCAACACTAGGTGGCCATCTATGCATAGTGTGAAATCCTGCAGCTCTACATGCCAAGAACAGATGCATACTGGTAAATAGCATTTTCCTTTCCTCTCATGTTACTTTTCTAACTCAGTGCTGAATACCTAGATTCAGCACTGGGACATTTCCTGCAAATAAGTAAGTACATATGTTTTGGTTATTCGTGCGATTTTTAAAGAATATTTTTAGATTTCAAAACTCCACACTTAAAAACTTTTTGGAAGAAAATTGTTAGTTATCCTATGGTGGAAAAACGGTTATCGGTACACAGGTAAGTTATCGACTGTGGGACTTGAGGCTCTGAGGTTAGACTCAGGGGTCCCCCAGGGTCAGTGATGCACTCTTGTTACACCATCAGCGGCACTAGGGCGGCCGGGTGTAGTGTGTTAAGGCCCAATGTTATCCAATGCGGGATAGGGGCCTCCAGTTGATGGCTTCTGGCTAGCAGGCCACTGGGTTGTGGGAGCAAAGCTCCTAGCGTTTAGGTCAGGGCAAATGGGGAAACAAAGTTGCACAAAAGGTGCACCCTCAGTGGCACGGAGACGGCCGGGTGCAGAGTGCTGTTTCGACGTTGTGCATCCTGTTGTTTTCAATGGAGAACCTCTGGTTTGTAAAAGCACTGCAGGCAGGGAGACAAAGGACTTCTGGGTGCAACCACCACTTAGAGAGGTAAGTTGGGAAGTTAAGGGTTGGTTAGGCACTGTTGGTTTGGGCCGTTGGGCGTCGGGTGCAGGTATGCCTTTTGGGGTCAGATCTTCTTAACAGTTCATTTTCGCGGTTAGGGGGGCCTTCTGAATTTAGACTGCAGGCACGGCTACATGCTTGAGGCAGGTCAGGGGTTGCCGGATCTCGGGTTAGGATCGCCAGGGTAACCTCTTGGTGTTTTTCCGCTCGGGCTGGGTTCGATGGGTGCAGAGTGGTCTGGATTGGCAGTTTCCGGCTTCTGCCAGAGGTTGCAGTTGGACAGCGTCCGGTGTTCACGTGAGAAGCAGTCTTTGGAAGTGAAGGCAGGCAGGTCCTCTGGGGTTTTCAAGGTTGCTGGCTGCAGGAGAGACAGGGATTTCGCAGGAGCAGGTTCGAGGGAGACAGGCCTGTAGGACTGGGGCGAAGTCAGTGGGCGTCTTCCTCTTGTTAGCTGGCTGCACAGCTGTTCGGTCCTTCTTCTTGTCGTTTCGGGATCTGAGGAAGCAAGGTTCATGGTGCCCCCGAAATACTAGATTTAGTGGTGTTACAGGTAGGTAAAGAGCAGGGACCAATAGGTCCCTTCCCTGGAGTGGGTGCACCCCCTATTTTGCCACCCTCCAGTGGGAGGGGGGTTGGAGCCTGTCCCTGGTTGGTTGGGTCCCCCAACCTCAAGTTGGCGGGGACTCAGAGTTGTGCTTCACCTCGCCTCCCCCACCTGAGGGGTGGAGTTGGCAGAGGTGGGCACACCTCTTTTCCTCACTTGTTTTTTCTGCCGGCTCTCCGCCCCAAGTGGGGGGGTAGAACCAGTGGGGACCAGTTTCTGAAAGCAGCAAATGGTCTGGGGAGGCTCACAAAGACGGCATGCCTTTGCAGCTTCCCTTTCGTGAACCCTGCCCATCCTGGGGAGGAGGCTTGGCACCTCGCCTCAGGATGTGCATTGTTTCAGGCCCCCGAGAGCAGCAGGATCTCGACCCAGGGGTCCAGAAACATGTCCGGTATTGGCAGCTGAAAGCAGTCACTCAGCCTGTGGTAGGTCGTTTTTCAGGGGGCATCTCTAAGATGCCCTCTCTGTGCATTTTTCATTAAATCCCACACTGGCATCAGTTTGGGTTTAACTTGCTGAGGAGTTTTTTACCAACCTTCTCAGTTTTCAGTGTAGCCATTATGATGCTATGGAGTTCAGAATGACCAACTCCCTGTACCATATACTCTTAATGGCAGCACTGCACTTACAATGTCTAAGAATGGACTTGGATACTGTAGGGGTACAGGGCTTATGCACTTGTACACTCACCACTGGTATAGTGCACCCAACTAGAGGGGTGACTGATCTATGCCAGGGCAGTGGGTTGTAGTCATGGCGTACAGGGATGTGTGCCATGTCAACTCTTCACTTTGTTCTGCACCAAAACATGCAGCCTGCAAATGCAGTGTGTGAGTGTGAAGTGGGGCGGCATTACGTAACTCCGCCCAGACGTCGTCTGCGTACGTGACGTCACATAAGCCCCACCCCGGCGCGCCTACGTCAGTTTTTTCTTATTCCGGGTGCAACGTGGATCCGGTCTTTGCTTGGGCCGGTTTGGGGCCCCTTATTTCCTCATCATTGTCTCTTCTTTTGGTGGAAGAGTGTGCGAATGCCTTCGGACTTAAAGACTTGCACGTCGTGTGGGCGTCTTATGTCAGCGACAGACCCTCACCTCATTTGTATGTGGTGTTTAGGGGAGGATCACGGCACCACTGATTGTGAGACGTGCCAACAGTTAAAGCCGAAGTCGCGGTGGGAGCGCCGGATGAAACTACTCGCGGCGCGTCTCTCCAGGTCGGCTTCCTCCCCACGTTCAGCCTCAGCAGACGACTTCAGATACGGCCGTGGTAGTCGTCCTTGCCCTTCTCCGATGTCGCGTGAGCGTCGATCCCTGGTGGGTAAGTGTTTCAGTTTTTCCCCGGGTCTGGTGTCTGGCCTGCCAGGGGCGTGGGCTCTCCGCAGATGATGCGGCCCGCGTGTCATCCTATCCACCGTTTCCCAGTGATGGGGCGTCGAGAGTCCAGATGGAGACATACGCATCGGCTTTGCAGGCCTCGCTGGCATCTCCTCCTCCTTCCCCTCCTGGGCCGTCAGTGGATCCCTTGCCTTGCGCGGGGCCCTCCGCGGCGCCGCCAGAGGGTCCGGCCCTGGCGCCGACTGGCTCGGATCCAGTCTTGGAGGATGTTGTGCTGTTGGAGTGCAGGCCCTCGGGGGTCTCCTTCAGAATACGGCACCACTGCTTCGCCGCATACTCCCGCGGGAGTCCCTGTGGTGTTGCAGAAGGTTGCCGGGGCTCGGGTCGCATCCCTGATCCCTGCTTGGCCCTCTGGGCAGGCGAGTGCCTCGTCCTCTGCTGAGCTGACGCCGCCGCAGTGTCGGTGACCTCTCCTCGTCCCTCTCTGGGTCGAGGCTGGGTGGGGCCCCCTCGTCCCTCTCCGGGCCCTCTCAGCCCTCCCGCGGGTGGCTGCCTGGTCGTAGGGCGAGTCGTCCCTGGCGCCGCTGCATGGGTTGCCGGGTCACCTCTGCCACATTCTGGGACGAGGCTGGCGAAGGGCTTTGTGTCACTCCCCCGGACCTTCTCGATTGTCCACGCAGGCGGCTGCCTCGTCAGAGGTAGAGTCGACGTTGTTCCGGCGCCACCCCTTGGCCAGTTCGGCTCCGGCTCCACTCCCCGGCGCGGTGTGACTTGGAGGAGCCCTATCCAGCGTCTCCCTCAGCGCTGGATGGTGTGGATGTCCTGCCTCAGGCGGCGGACTTTACGGCTCCACACAGAGGTCGTGCCGTGGATTCGTCTTCGGACGCTCCCTCTTCTCCGGAGGCTGGCTGCATATTGGTGTCGTCCTCACCGGAGACTGGCCGCCGTGTGGTTTCTTTTTCACAGGTGTCGACGAAGGGTGGCTCCCTACCATTTCTGAGGCCGAGTTGTTCGTCGGAGGAGCGACCGGTCCCCCATTCTTCGGTTCCTGCTGACTCCAGGTCTGGTCTTTGCCTGTCCCGCTTGGCTTCGGGGAAGGCCATCTTAATTTGCAGCCTTTGCTAACCGAGGAGCTTCTTGTCCCACCGCAGGGCCCTACAGAGGCGGGTGCGGCCTTCGCTCACGCGTTGTCCACGGCTGTTGGCATTTTGCGCATGGGTGACCCGATTGCTCTTTTCCCGGCGGACCATCTCTTGGAGGTTCTCCACCAGGGCTCTGGTGGGAGGGAGATCTTGCTTCCCTTTGAGGGTTCGCTCCTTTCTTCCCTGACGGGGACTTGGAGGCGTCCCGCCTCAGGGGATCCGGTGCCTCAACACCTTCTGCACCAGCACCGTGTGACCCGACGTGCCTTTCCCTCCACTCCACTGCGGCTAGTCAACTGTTGCAGACGGGTTTTCCCTCCTTGCCGCCACTGTTGACTCCGTGGTCCAGGGAGGCTCACTGTCTAGACTCTTGGAGGCGCAAAATGTTCGCCTCGACCAGCGCTGCCCTGCGGGCCCTGAACACCTTGTGTGTATTGGCTAGGGCAGTGGTTCCCAAACGTTTGACCTATTAAGACCCCCATTGAGTCACCACTGGAAGCCGGGGACGCCCAAGCAATCTGTATGAGTTAAATTTAAAATATTAAAACAGTAATTTAAAAAAAACACGTGTGCACACAAATCAAATACTCAAAGTACTAAGGATTTTGGGGCCTGATGTACGACCATTTTGCCCCAGTATTGGAACTTTCATAGATTCCCATGCTTTGTATCATTCCCCGTCGTCGGAATGGGAGCCTCGGTAGTATAAAAACCATAGAAACAAAAGAGAAACCTAGGCCTAGGCCTCATCTCATTTTGTATTCTATCCACCTCTTTTTGTGAAAAAGAGACCAAACTTTTGCCAGGACCAATCAGAGCAGCCTCACCCTCTAGAACCTTCCTGAGAGAGCTCAGAGCCTCAGATTTTTCTACCGCACGTTGTGCTAGGGAGTCTCCACTGAGCTCTGCTCAGTTTTCACTGTTTTTCTACTTATTTCTTCAAGTTTCTGCTTCAAATCGTCATGTCTGACAAGGAGAAGAAGGCCTTATTCAGGTCCTGTGCCTCTTGTGGCAAGAAACGTCTTTTTGTGGAGGATAAGCACGATAATTGCATCTATTGCTTATATCCTGACCACAAGGCCACAGACTGCAAGATCTGCAGGACTTTCTCGAACAAGACTCTTCGGGACAGAGAAGGCCGGCTACTTACCTGGCTTCAGAAGATGAAGACACGCAAGGAGGTGCTCTCTTCGGATGAGGAGGATTCCGTGTCTGCTGCTTCCTCGCAAAGATCAAAGAAGAGGGGTAGGTCTCCCCCTGGTTCTTCGACATCTGAGCCCCCTCTTAAAGCCCCTCACAAGATCTCTGACAGGTCTGAGAGGGCTGGTCCCCTTCAATCTCCTCACGAAAGTGTAAAGGAGAGGCAGGGACAGGCTACAGCAGTGGTGCCAGCCTTAAAGGACAAAAAGGAGGTGGTGATCCTTTCTCCTCCGTCCAAAAAGATCAAGCCCAGTGATAAACACTCTACTGGCACGTCAGGATCTGGGCCGGAGAAAATACAGCGTCCGTCGACGACGAGAACACCAGGTACGTCGACGACTGTGACTTTGGCTAAAGTTCCCGCTGTTTCTGTGGCTCCGTCGACGGGCTCGTCGACGGTAGCGGTGTCCACGACGACGACTTCGTCGACGTTCAAGGTTCCGAGCTCGTCGACGATGATGGCTTCCACGTCGACGACGACTAGCAGGCCGCTGTCGACGGCCGCAACGACGACGAAGACTACGTCGACGACGTCGACGACGACGGCTTCCACGTCGACGACGATGATAATGACGACGAGTTCGTCGACGAGACCGTCGACGGTGGTCCCATCGACGACGAGGATTGTGTCGACGAAGGCTGTGGTGCAGTCGACGGTTACAGTAACTGATGCTCCGACGACGACGTCGTCGTCGACGAGACCGTCGACGGTCCAAAAATTGCATTTTCCAGTTCAGAGAATGAAAATCACGCCGGAGATGACGTCTCCGCGACGAGTCTCTTCCCATCTACCGACAATGCTGTTAGATGATGAGTCTGACGAGGATGAGTTTCAGGACAATTATGGACCTGCCTATAGTCCCTCGGACTTGAACGTAAAGTTGCAGGAGACGGACACGGAGGAGTATTTCGACCAGGCAGGTGGCCAACAACTACATCCTTATGTTGTGGAAGAGCGACATCCGCCGAGTTTGGGACAAGGCATGGTAGCCATGCCCTCCTCTCTCATTTCGGATCTTCAGGACATGCTTCAGGATTATCGTAAAAGGTTTCCGTCAGACCCTTCCGGACAGACTACGTTTTTTCCACTTCCACCACAGCCGCAAGTGCAGCCGGCTACTAGTGTTCCGGTGGTACCCTCCACACCACCGCCAGTGACACCTTTGGCCCGGGTTCCCACACCAGATCCCGTACCACTGCCCGATGCCCATCAGGATACCTCTTCAGATGAGGAGGTTGTTCCAGTGGATCCCTTGATGGATCCGTTACAGGACCCTGACCCGGATCAGGGGGACAATGACCCGCAAGACCCAAATGCTGCTGGTCGTGACACTTCCATCTCCCCTCCGGTGGATATAGGGGGTTTTCATCATCTGATGGAACGGGCTGCTAAGAGGTTTGGACTACCTATTTCAAGAGAGGAATCGGAATGTTTCCTTTATGACTTTAAGGAACAACACCAACGCTCTGTCAAATCTATTCCCATTATAGAGCATGTATGGGAGGAGGGCATGAAGATCATGCAGAGTCCTGCCACGGTGATTCCAGTCCTCCCCAGACTGGAGAAGAAATATAAAGCTCCTGAAGGCAGTCCAGCTTGCCTTATTGGTCAGCCAAAGCCTGACTCGGTGATTTCTCAGGCGGCACAAAGCAAGTCAAAGAATCCGTCCACACCGTTGACCACTCCTCCGGACAAAGACGGCAGACGTCTGGATAATGTTGGAAAACGATTTTCCTCTATGGCCAGCTTACTGGTTAGAGCGGCGAATGCCCTTGCCATCTTAGGCCGTTACGACCGCCAGATGTGGTGCGACATGGAACCCTTCGTGGACCTATTACCTGAGCCCACTAAGGAGGACGCCAAGAAGGTGCTGGCGGAAGGAGAGAAATCGTCTGCAGAAGTGATTGACTGCGCAATGGACATTGCTTCCACGGCCTTCCGGGCCTTGGCCGGCTCCGCCGTCTTACGGCGTCAGGGTTGGCTGAAGGCCACCTGGTTTCGTCAGGAGGTCCAGAACAGAGTCCTAGACCTCCCTTTTGATGGGGAGATGCTGTTCGGGAAGCATGTGGATGATACCCTACAGAATATCAAGAAGGACACAGACACAGCAAAGTCCTTGGGCTCTCTCACCTATCGCAAGGTCCCCTTTAGGGGCGCACGAGGGAGAGGATTTACATCTTACAGAGGAAACCAACAACGTTTTTCCTCGCAGTCTTCCCAGTCATATAAACCCAATTACTCGAATCAGCGACAAGGGCAATCAGCATCTTTCTCTCGCAACCCTCCGCGAGGCCGTCAACAGCGACAAGGCCGTGACAACACCAAACGACAATAGCGGCCTCCCGGCTCTACCTGCTGTTCCTCCCCTCCCGATCACATCAGTGGGGGGCAGGATATCCTTTTGTCTGGACAGTTGGATGTCAATAACATCGGACCAATGGGTCCTCAACATAGTGAAGAGTGGCCATACGTTGGAGTTTCACGACTTTCCTCCAACACGAGCTCCGGGCGCCATCCGCTCAGGACATCTAGGATTACTACATCTAGAAGCCCACCAGTTGTTCCTCAAAGGAGCGATAGAACCGGTCCCGCTCTCTCAGAGGGGCCGGGGGTTCTATTCAAGATTCTTCCTAGTGCGGAAGACGAAAGACACTTGGCGTCCCATCCTCGATCTTCGGGAGCTCAACACCTATCTCGTAAAGCTCTCCTTCAGGATGGTCACTCTCCAGGAAATTCTCCCTCTCTTAAATCCAGGCGACTACTTGGCGTCGCTGGATTTAGAAGACGCATATTTCCATATTCCAATACACCCAGCTCACAGACAATACCTTCGCTTTACAGTGGGAAAGAGCCATTTCCAGTTCAAAGTGCTTCCATTCGGCCTTCGATCGGCACCGAGAGTGTTCACCAAAGTATTGGCACCGGTGGCAGCTTTCCTTCGACGACAATCTCTCGAAGTTTTCCCTTACTTGGACGACTGGCTCGTCAAGGCACCGTCTTTCCAGGACGCTTCGCAAGCCGTGTCTACTTGCCTCCATTTGTTCCGCTGCCTGGGCCTTCAGTTGAACGAACACAAGTCAGTCCTCCTGCCTTCCAAATCTGCAAGATTCCTGGGGTCCGTGCTGGACACCACGCATTGTACGGCTCGTCCCTCAGAAGAGCGGCAACAAAAATTGATGGTTTCGGCTCAACTACTCTGCCGCAGCAAGGTCCTATCGGTCCGCCACTACAAATCCCTTCTCGGATCGATGTCCTCCTGCATACCATTAGTACCGCATTGCAGGCTAAGGATGCGTCCTCTACAGGAGGAGCTGGACAAGCAATGGCGCCAAGCAGAGGGGTCGTTCGACGACAGGGTTGTCGTAACATCAGCAATGAGAACAGCGAGCGAATGGTGGCTTCAGAAAAGCAATCTCGCCCAAGGCCTAACATTCAGGATTTCTCCTTCACCCATGGTGATGACCACGGACGCCTCGTTGGAAGGCTGGGGTGCAGTGCTCCGAGAGCTTCAAGTCAGTGGCCATTGGAGTCCAGGACAGCGGCAGTGCCATATCAATTTCCTGGAGCTGACAGCCATTCGGTTGGCCTTGCAAGCTTTTCTACCCAGAGTGGGCAATCGCTCAGTGCTGGTCCGGACGGACAATACGACGGCCATGCACTATGTAAACAAACAAGGAGGCACCAAATCGCAGACTCTGTCCGCAGAAGCTCAACGGATTTGGGATTTCGCAATTCACAACAACATCACTCTGAGAGCCGAGCACTTGGCGGGAACTCTCAATGTCAAGGCGGACGCCTTGAGTCGCCAGACGGAAGTGACTCACGAGTGGGAGTTGAATCAATCCATTCTCGACGGAGTGTTCTCAGTTTGGGGGATGCCGACCATCGACCTCTTTGCTTCGCCGGAGAACGCCAAATGCCGGTTCTACGCAAGCAAGGTTCACCATCGGGGGTCCCTAGGGAACGCTCTTTCGATGGCCTGGTACAGCGCGTTCTTTTACGCTTTTCCTCCCATTCCCCTCATTCCTCGAGTTCTCAAGAAAATGAAGGCGGAACCCTGCAGGATGATTCTAATTGCTCCAGCGTGGCCCAGACAATTCTGGTACACAGAACTGCTGCGACTCTCCCAAGCTCCTCCAATTCACTTGAGGCCCATTCCGTCCCTCTTGTCCAGGAGTCAGGGACAGGTTTTCCACCCGGATCCGAGATCCCTCCACTTGACGGCGTGGCTCCTGAACACAGAGAATTCAGTCATCTAGCTTTGTCTCGAGAATGCAGAGAGGTCTTGGCTCATGCCAGAGCACCAAGTACCAACAAGACGTACACGGCAAAATGGAAGAGATTCTGCTTGTGGTGTCAACGGGAAGGTCTCCATCCTTACACTTCCCAACCTCATCAGTTGCTGCCGTATTTGCTATCTCTGGCTAAGTCTGGTTTGGCACATTCATCAGTAAAGGTGCATCTAGCGGCCATATCAAGGTTTCGACGCAGTTCGGCAGGTCCTTCCTTATGGTCCTCTAGGGTGGTTAAACAATTCTTGAAGGGCCTATTCCGGATGTATCCGCCAGTTCGTCCTCCTCCACCAGTGTGGCAGCTCAACCTTGTCTTGGCTCAACTCATGAAAGCTCCGTTCGAGCCGGTTCACAAGGCAGACTTAAAGTTCCTCTCCTGGAAACTAGCACTCCTCTTAGCTCTAACATCGGCTAGACGAGTGAGTGAGCTTCAGGCACTCTCCATAGTGCATCCATTCCTGCAATTTACTAAACAAGGTCTGGTTCTTCGGACTAATCCCAAATTCATCCCGAAAGTGCCATCTGAGTTCCACTTGAATGAACCGGTGATTCTGAAAGCATTCTTTCCACATCCTTCTACACCTGCGGAGCGTACGCTCCATTCTTTGGACATTCAACGGTGCTTAAAGTTTTACTTGGAGCGCACACGTCCCTTTCGGAAGTCTACTCAGTTGTTTGTGTCCTACAGTGCACCTCGTAAGGGGTTGCCTTTGGCAAAGACTGGCATTTCCCGCTGGATCTCCAGTGCGATTCAATTCTGTCATCAGGAAGCGGGCAAGCCGCTGGACGGCAGAGTCCGTGCACATTCCACGAGGTCGGTGGCTTCATCTGTGGCTCTCTTTTCGGGAGTTGCCATTAAAGACATCTGCAGGGCAGCAACGTGGAGCAGTACTCATACCTTCACGAAACACTACTGCCTGGATTCTGCAGGACGAGATGATGCGGCTGTTGGCCAGGCAGTCCTGCGTAATCTGTTTCATTGAGAGGTGAGCTTTCCCTACGATCCCTCCATCCTGGTGAGCACATTTTGTTTGTTTTTACTGTACTTTATGTATTTTTCTATGGTTATGTGATGCCATGTATTTACAAAATGTGTTCATGGTGCTGTACTGCTAGCTATTCTGATACAAAGCATGGGAATCTATGAAAGTTCCAATACTGGGGCAAGAAAACAAGTTACTTACCTGTAACTTTGGTTCCCCAGTATTGGTAACTTTCATAGATTCCCATGCGCCCGCCCACCTCCCCTGGGAAAGCTCATCCTTTTACAGAGTTAGTGGCTGTTTGCACAACGGCTACGAAAATCTGAGGCTCTGAGCTCTCTCAGGAAGGTTCTAGAGGGTGAGGCTGCTCTGATTGGTCCTGGCAAAAGTTTGGTCTCTTTTTCACAAAAAGAGGTGGATAGAATACAAAATGAGATGAGGCCTAGGCCTAGGTTTCTCTTTTGTTTCTATGGTTTTTATACTACCGAGGCTCCCATTCCGACGACGGGGAATGATACAAAGCATGGGAATCTATGAAAGTTACCAATACTGGGGAACCAAAGTTACAGGTAAGTAACTTGTTTTCTTATTTAGCGACTCGCAATTGGCGTCCCAGTGCGAGTGGCAAATTGCGATTCGCTAAATGAAATGTACAACAGTGTATTTAATACTGTTTGGGATTCCCAATGGGCTCGCAAATTGCAAAGCTCATTAATATTAATGAGCCTCTCGCAATTTGCGAGCCCATTTGGAATGCCAGCCCTCCAAGGGATGGTGGCCTGCTGGGCTCAGCAGACCACCATGTCTGGGACTGCTTTTAAATAAAGCAGTTTTCTTTTAAAAAAAAATGCAGCCCGTTTTCCATGCATTTAAATAAAAAAATAAAAAAAATGAAACGTTTGTTTCATTTTTTAAGAGCAGGCAGTGGTCCCTGGGACCACTGCCAGCCCTTAAAAAATTATTTTGCATGCATTTGCAAAGGGGAAGGGGTCCCCTGGGGACCCCTTCCTATTTGCGAATGCATTACCATCTACTTGAAGTAGGTGGTAATTGCGAGTGTTTTGCGACCGCAATTGCAGTCGCAAAACATTTTTACATGGTTTTGAGACTCGCTATTTGTAAGGGGATGCCCCTTCCAAATAGCAAGTTGCAAAACCTATTTAGCAAGTCGCAAAACAATTGCTACTCGCAAAGTAGGCTATGTACATGGCCCAATAGGTTTTTTCTGATAGATACATCTGCCGTGTGGATTCCTCACCTTGTGAATATCCCCTTGCGTCAGCAACATTCGTAAATTCTTTTGTAGCTTCGCGCCGACGTGGATCCGGACATCACAGAGGCACGGCATCGCACGCGACTCCGCTGACGTCACCGACGCCTATAATAGGCCCACGCCGGCGTGATGACATCAGTTCCCTTTTTTCCGCGTTGTCGACGCTAACGGTTTTCAGGGATCGTACTGTAGCTTACAGTAACTTTGTTACTATTTTCATTGTATTTTGTCTATCTTCATACTTTTCGAGATGTCGTCGAAGAAGACTGGGTTTAAAGCTTGTGGCGAGTGTGGCAAGACTGTCTATCACCGATCCTCACGAATGCTGTGTCTGGTGTTTAAGCTCCGACCATGATGTCGAGGACTGTCTTTGCTGCAAGAAGATGACGCCGAAAGCTTTGAGAGAGAGAGAGGTGAAACTCCTTGTGGCAAAGCTTAAAAATAAGAAGGTTAAGAAATCTTCGAAGTCTCGATCTCGTCGATCGAGGTCGAGGTCTCGTTCGAGGTCGCACTCGGAGTCGTCTTCAGCTCACGCTTCGAAGTCTTCGAGGAAGAAGCACAAGAAGAGGAGCCATGAGTCGCGTCATCATTCTGGGAAGGACTCTAGTTCAAGACCGAAGTCTCAGGTCAAGCTTCCGAGTAAGGAAGTGGAGATTTCGGAATCGGAACATGATGGGGCTTCGCATCCGGGTTCACCCGAATCTCAGAAACAGGTCCATTCTCTGTTTCCATCCAATCCTTCTGGTCAGGAGGATGAAGGTGAGGAGCAGGGGGCTGGTGGAGCCGAAGTTCCAGTACCTGAGGGTTCGTCGACTCCGGTTCCTGCACCCGATGAAGAGGTCGACGTCGTATCGACTCCGCCTCCTCAGGAACAGCCACGGGGTCTGTGAGAAGTTGGCCTGATGTGCAGTGCTCACTATTCTAGTGATCACTATATATCAGTCCAAACAACCCTTATTGATGATTGGTTGTAAGTCAACCTTATAGACCAGCTATCCTAGTAGCATGGATACGAGCAGTCTAAGGCTAAGACTCTAGAGGGCGTGTTAAGCCAGCTGTTTTACCATCACATTACCCCTTGAACACCCAGTGAAAGGACACCACACAAGTGTTATGAAAATAAACAATGTATTTATTAGAATCACAACAACCCTGTACTCTTTATGAGGACAGGGTGCTAAGCACACAACAAAACTCTTACGAAAATACTTTTAAGTTAGCACGTTACACAAATGCCCGAGGGGCACGAAAAACCATATACTTTCAAAGTGGAATGCGAATTACTAGCAGGTAAGTAACGATTCTCAGAGGCTTTGGGATCGCTAGGACTGGACTACTGAACCTTTAGATTACTAGCAGGAGGCCTAGGGAACTCGGGTGCAGAGTGTGCACTCTCACGCGGGATGCGGGACAAAGTCTATGGAAGCCAGAATTCACAAAGTTAGTGTTCACGGGCGAACCCGACCTGGTAGGAAGAAAACGACAGTGGATCCTGACCCTAGGATAGTGAGGCTATGCTGGGACACCGAAGTGCCGAAGTTACCTAGCCCAGGGGCTGCAGCTGCATAGGTCTGAAAAGACGTCGGGGATCTCGTTGCCGGACCAGGAGCCTGGAAGGAAGAAGTTGCTGGCAGGCGACCAGTGAAGGAAAGTTCGATGGATCCAAGCCTGGATCAAGGAAGAAGAAACCTGAAAGCAGAGGGGACCAAGTTCTTGAATCACTAGCCAGTGATTAAGTGGGCACCAGGATGGCACCGGGCGAAGTCACCGCAGTCAGGTGAGTGGGCGCTGCTGGGCTCTGCAGTCTCTCGGACCAGGAGGCGTTGTCGGCGACCAGGATGGAGGTGCGAGCTGTCCCACGGAGGATGAAGTCGTTGGCGTCGAAGTTACCCAGGATTGGGCAACAAGCCTTGGCTAATTCAAGCCCACGCGGTGGACTCAAAATGGCGTCTTGAGTGGACCAGGAGGGTCCGGGGTGCTCCTCTTCTGGAAGGGAGCAAGGGCCAGTCTGGAGCAACCAGACCAGCAGCAGAAATGTCGTCGGGCGTCGTCAGGAAGGCCACAAGCCAACGGGCTAGTAGCCAAACAACGCGGTGAGCAGCGGAAAGCAGAAGGGCCCCACGCAGATCGTGGAGATGCTGGGGGGCTGCTCTTCGGTGCTGGAGCTGCTCAGGGTGGGGGCTTCTCGGACCCCAAAGCACTCACCAGGAATTCACTCGGCGGGCTTGCTGGAAAGAAGTCGTGCAGTCTTGCAGATGGCCGGTCCCTTGAGGTCTCGTCGCACCCACGGTTCTCAGCTGGGCTGTAGAGGTGGGTAGAGGTCAGAGGTGCCAGGGAAGCCGGGTCTCGTCGAGCTGGGCAGTCGGATTCCGGAGGAAGGACTTACAGCAGACCGCAGTGTTCTTAGATGGTGCCTGCGGATGCAGGGTGACTACTCCTTAGTCACAAGGGAGAAATCTTAGGAAGAAGTCTTGAGTTCCTTTCGCAGAAAGTAGTTTCAGGATTCAAAGATGATCTGATTTGGAAGGGGGCCAGTCTCTACCTTTATCTGGGAAAAAGGGGCTGGCACGCGACTAGGTCCTGCCCTATGGGTGGGACCAGGAGGGGGGTGGTTACACCCACTTCCTTGGCGGGCTTTTCCCCAGCACAGGGTCTGGAGTGACCCTGGAACTGGTTCCAGCCAGCCTATGCACAGTGAGCACCGGGGTGCCACGTGCAGTCACCTTCCTCTAAAGCCCTGCCTACCTACAATACACAAAACCCTGTCTGGGACGGTGCTGGCACCGCCCCTGGCAGGAAACCCTTTGTCCTTGTCTCCTGCTCTGGGAGGACTCCCAGCAGCAGGAGGGCAGACTTGTGTCTCGGTGGCAGCATCCATTTTGTGGATGCTAAGGCTCTGTCTGACTTTTAACCGGGTTATAGGTTACAGGCATGTCGTGTCCCTCTAGAAGGGTGGAATGCTAACCCCGTCGCCAGAATTGGCGAGGGGTTAGTATTCCAATTCGTATGACACCTTACTCGACATGTTTTGATAAAGCGATACCAGAGTTGGCACATAACCGCGAGGATTATAATGCACTTAAGAGTATATGGTATGCGATATCATGGAAACGGCTAAGGGATGGATCCCGAAAGCCGCAGACAGGCTCAGCTCATGCCAGAGCACCATCTCACACGATTCCAAGCACTCTGCCTTCAGGATTGTTAAGGCCTGCCATAGGAGTGACTGATAGGAGATCTGTGTGTCCATTTTAGGGTTAGATATAGGTATACTATATCTACAGCAAAGGGTGATTACACCACCTTGCCCCAGCTGTCAAGCAGCCAGTTGTGTCAGATTTGGATGGCCAGCCAGGGGTGGCATAATACATGCTGCAGCCCCTGGTAGGCCCTGGGTACACCTATGCCCTGGGTACCTAAGGTACACTGTACAGGGACTGATAAGGTGACTCAGTATCCAATTTAGATATGTACCTAAGGTACATGGAATCCATTTTACAGAGAGAGCAGTAGGCCTGGGGCCCTGAATAGCAGGGTCCCAGGTCAACTAAGTCAGAAAACCAGCAAAACACCAGGCAAAAAGTTGGGGGCAACCATAGTCAGGGATCTACCTTCCTACAGGGTCCATATCCTGAGTTTCCGTCTCCAGGTCAGGATCCTTCTCAGTTCCTGAACGCCATGTTTGGTGTCTATTCCAGGGCAATGTTCCCGTCTGGTGCACCTGTTGGTCCCACGGGTCCTATGGCCTTTAATTTAGGTGTTCCTCAGGCTTACGCCCCTGCACCCTTCATATCTTTTATGCCGGCTCTACCACCGCATTGGCATTTTCCGACACCGCCGGTGTCTTCGACGCCGGTGCCATCGATGCCGATCCCATCGACGCCGATACCTGCGACTCCGAGGCAGGATTCTGCCCGACCTCGTATGGATAGACCCCGTCCGACTTCGGGTTCGACGCCGGCACCGACCCCGTCGGAGTCGATTCCGAATCCATTGGCTTCGGTGGTGAAGGAAAGATCTCGGAGGAAGGCCCAGAGACTTCTGGAAGAAGAAAAATATGGGTATTCAGATACTGAAGAAGGAGAGTTGCAGGATTCTGAGGATCCTTTTGAGGATTTGTGTGAAGCCAGTGGGCTTGAACTATCGCCTGAATGGGAATTGGCTTCTGTGTCAAATGTTCCATCAAAGGATGTGATGCCTTATCACACTGTCATTAAGAAAGCAGCGAGTTTATTGAATATTACTCTGCCCACTGCTGATTATAGGCCTAATATTTTGACTGAGGTGCTTCATTCACCCTCATCTATCATTAAACCTATGTTGCCCTTCAACGAGGCCTTGTCTGAGCCTATTTATGAGGTCTGGAAGAAACCCTTATCTGCTCCTGCAGTTTCTAGAACAGTGGCCAGGAGATACAGAGCTGCACCAGAGGACCCTGCATTTTTATCTTCACATCCTCTTCCTGAGAGTTTGGTGATACAGGCTGCTTGCTCAAAGAAATCTGCTGGTGCTTTTCCACAGGTTCCTGGAGATAAGGAATCCAGGAAGCAAGACCAAAGTGCCAAGAAGGTTTTCTCATCAGCCAGTATGGCATTAAAGTCAACCAATGCTAAGTGTCTGATGGGAAGGTATATCCATGCTTTGATGGATTCTGTCAAGCAGTTGATTCCGAAAGTCCCTGAGGATGACAGGAAGGATTTTCAGGAAGTGGTATCGGACACTCAAGCAGCTGCGAGACAGGTCATTCAGAGTGGTCTGGACACTGCTGATTCAGTGGCAAGGGTCATGGGTTCCTCCGTGGCCACTAGGAGGGCTGCCTGGCTCAAATCTTCAGAATTCTCTGCAGACGTCCAATCTGCCTTGATGGACTTGCCTTTTGATGGATCAGGGTTGTTTGGTAAGAAGGCTGATACTGCCTTGGAGCGTTTTAAGGACAGTAGGGCCACTGCAAAATCTTTGGGTCTTCAGTCCAGGGGTACTACCGGAAGACGCTTCAGGGGATTTGGTCGATCTTCCTTTCGGTCTTACAGATCATCCCAGCAGCAGCCTCAGCAGCAGCAGAATACACTGTACAAGTCGTACAGGGGCAGACAAAGATCCCGCCTTAGAGGTCGTCAAGCTTCCTCCTCCTCCTCCTCCTCCTCTCCTTCCCAACCCTCTGCCAACGCAGCAAAGCAGCCCTAGATCCGCCATTCCGGATCATGTGGGCCCAGTGGGGGGTCGGCTTACACATTTTCTACAAGATTGGGAATTAATAACATCGGATCTTTGGGTTCTCAATCTTGTAGAGAATGGGTATGCACTTCCTTTCCAGGAATTCCCTCCCAATTACCCTCCTTGCCAGGGTTATTGTTCGGAAGACCACCTGCTTCTCCTGCAGGAAGAAGTCCTGGCACTGTTCCGAAAAGGTGCGATAGAGGTGGTTCCAGAGCAGGAAAGGGGTCAGGGGTGCTACTCCCGGTATTTCCTGATCCCCAAGAAAGATGGCAGGCTTTGGCCAATCCTGGACCTCAGGATTTTGAACCTTTACCTGAAGCAGGAAAAGTTCAAAATGCTCACTCTTGCGCAGGTTCTTCAAGCGCTGCTGGAAGAAGTCTGGATGGTGTCGATCGACTTGCAGGATGCGTATTTTCATATTCCTAGGGTGAAGTCGCACAGAAAGTATCTCCGTTTCACGGTTGGGTCACAGCACTACCAGTTTGTGGTCCTTCCGTTTGGTCTTACTACTGCACCTCGAGTCTTCACCAAGGTGATGGCAGCTCATCTCAGGAGATCGGGGATTCATGTGTTTCCGTATCTAGACGACTGGCTGATCAAAGCGGAGTCGCCGGAGAAGGTGCTCCATCATCTGCAAGAGACAACTCTGTTGTTGCACAGGTTGGGTTTTTCGATAAATGTACCCAAGTCTCACCTGGTGCCCTCACAGCGCAACCTGTTCATAGGTGCGGTACTGGACACTACTGTGTGTCGCGCATTCCCTCCTCCTCAAAGGATTCGCGACATACAGGAGATGATTCCTTTATTTTTCAATGGAGCGGTCGTTCCAGTCCTGAAGGTTCTTCGCCTGCTCGGTCTGATGGCTTCATGCATTCTGTTGGTCAACCATGCACGCTGGCACATGAGGGCGCTCCAGTGGTGCCTCCGCAGGCAGTGGTATCAACACAACGGAGATCTCAGGGAGTCAGTGAAGATCTCCAGAGAAACTGCGGCGGATCTATCTTGGTGGAGCGTGGAAGGCAATCTGTCTCAAGGGAAGCCTTTCCAACTGCCTCCATCGGTGGCCACAGTGATATCGGATGCATCCACCCTAGGGTGGGGTGCTCATCTGGGGGATCTGGAGGTCAAAGGTCTTTGGTCTCCAGAGGAAAGGTTGCTTCACATCAACCTTCTAGAATTGCGGGCGATACGTTTGGCGCTCAAGGCCTTCCTCCCTTCCCTTCGCGGTCAGTCAGTCCAGGTCCTGACGGACAACACGACCGCGATGTGGTACGTCAACAAGCAGGGAGGAGTAGGGTCGCAGTGTCTCTGCAAGGAGGCTCTGCGCCTCTGGTCCTGGGTTCAGGACCATCGGATTTGTCTGATGGCAAGTCATCTGGCCGGAGTTCTGAACGTGCGTGCAGACAGTCTCAGTCGGCAGTTCTCTGCCGATCACGAGTGGAGGCTTCACCCAGAGGTAGTTCACGACATCTTTCGGATGTGGGGGACTCCTCGGGTGGACCTGTTCGCCACTCGCGGGAATGCTCACTGCCTGTCATTCTGCAGTCTCCAGTATCCGATGCAAGGAGCCTTGGGGGACGCATTTCAGTTGAGTTGGAACTCGCAACTCCTTTACGCGTTTCCTCCCATACCCTTGATTCCTCGGGTTCTGAGGAAGATTCGCCAAGACCGGGCCCAAGTCATATTGATCGCCCCGGATTGGCCAAGAAGGGTGTGGTATTCAGACCTTCTTCACCTCTCCTCTCACCCGCCGCTCCGTCTCCCTCACAGGGCAGATCTCCTCTCTCAGATGGAGGGGCAGGTTCTACACCCCCACCTCCAGACCTTACACCTTCATGCCTGGAGATTGAGCGGGGCAACCTGATTTCTTTTTCTCTCCCTCACAATGTGGTGGATGTCATTTTGTCAGCCAGGCGTGACTCCACTAAGTCCATCTATTCTTATAGGTGGTCTAAATTTGTTGCTTGGTGCAGGGAGAAATCTATAGACCCTTTGATGTCCCATTTATCTGATGAGCTCCAGTTTGCCCTTTCTCTGGCTCAGCAGGGGCTTGCTGTTGCCACGGCGAAGGGTTATCTTTCTGCGCTGTCTGCTTTTATCTGTTTGCCTGACCAGCCTTCTCTTTTTAAGTCTCCCATTGTTTTAAGGTTTTTGAAGGGCCTCACTAATAGGTTCCCTCCTACACCTTTTATTGTGCCTCAGTGGGATTTGAATCTAGTTTTGACATTTTTAATGGGTGCTCCTTTTGAGCCTCTTCACAAATGTCACATGAGGCTTCTGACTTTCAAAACGGTTTTTCTCGTTGCAATCCCCTCGGCAAGGAGGGTAAGTGAGCTTCAAGCTCTTAGTTCCAAGCCCCCATTCCTGACCATTCATGCTGAACGAATGGTTCTTAGGACCAGGGCTGCTTTTCTGCCAAAGGTGGTGACTCCTTTCCACCTTGGTCAATCCATTACCTTTCCTACTTTTTATCCTCCCCCTCACCCTTCCAAGGAGGAGGAGAGATTACACCGTCTTGACCCCAAGAGGGCGGTGTCTTTTTACTTGGACAGGACTAAAGACTGTCGAGTGGACGACCAGCTCTTCATTGGCTTTGCTGGCTGCAAGAAAGTAAGAGCGGTCCATAAGAGGACTTTGTCGAGATGGATCGTCCTCTGCATTAAGATCTGCTACTCTTTGGCCGGTAAGGACCCACCAGAGGGTATAAGGGTTCACTCTACTAGAGCTAAGTCTTCGTCCTCTGCATTGGCTAGAGGTGTGCCTGTAGAGGATATTTGTAGAGCGGCAACTTGGTCTTCCCTCCACACTTTCGCGAAGCATTACTGCTTGGATTCCGAAGTGAGGAGGAGGGTCACTTTGCGCGCTCTGTCCTTCAGGATTTCCTGATTTAGAAGAGTGGACACCCTCCTCCGGGAGTGGGGACTGCTGTGGGACTCTATTCACAAGGTGAGGAATCCACACGGCAGATGTATCTATCAGAAGAACAAGTTACTTACCTTCGGTAACGCTTTTTCTGGTAGATATTATATCTGCCTGTGGATTCCTCACTGACCCACCCGCCTCCCCGTTGTCCACTCTTCTATGCCAGAGGTTTATATGATGTATTATTTTATGGTCAAGGATTTGTCTATTTCAAATGTTTTATTGCATTTGCTTCACACTGTGTGTGTTACCTTGATTTCTATACTGCGTATACTGTGTATATGTCTACTGTCATCGGTCCGTCCGTGTGCTTCGAAGGCACGGAAAAAAGGGCGGAACTGATGTCATCACGCCGGCGTGGGCCTATTATAGGCGTCGGTGACGTCAGCGGAGTCGCGTGCGATGCCGTGCCTCTGTGACGTCCGGATCCACGTCGGCGCGAAGCTACAAAAGAATTTCCGAATGTTGCTGACGCAAGGGGATATTCACAAGGTGAGGAATCCACAGGCAGATATAGTATCTACCAGAACAAGTGTTACCGAAGGTAAGTAACTTGTTCTACATGCGCAAACGGGTTTGCGAACCCGTTTGCGCATATAAAAACGGGTCGCACATCTGGCCCTTAGTATTTTATATTGAAGGAATACCCCCTGTCACATGTATTTCCTTTGTTTTATAGCATCTCTCATACCATTGTAGGATGTCAGAGCACTCTACACCACACACACATAGAGACAATGAATCATACATGTAAATCAGTGTATAAAAAATGGTACATAAATTAAAGGGGACTACAAGGTATATTCACATGTCATTCATACTGGTAGGCATTTTTAAAGAGTGCTTGGTCTGGAAAATCACAAACTCAGGATTCAGAACATAACACAGTGGCTAGCACTGCCTTTAACATTAAAAATGTATTTCTTCCCAAATAAATATTTTTAGCAGCATCAGGGTAATGATTGACTGGGTAAAAACATAAGTTACTAACTGGTACCATGCAGTTTGCAAGCCGCTCTTTCATGACAGCTTATAGGAGGTCCCCCTGCTAGATTACGATTGTCACTTATGAAGTGCACAGTAACAAAAGTATCTCTGTGAAAAAAGCGGTAACCACGGACCTATGCACATAAAATCTGCTTTTTAAAATGCATGTTACACGTTTTTTGCAGTAGGCACATTAACCCTCTGTGCTACATTAGTTAAGTCAAAGCTGCCACTGAACAAAACTCTCCTCTCTCTCCAGCAGGTACATTAATCACTGGCATTACCTTGACACTTTTATTGTTGCTGGAACTCTGCTAATTATACACAAAACGTTGCTGTGCTTTTAAAACTGCTGCCTACGGACCACCTGGGAATGTGTCACGGACCCCTGGAGTCCGCAGACCCCAGTGTGGGAAACACTGGGCTAGGGCATCCTCTTGTTTGTGGGACCTGCAGCTTCCCAAGAGATTGTTCAGGTGGATTTACGGCATCATGCGTTGGATGGCCAGGAGCTGGCGGCGTTTATTCTCCGCTCTGGACATCTTGGAGGTGCTGGGCCAGGCCATGGCTTCCTCAGTCGCCCTCCGTCGCCATGCTTGGCTTCGGGATGGCGTGTTCCCTGAAAACATTTGGGAGCGGCTGATTGATCTTCCGTTTAATGGCAGCCTGTTCCATGTCCCGGCGGACTCCGCCATCCAGAGGTTCCTGGCAGGGCTCCATCCTCCTCCTCAGTGACTGCTGAGTTGAGCTGGTTCTGGGCATTCTTGGGCCGGTTGCCCTTGCTGTGGATTGTATTTTCTGGCCATTGATTCCTTCTTGCTGGGACTTTGACATTGTTGGCTGCTGGACGGCCCCTTGTTGACTCTGTGGGTTTTTGCTGGAGTGTTGCACAGACTTGGCCTTGAGATTAGTCCTTCTGTTTTTCCTTGAGCCTTGAGCTGCTTGTCAAGTCTTCCGCGGGGACGTTTTTCCCTGTGACTATTTGTTTTTTCCTCTGCTGCAGAAGTTCTTCCAAAGAGGGTTCCCATGTCTTGGGACTTACCATACCCTATGTGGGGTAATGGTAGCTGTTACATAGCTAAGCTCTGCTGGGGAGTGCTGGTCTCCTTTAGGTGCCTGTTCTCCATGGCATTTCTGTATGTTGCTATTGCTTCATGAGGTTGTGTGCGCAGCCCCTTGTGGTAGGGTGGCCGGGCATTTCCTATCCTTTCTGCTCTTGTTCTGAGAGCTGGGGTGCTTCTGTGCTCTTCTGGTGGTTTATGGCTGAGGTGCTGATCTGGCTGGCTTGTGCATTCCCTCTGGGTGGGCTCGCCCTATTTCCCTTGTTTCCTTGGGCCCTCTCTGCTCCTTCTTCTTGTTCCTCTGCCTGGCCATACATTGGATGGAAGCTCGGTTGCCTTGGGGGTGGAGTGGGGTGCTTCGGCCTCGCCTGCCTTGCCCTTGGTTCCTCTGTTGTAGTGTACGGTCCTCTTCAGTCTTCCTTCTTCCTCCTTCATCCCTCTTGGGGTTGCTGGTGTTCGACTTGTGGGGGGCCTCTTGCCTGGCAGGGACGAGGTTACTTCCCTGGTCCACAGGTCTGGTCCCCTGCGGGGCCCTCTGTCCAGTCCAGACTGGTGGGGTCCTTTTGCAGACCCTCCTTCCCTGTGGGTATTGCTAGGGTATCTATTCTACGTGAAGGAATCTGCGGCTAGTAGTCTATCAGATTAACGAGTTACTTACCTTTGTTAACTTTGTATCTGGTAGAGACTATTCTAGCCACAGATTCCATGGGGCCTCGCTCCCCATTCTGCGAGGACCCCATGGCTGGTCTTCGGTACTCTCCTCCCGGTGGGGGCTCTGTGTCCTGTGAGTACCTTCTTTTGCTCTTTTTCGTTTTTATTTTATTTTTTGCAGAGTTTTATATAGCGTGAATTAGACCCGAACCGAATCAGGTATCAGAGCGCTTTACATAGCACCAGTTACGTTACATGAGGTCGGACACACATTCATTTTAGGCACGGGGAGATTAAGTGATTTGCCCAGAATCACAGGAGGTTTTGGCGTTGTTACCGAGACTCGAACCCAGATCCCCAGGTCCGAGGTCGAGCGCCCTAGCCGTTAGGCCAACTCCTCTCCCCAACTCGCTCTTGACGGTGGCTCCGTCTTGTTGCTGTTCATTTCTCCTCTTTGGTCCTTTGGGAGATGGGGTCACGGTGCTCCTGTGCTCCGCTACTCTGGCTGCTGCAGGTTGGGGAGGGTTGTTTAATCTCTACCCTTCCTTCCCTCCCTCCTCTTGCTACTAGGTGTCCTGGCCCCTCTGCTACCTTTGGAGTTGGGGGTCCTCTGGTCGTGCCTTCCCCTTGTTTCCTCGGGGTGGCTGCCCTCTATGCTGGGGTGGCTGCCCTCTATGCTGGGGTGGCTGCCCTCTATGCTGGGGTGGCTGCCCTCTATGCTGGGGTGGCTGCCCTCTATGCTGGGGTGGCTGCCCTCTATGCTGGGGTGGCTGCCCTCTATGCTGGGGTGGCTGCCCTCTATGCTGGGGTGGCTGCCCTCTATGCTGGGGTGGCTGCCCTCTATGCTGGGGTGGCTGCCCTCTATGCTGAGGTGGCTGCCCTCTATGCTGAGGTGGCTTGGAGGTTGGTAGTTCCTGCCTATTGGGACTGGCTCCCCTTCCTTGTTACGGGGTGAGGGTTGTAGGCCTGCTACATGTGTCATGACTTTCACGCAGGTTCCTTGTCTCTGGGGTAGAGGGGGGGGGCTATGCACTGGCAGGGTGGCTGCTCAGGGCTCTCCTATGTTCTTCCTCTGTTTCTGCAGTGTTTCACTGTTCCTTATGGTGTCTTCCTCTTTTTCTTTTTTATATACTCTTTCGCACACTGTTCCCATACTCCCAGTTTTTTGTCTGGTGGCTCCGCATTGTGGTGTGGAAAAGTTCTCCGAAAAAAAAATGACGTAGGCACGCCGGGGTGGGGTTTATATGACCTCGCTGACCGCTTATGCGGACGACGCCTGGGCGGAGTTGCGTCATGGCGCCACGCCTCCGGTGCGCAGGGATGCTATGGCAAAAAGTTTCCGGAACCAGTCTCACGCCTGGGGATAATTCTACGCGAAGGAATCTGCGGCTAGAATCGTCTCTACCAGGTACATCGTTACCGAAGGTAAGTAACTCGTACTGCAGGCAAATAAACACCACTGTTGACCTTTAAAGAGCTGGTGTTTTTTTACCCTGAACTGTTTTCTTTTTTTCTTTTACATTTGGAACTATTTGCTTTTAAGACTTGATAACTTTTATTTATTGTAAGACGACAATTTTTGTTCCACATGTTGTGGATAACCTCTGATTTCCCAAGGAGCGCCCACCTTCACTTAACCGATGATGGAGAACTTTATGCTTGTATGCTGCTCCATTGACACGTCGCAAGCATTCCACAAAGGAATCATTTAAGATGTCAGAAATTTGTGAAGATATAATTGTTTAAAAGCTTGTTTAATGTATTCATCAGATGAAACTTTCTTCCCTGTTTTGCTCTTAAACGTAATCCGCAGTTACTTAGTCAATTAGTTCATTGCCATTTTTCTAATCTTTGTTTTCTGTGTGTTGTTCATAGTGCTCATGACCTTTCCAGATGGGATATGTTTGGAAGCAATTATAAACTGTTGAAAATTGGTATTGAAAATGGTGACATGCCAGAACAGGTTTGTTTAATATATATGTATATAAATATATATATATATCAAATTCAGAATGGTTACTTTGATCTAGTGTACAAGTGACATAAAAACATTTTCTTTCATTGCAGATTGTTACTCATGCCTTGCAGTGCACACACTATGTGATACTTTGGCAGCTAGCAAAAATTTCAGAAAGTGGTTCCACAAAGGTATGTTTTTATTTCTTATATTAATCAGATCAATTTGACTCTTTTCTTTATCCTCCTACTCCTTGTTTTGTTAATCGGTGGACGTTTAACTTAGTTCTAACATTCCTAATGGTTTTGCTGTTTAAATCACTGCAAAGTTGCTCCATATGTTTGGTGGCCAATAAGATTTCCTTTGTAGTGGCCATTACCTTGTGTAAGAAAGTGCCATCTTTCTTACATGGAATGCCCCCACTTTTTGCTAAATTGCTGATGTACTTTGACTGAGTGTGCCCTGGGTTCCTGCCAACCAGGTACCCAGGGCCTGTGTTCCTTCCCTACAACTGTGTTGAAACCAAAACCCAATTGGCATCTCTGACCACAGGTCAGCCCCTGGTAAGTGGTACCCAAGGCACTGTCACCAGAGAAGACCCCCAAAGGCTGCAGCACTTATTGTGCCACCCTTGGGGCCCCTGTACCCTGACACACACACTGCCTTTGCAGGCTGAGTGTCTTGCTGCAGAACTAAACAAAGAGTCGACATGACACACATCCCGGTGTGCCATGCACACAAACACACTGCCCTGGCATACCTCATTCACCCCTCTAGCTGGGTGCACTATGCCAGTGGTGTGGGCACAGGTGCATGAGCCCTTTGCCCCTACAGTACCCAGGGCCGTTTCTGGGCACTGCAAGTGCAGTGATGCCATTAAGAGTATATGGTGCTGGAAGGTTGTCATTACGAACTCCACAGCACCATAATGGCTACACTGAAGACTGACAAGTTTGATATCAAACTTCTCAGCACAGTAAACCCACACGGATGCCAGTGTGAGATTTATTGTAAAATGCACTACAGATGGCACCCTAGAGGTGCCGCCCGAAACCTAACCAACTCCCAGTGTCCTGACTGCATGGCTACAGAGGCTGCCACTACCAGACATGTTTCTGGACCCCTGGGTCGAGAGCTTGCCGCTCTCAGGGGCCTGAAACCATGCACATCCTGGGACGAGGTGCCAAACCTCCTCCCCCAGGACGGGCAGGGGAAGCTTCAAAGGAATGCTGCCTTTTTTGAGCTTCCCCAGGCCAATTGCTGTACTTACAACTGGCCCCCACCAGTTCTGACCCCCACTCAGGCGGGAAGACAGGCGGGAAACTAAGTGAGGAAAGGGCGTGTGCCAGCCTGTGCCAACTCCACCCCTCAGGTGGGAGAGAAGAGGTGAACCACAACTCCAGGCTTCCGCCATTTTTGAGGATGGGTAGCCCTACCCAATCAGAGCTAGGCCCCTGCCCCCCTCCCACAGGAGAGGTGCAGGATAGGGGGTGTACTCATCCCAGAACAGGGACCCATTGATCCTTGCCCTACCTGTAACGCCCCTAAATTTAGTATTTAAGGGCACCCTGAACCTTCCTACCTCCGATCCCGATTTTGAAACAAGAAGAAGAACAAGAAACAAGACCACCTGAACCTGCTCCTGCTAAAACCCTGGTGTCCCCTGCGGACAGCAACCTCTAGAACCCTGGACGACATGCCTGCCATGCTCATCTAAAGACTGGGACTCCCATGAGCAGTGGTTCTGCCCAAACAGCAACAACCCCTGGTGCCAGCCAGGAACTGCAAATCCAGCACACTCGCACCCGCCGTGCCTGGCCCGTGCCTGAGTGGATAAAGACCCTGAGGACATCCCTCCGGCGACTGTGACCCGGAATCCAGTGCCCAAAGACCCTCCTCGACGATCCTGATGACGCCTGCAGCCTCACAACAAGGGACCCCTCCAACTGCGACCAGCTGAGGGTAAGTTTTCCCGACGTCCAAAGACACCCCTGCTCCCGGCGTCCCACGACCCCCTGTGCCCAACTCCTGGGTGTCTACCTATCCTCCAAGATCCCAACTTACCTCTCGAGTGGTGGTCGCACCTGAAGAATCTCCGTCCCCGAACCTGCAGCCTTTGTGCAGCTGGAAGTGCAGCAACTACCCTACTTCCCCACTTGCCCTGTGTATGTGACCAGGAGCTCCGCTCCCACAGCCGCGTGGCCTGCCTGCTAGAAGGCCGAAGGCCCCCTATCCTCCACAGGATAACATTGGGCCTACTCACTCTACACCCGGCTGCCCCTGTGCCGCTGAGGGTGTAACAACTGTACCTACCCGACCCTATGAGACCCCTGAGTCCATGCCCAGAACCTTAACTCTGCCAGTCGAGTACTTACCCAAAAGTCGATAGCTCGCTTTTCTTCCATAGGGTAAGATTGACTGGTTTTCAGTGTGGAGTTTTGAAACTTTAAAATATTCACAAAAAATCAGCCGAACAACGAATTCCGATTTACTTACCTGTTATCAGGAGAGATCCCAGTGCTGAATCTTTCAGCCCAGCACTGAAACTGAAAATTAATAATAACCATGATTTACTGTTAACTAAATTTTCATCCATAGGAAACCATTGTCTGGTTTTCACCAGAAAAACTTGTCCAATTTTCAAACTTAAAAATATTCCTTAAAAATCGCCAGAATGACTTAAACGCATTCTTTCAATTGTTTACAGGAGATATACCAGTGCTGGATCCAGGATCCGATTCAGAAAAGGGGGTGGTGATGAACAGAGTGTCTGAATCAAGCAGACCACTCTTACCCAGTCCAAAGATCAGGGCTTGATCCATCACCGTTATTTAGCTCACTGCCCCATCCCAGCTCAGAACCTGGCTATATGCAAATTAGTCTGTCCCTGGCCCAGTGCATCATGGGAACAGGGCAGACCAAACTACTAAGCCAATTCTTCACCAGAAAGGAGACAAGCTACCGGGGACCGGTTTCTGGCATTTCAGCCTCGTCGGCCCGGCTTGCTTAAATCCTGATGGAGCAGTGAGCAAGGGACTCATGTCTGAGTATACCCTGCCACACCTATAGTGGCCAAAAACGATTCAGAAAAGGGGGTGGTGATGAACAGAGTGTCTGAATCAAGCAGACCACTCTTACCCAGTCCAAAGATCAGGGCTTGATCCTTCACCGTTATTTAGCTCACTGCCCCATCCCAGCTCAGAACCTGGCTATATGCTACTGCCGGTTCTACTGCCGGGGCACAACCGGCAGTAGGACCAGGGGCACAACCGGCAGTAGGACCAGGCACGCCGGCTGTGCCCCGCGAGCTGACTTCTGACCCGCGGCTGTTCATCGACATTGTTCGAACTACGGCGACGGCCATTGAGCCTCCCGTCATTATCGCCTACCATTCGGAACTGCAACAACTTTAAACGCTCGGCTCCATGCCGTAACCGGCACAACAGGAATCCTCAATTATTCTAATTCTTATTGAATAATCAGGGACCCAGCATCGCTATCTAAGGAATAAGTACCTGTTCGCCCCACTACCACAAGCCCCGGCGACGCCACCAGCACCCTGTCTAAGGAGTTGTTAATATCAACTTGCCTAACCACTCAAAAGAACACCGCCAGCTTCGCCATCCGATACCTCTATCCCAGAGGCGCTCTTAAATCAGGCAAATCTAATTACATAAGTCCTGAAGATGATCCCCTTTATTAATTGAGCGAGGGATCGAAACGTCGACACCCATGAGTGGTCATACATGCTAATAGTTTATATATGTTGTTGTATGTACTACTCCAGGCGTTACTGTCAATATTCTTTACTTATAACAGTACCCTGCCTGCTCTTTTCTTTTGCCTGAAACACCCCTTTCACCCTTTCCTATTTTCTTTTCTCCTCCCGATACAGCACAGGATTGTGTCTTGCTACTGTTGTAGAAATGTATTATAATTGTTTACCTTCTAATTGTTGATAAATAAATTCCTTGCCCGGCTGGACAAGGAAGCTAAACATATAGTAGCCTATTGTGTTCTATATAGTATTTGTTCTATTTTCCAAAAAGCTAAGAACCTCTGTTCTATAAAACGCCATTCAAGAAGTGTCCTCAATGTGAGTCGAAGTTTCCCCACACCGATCTACATGAGGTGTGCAACCTTTGCCTCTCTCCGGAGCACGAGGCCAAATACTGTTCCGCTTGTGCCTCATTCCGCTCCAAGAAGACTATTCGGGACCGACGAGCTCGAAGAACCATGGCTCGCTCGTCAGCTTTGATCCCGGACAACATCTTTGAAGAGGGCGTCGACGCGCCAGAACAACAGCGACCCGAAGAAAGCGCCAGCTACTCTGATGCTGAAGACTCAGACGTCAAGGACATCACTCCAGCTCAGTGGGTCGTAAGTACACACGTTGGCCCGACCCGTCCTCGACACCCTCCAAAAAGGCTTCGGTCACACCGAGAGACTGCTTCCCACGTCCTGCCTTCGGGCCTGGCAAAGAAGCCTACTAAGCCTTCCGGCGGCTCGGGCTCGAGTCGGCCAATTCCCGGAGTCGATCCGATAACGACACTGAAAAATAAGCCACCTTCCTCATCCACGCCGACCGCTGCTTCAACACCCAAGCACTCGGCGCCGAAGATGGCACCGGCTCATCGACGTCAAAACCAAACTCTGAGCCGAGTAAAAACCTGCCTAAAGGTCCCGACTCCCATGCTTCGGAGCTGGAAAAAACCCCGGAACTGAAAAAGCACGCTCCGGTTAAGGACATTTCAAAAGGTCACAGTTCTAAGCCGAAAGACCCTAGACCTGCTATTGAGTCGGTGCCGAAAAAAACCTCTGGAACCGAGGACTTTGACACCGAAGGATCTACCCTCTACAAAAGAGCTTTTTACACCAGATCCCACACAAAATACTCTTGTAAATGATCCTAAGACTAGCCAACTGACTCTCAGCTCCAAGAAGAGACCACTAGAGGCGCCTGCATCTCCTCCTCCTCCAAAGAAGAGACATTGCAACCTCTCCATTAAGGGTCCCTTCTCCACCACCTTCCCATACTCTTCCTCCTCCTCTTCCTCCTCCTCTTCCTCCTCCTTCTCCACCACATCATTACTACACCATCCCCTAATCCAGATGATGATGTAGATACGGACTCTGATGATACAGGTGGGGGTGCACATGACCCAGTAGGGACCAATAGCCCCCCTCAGTCACCTAATCCATGGGATGATTATACCACCCCTGATGTGCCTTACGTCCCTCAAGATGATGTATATCCCTCCAGCCCTTCCACTCCAAACCCCCCCGTGCCCCTCCCCCTGGGGACACTATAGGTTTTAATCTACTAGTCCATAGGGCTGCCCAATACCATGGGGTAGACTTCCACACAGACACTGTGGAGGAAGATTTCTTATTAGACACTTTTGACACTAGGCAAAGGTCCACTTCCATTTTGCCAATGCTTAAGGGGGTCATTAAGCATGCAACAGAGGTATTTAAAGATCCTGTCAGGGATCGAGTCCTCAACCCCCCGCATTGAGAAAGAATACAAAGCTGCCCCTTTAGATCCAGTTTACATTAGAAAACCAGCACCGCTAGATTCCTTCGTAGTTTCTAACGCACGTAAACGTGCCAATTCACAAACATCAGGTGAAGCCTCACCACCAGATAAGGAATCTAAACTCCTTGACACCTCCGGCAAACGAACAGCGTCACAGTGAGCTAACATATGGCGCATTGCCAATACTCTTGGCAAGATATGACAGGGCACATTATGATGAACTGGAATCCATAATGCAGCATCTACCAGATAAATATAAACATAGGCCCATTGAACTCATACAGGAAGGTACAAATATCACCAGGGGCATTAAGTACCTCCTAGACATTGCAGTAGATGATGTGTTGAATTGGAAGGGCTCTGAACTAATTTGTTTCTCTAACTTTCTGAACAGGATATTATTGGTTGCTAAAAAACCATCAAAGAAAACCCATATTAAAAAAACTCCCTATTTCTCAGAAGCTACTTAATGTAGAAATAAAAAAACTTATAAGAGAACAATATTTGAAGCACAGACCTTTAAGATATCAGAGACTGGCGTTACTAAAAAGGAGGAGGACAAGACAGAAAAATAAGCAAAAAAAGGAAAATGAGGATTAGGTATGGTTCAAGCTGCGGGAGGCGGTCGTTAATGGCCAATCTAGACTTTTCTGGTCTCTGATCGGGGAAGGTTGTGGTCACAGATGTAGATCCTTGCCTGTCCCGATTGGAGAACAGAAATGGGTAGAATACATTCTGAACCTGTATGCTGGAAATGAAAAGGTAATAGTTCCCAATAGGGTAAAAAAGATCAACTCCAGCTTTATTCCTCCCTCGGAAAAAAAACACCGAACTAGCCATTAATGGCATGCGCTCATCTGGTGCAATGGGCCCAGACGAGCTCCCCATCTCTGTATTAAAACAGAATAGCGCCACCTGGAGTAAGATTCTTTTTCCAGTGTTTAGTTTTTGTTTTCTGCATTCCGTAATCCTTCCCTCCTGGAAGGGTAGTGTATTGATACCCCTGTATAAAAAGGGCAATAGAAATGTACCCCAAAATTTACGACAGATTGCCCTCCTTGATGCGATCGGCAAAGTCTTTTCTAAATGCCTCCTGCAATTAATCACTGAGTGGGTAGATGAGAATAATATATTGCCCCTCGAGCAGACGGGGTTTCGAAAAAGGCATAGCACCTTAGATAACCTGACCGCTTTACATGTTTTATCGGAGAAATATGTCGAGCTTCGAGGAGGGAGAATATATGCAGCATTCATAGATTTCTCCACTGCTTTTGATAAGGTGGATCGCCCTTTGCTGTAGAGAAAGCTATCGATTCTAGGCATGCCTCCCGAGCTTCTAAACTTGGTCCGGGAGCTTCACTCCGATACGTGGTGTAGAATACTCATGGGAGGGGAAAGAGGTCTTTCTCAAGCTATTCCATCTGCTAACGGGTTAAAACAAGGGTGCCTGTTGGCCCCATTACTGTTTTCGTTATATCTATCTGACCTCCCACAAACTCTTTCCTTAAGTGATGGCATCGCCCCGTCTTTGGGGGCCAAACCGATAGTATGTCTGTTATATGCAGACGATATACTAATTTTGGATTTGACCCCCTCAGGATTGAATAATCGGTTACAAGCGCTCCATGTATTTGCAGAATCCCATCACTTAAGGATAAATGTTACTAAGAGTAAAGTCATGTGTATTGCTGGAAAGAAAAAGCAAAAATATGGGAACTTTCCCTGGAATATAGGGGGCCTTCGATTGGAAGTGGTCCAATCCTATACCTTTTTGGGGAAAATAGTTTCCAGTTCATTAAGCGAGAAAGCCCATATAACCAATAACATTCGGAAGGCCATGTCCCATGAGAGGGGCCTAAATATCCTCTATAGATCTACTGGCCAGAGGCACTTTCCCTATCTATTGGAGGTTTTCAGAGCTAAAATTCCAGCTACTTTACTATATGGCATAGAATTACTTGATGTGGGGAGTTGGGGCTTTCTAAACACCACAGAGGGAAAAATCCTACGGAAATTGTGTACGGTCAATACTATGTGTACTATAGCTGCTTTTAGACTGGAATTTGGGTTACGCAGTGCATGGGTCCAGGGCCTTGCCGGGATAGTACGCTGGGTTTTCAATTTGGCGAAGGGTGATTCGGACACCTTAAGATATCTGATCCGAAAAGAACTTCTTGGACCCCTAAACGAACATTCTATAATTGTAAAGAATTTTAGATCCGCAGTCAAACTCCTGAAACTAGATGAATTGACTCTTTTTTTCTTTATCCACTTACCAGCTAAAACTGACCCTAAAACTGGCCTCCTGGAATCTAAGCTTTGCCTTGGATAAAGAGACCCTTACCGCTAAAAGGAGTCCGCTTCCTCTTATCGCCCATTACCAAATTAGAATTCCCCAACCTTATGCTTCATGGAATATCCCCCACGGTGTGCGCCGTTTTATGTTTCTCTTGAGGCAGGACTTACTCCCTCTAAATATGCTGCTATCAAAATGGTATGGATCATCAGTAAAGTGTAATCTTTGTAACAAATACAAACAAGATGTTAAACATGTGTTATTTGTTTGTCCGGCCTTAAAAAATTATCGTTTAAAATGGTTGAGACCTATTTGTTCAAAACTAAATATTCTTTCCTCTTCTGCTTTTCTCGATGCCATTTATAATCCGCCAAATGAGAGGTTCTGCTGCACAATTTTTAAAATTTTTAAAAGTTTTCTGAATATATACTAGATGTGTTCTGTTGTAATTTGTTTATAAGGATTTAAGTGTCGATCTTGGAAGATTTTATGTGGACCTCTGTCTAGAGTTCCAAAACATAAATAAATAAAAACTTGAACTTGAAACTACAAATATCACCAATACTTCCATTCGTTGTGCCTCAGATGCCGCAGATACTGCCTCAAGGGCAATTAACACCAGTGTCCTTTTGCGTAGGTATGCCTGGCTACGTATTTCAGGTTTCAAACCTGAAGTACACAATTCTATCCTCAATCAGCTATTTGATGAGAAACACCTATTTGGCCCTAATGTCGATGTATCTTTAGAGAAAACGGGAGCAATTGCAAGCTCCCAGACGTTCTTTTCATCGCTCATCATATAGATGCAACTCAAGAGGCTACTTCTCCGATAGCCCCTCCACTTCCTATAAGACCCCTAGCCAATCCACATTCACTAAAGGCTACCGAAGAGGGGGTTACATGGGCAACAACAACAAAGGCAGAGGCAAAGCGAAAAACTCCCGTTCTGCCTCCACCCCTACCCAATTACTTTCCTCCACTTCACCCCCCCCCCCCCCCTCCACCATTCCACTCCTGTGGAGGGAAGACTAGAGCAATTCCTTCCTGCCTGGACCAACATCACATCAGACAGGTGGGTGCGACAAATTATTCAATCTGAAAGAAACAGGTTAGTGTTAGATTCCTTACCTAAGAATATCCCCAGGCGTCGGACTGGATCCGGAAAGTTTTGCGTAGCAGTACCCCTGCGCGTCAGTAGGCGTCGTCTCCGGCTCCACGTCCGTCGTCGGCGTCGTTGTCCCCGGGATGACGTGGTCTGAGTACTTAGACGCCGCCCTCGCGCGCTGACGTCAGTTCTTCTTTTGTCCGCGCCAGCAATCGCAGATCCGGAAAAAACAGTACTCCTTGGTCACTTTTTGACGAACTTTTTCGATCTTTTTGATCCTGTTTCGAGTCGTAAGACTATCGGTGCCGGTAGGGATGCCCGGGTTCAAGCCCTGTGCCGATTGCAACAGACTGATGTCAGTTACCGACCCCAATCGCCGGTTCCTGTATTGCCTTGGGGCTAACCAAGACGACAAGTCGAGCCCCGACTGCCGGGCCTTGACGTCGCAGGCTAGGCGGGAGCGGTCCCGTAAGCGCCTCGAGCTCCGGCAGTCGGCCCCGCACCGTTCACGGTCCAGGTCGAGGAGGAGGTCAAAGGACCGGTCGCGGGGCCACAGTCATCGCAGCTCGGCGAATCGACACCATTCGGCGGGCTCAAAGTCCTCAGATAAGAGGCACAAGAAGTCGAAGAGACAACATCGCTCTTCCAACTCCCCCCGACGCTTGCGCGATGCGGCTGGTGGTTCGGGCGACACCGCCCACGTGGCGTCTCTGCCAACTCCATACCTGCCGGTCCCTGGGCTGAACATGACGCCGGAGGAGATCGATGCCTTCCTCATGGCCATGAGGTCGCTCTCTCCTCAGTCAGGTCCCGCTGTGGCGCCTTCGGGCCCCGCGGACCTGACTGGGAGCCCAAGCGGGCCGGGTGCTAAGGCCCTGGCGCAGTCAGGTGCTTCGGCCCCGGTGCCGTCGACGACTGGCCCCAACGCCACAGGGCCCCACCGGGTCCGGATCCTGGTAGCCGCTAGTCGACCTTACGACCCCTCCGCCGGCGCTGACCCCCAGGGTGTCGCCCTCGACGCCGTCCCAGGACGACGTCGTCCCTGGTCTCTCCCTCAGTCCGGATCCGACGTCGGGCCGAGAGAAGGGCAATTCTTCTATGATCCGGCCCCCTCTTTTGAACCTGACTATCAGGAGATGGGGGGCGAGGGGGATTGGGAGGGGTCTGAGGACCCTCTGGCACAAGAGTGCCAGTCGTTTAAGGACTGGGCAGTGGATCTAGGGGAGGCCAGTGGTTTGGACACTTCGCCCAACACTGGCTTTGTCTCCCCTCCTACCGTGGCTACGGAGGAGGGGGCTGCTTACAGCGTGGTGCTGACGAGGGCGGCCAAGGCCTTGGGTCTTGAGCTCCCTGTCGCGGCCGTGAGGACTAACCGAGGTCCTTAAACCGCAGGCAAGCTCTTCGGAGCCTCTATTGCCGTTTAATAAGGCCCTTTCTGACGTTCTGTTGGGCACTTGGTCCAGGCCCGCTACAGGTCCCCCTGTAGATCAGAACGTGGCCAGGCGCCACCGCCCGGCCCCGGGGACCCTAGCTTACTGTCCACCCACCGAGAGCCTGATTATCCAGGCCTCTAAATCCCAGACCGCATTCCCGACTGCACCACCTGATCGGGAATCCAAAAGGTATGAGTAGTTCGGTAAGAAGATGTTCTCCTCACTTAGTTTGGGGTTGCGGTCGGTCAACACCGCTTGCCTTTTGGGCCGTTCTACCCAGTCTCTGTGGGACACGTTCGCGGACGTGCTGCCAGCATGACGGGCGGAGGCCCGGGTCAAACTCCCTCAAGCACTTGCGGAAGGGCGGGAAGCAGCACGGTATTCTATCCGATGTGGGCTGGATACCACGGACTCGCTGGCCAGGGCGATTTCCACGACGGTGGCGGTTCGCTGCTACGCCTGGCTGAGGTCTGCCAACTTTCCAGCTGATTTCCAGAATTCCCTCATGGACATGCCGTTTGATGGCGGTCGCCTCTTTGGCGACAAGGCAGACAGTGCGCTTGAGCGTTTCAAGGACTCCAGGGCTACGGCCAAGTCCTTGGACCTGTCGGGCCAGCGCCAGCAGACTTCTGCCTTTCGCTCCTTTCGTGGCCAAGGAAGGGGCGCCCCCTCACGTCCTGCCAGCCACGGGCCGCAGACTAACCTCCAGCGCGGCAGCGGACGTGGTAACCGCCGTGGCGGTGCCAGGGGACTGCGGCAAGGCCAGTCCACATCCACCCCGCACCATCTGCCTCAAAGCCTTCCTAGTCCGAGCTTTCAGGCCCATTCGACGCCAGTGGAGGGCAGGGTTCGCCATCACCTCTTCCACTGGCGCATCATCACATCGGATAGGTGGGTGCTGCAAATCGTCCGAAGGGGCTACTCCCTCCCCTTCGAGGTGACCCCTCCAGCCATGCCACGCAGTACCACCGCGTGTCGGAGGATCACTTGCAAATTCTACAAGAGGAAGTTACTGCCCTCTTGGCCAAGGGGGCCATCAAGCACGTTCCTGGGCCAGAAGTAGGGTGTGACTGTTACTCCCACTACTTTCTGGTACCCAAGAAGGGCAAGGGGGGCCTCCGCCCTATCTTGGATCTACGGAACGTCAACGGCTTCCTCCGAAAGGAGAAGTTCAAGATGCTGACGCTGGCTCAGGTCTTGGACCCAGGAGACTGGATGGTAGCGTTGGACTTGCAGGACGCTTATTTCCACATCCCCGTCCTGCCGGCGCTACCTGCGGTTCACGGTTGGCCACGAGCACTTTCAGTTTACCGTGCTCCCCTTCGGCCTTACCAGCGCCCCACGGGTGTTCACAAAGGTGATGGCGATGGTCGCAGCTCATCTGCGCAGGTTAGGGGTTTCAGTCTTCCCCTACCTCGACGACTGGTTGTTGAAGGCGGGCTCGCCCCAGACAGTCGTCAGCCACCTCCAGACTACGGCAGATTTCCTGCACCAGCTGAGGTTCTCCATCAATGTGCCAAAGTCACACCTGTGCCCCTCTCAGAAGCTCCTCTTCATCGGAGCGGTTCTGGACTCGGCGCAGTTTCGGGTTTATCCACCCGAACAGCGGGTCCAGGATATTCAGGCTCTGATTCCCATCTTTCAGCCGTTATCCCGGGTCTCGGTCAGGTTGACGCTGCGGCTTCTGGGGCTGATGGCCTCCTGCATCCTTCTGGTGCATCACGCCAGGTGGCGGATGTGGGCTCTGCAGTGGGACCTGAAGTTTCAGTGGGCCCAGCATCAGGGCAATCTGTCCGACCACGTCCTGATCTCGGAGGGCACTGCGAGACAGCTGCAGTGGTGGCTCACGGACCGCGATTGGGTCAGCGGCAGATCCCTCTCCCTTCCCCAACCGGAGCATGTAGTGGTGACGGACGCGTCCCTCCAGGGCTGGGGAGGCCACATGGGAGAGGCGGAGATCAGAGGCCTCTGGTCTCCGGCGGAGGCCCGGCTCCACATCAACCTGTTGGAGTTACGGGTGATTCGTCTAGCACTGAAGGCATTCCTCCCCTCTGTCCGGGGGAGTGCAGTGCAGGTGTTCACGGACAACACCACCGCCATGTGGTACTGCAACAAACAGGGCGGGGAGGGGTCGTGGACCCTTTGCCAGGAGGCTCTGCGCCTTTGGCAATGGCTGGAACGCCAGGGCGTGACCCTGGTGGCTCAACACCTGGTAGCATGATGGATCACGAATGGCGTCTGAACTCTGACGTGGCGCAAGGCCTCTTTCGGCAATGGGGAGAGCCTTGGTTAGATCTATTCGCCACCAAAGAGAACGTGCAATGTCATCTGTTCTGCGCGTTGGAATTTCCAAGGTGGCACTCGCTCGGAGACGCTTTTCGTCGCGAGTGGAGTTGCGGTCTGTTTTACGCCTTTCCGCCTATACCACTTCTGCCCAGAGTGCTGATGAAGAACAAGCGCGACCGGGGCATAAGTCATCCTTGTGGCTCCGGACTGGGCACGAAGGTACTGGTATCCAGAGCTACTCAGTATGTCAGTCGATCCCCCGGTTCGTCTGCCTCTTCAGGAGGACCTTCTGTCACAGCAGCAGGGGACGGTCCTCCACCCGAACCTGTCCAGTCTCCACCTCCATGCTTGGAGATTGAGCGGCGACAGTTGAGGCCATTTGACTTGCCTCCTGAAGTCTGTAACGTCATTCTGGCAGCCAGGCGTCCCTCCACAAAGTCGGTATACGCCTGCAGGTGGAACAGATTTGTGGCATGGTGCACAGCAAAGGCTGTGGATCCTCTTGCTGCCCCTCTTTCTGAGGTTCTTCTCTTCCTTCTTTCTCTTGCCCAGCAGGGCTCTGCTCTGGGCACTATCAAGGGCTACCTTTCTGCTCGTTCAGCCTTTCTCAGGCTACCTGATCAACCTAATTTGTTCAAGTCCCCTATTGTGAATAGATTTCTTGAGGGCATCACACACACGTTTCCTCTTGTTCCGTTTGTGATACCTCAGTGGGACTTGAACCTGGTTCTTACATTTCTGATGTGCGCTCCCTTTGAGCCACTTCACAACTGTCCTCTTCGCCTTCTGACTTTGAAGACTGTTTTCCTGGTTGCCATCACCTCTGCCAGGAGAGTGAGTGAGCTCCAGGCCCTTTCTTGTACTCCACCTTTTCTCTCTGTCCATCCGGACAAAGTGGTGCTGCATACCAAACCTCCTTTCCTGCCCAAGGTTGTCACGGCCTTCCACATCGGGCAGTCTATCACCTTGCCTACCTTCTTTCCGCCACCGCATCCCTCTAAAGAGGAAGAGCGGCTCCACCGTCTGGACCCAAAACGTGCGCTCTCGTTTTATTTGGATCGCACACGCCAGTTCCGGGTGGTTGACCAACTCTTTGTTGGTTACGTGGGCGCTAAGAAGGGGACAGCGGTGCACAAGAACACCATCTCCCGGTGGATCATCTTATGCATCCAGGCATGCTACTCCTTGGCTAGGAAGGAGCCCCCTGCTGGTTTGCGGGCTCATTCTACCCGAGCCACGGCGACTACCACTGCCCTGGGCAGGGGTGTGCCCTTACAAGACATCTGTCAGGCAGCTACGTGGGCATCGCTGCACACGTTTGCGAGACACTACTGCCTGGACAGCCAAGTCCGGAGGGATGGCTTCTTTGGCCGTTCCGTCCTCCAGGACTTTCTGGTGTGATTATTGGTTCGCAGACCCACCACCGGGGTTGGTATTGCTGGGGTATCTATTCTAAAGTAAGGAATCTAATACTAACATGTCTCTTTCAGATGCACAAGTTACTACTTGTGTAACGATATGTTCGAGGCATGTGGGCTGCTGAATTCATATCTATAGCATAGATCGCCGCCTAGTGTTGGGTCCGGATGATTGCACATTGTTGTCCTGGAAGTGTCTTCGAAGTATCACGAGATAGGTGGCTCCTCCCCCTGGACTACAGTGCGCATGGGCATCGACTCCATCCTCAGTTTTTTTCCGCCATTGGGTTCGGATGTAATTTCGTTATCTCCAGTTCGGAATCAACATAAACCTTTTTCATACCGTCGGTATTGTTTGCGTTCGGTGCCCGGTTCTATTCCGACTCAGTTCCCGAGTTGGATATCCGGGGAGTCGCGTGACTCTTCGGTGATCGAGGCCCAGTCGACGCAGCAAGACCCTCGACAACATGGAACGAAGCCCGTTCAAGAATTGTCCTGCGTGTGGATCCAAGTATCCCCACATCGACGTCCACCCGGTGTGCAACAAGTGCCTGTCGCCGGACCACGATGAAGCCAACTGTATGACTTGTTCCAGGTTTTGTTCGAAGAAGACGATTCGGCTTCGGCGCGCTGCGCGCATGGAGGCCCGGCAGTCGGCCCGGTGTAGGAAGGTGGATATCTGACTATGGTTATCCCCAACTTTTTTGCCTGGTGTTTTGCTGGTTTTTGACTTAGTTGGCCTGGGATCCTGCTATTCAGGGCCCCAGGCTTCCTGCTCTCTCTGTTAAAATGGACTCCATGTACCCTAGGTACATATCTAATTGGATACTGAGTCACCTTATCAGTCCCTGTACAGTGTACCTTAGGTACCCAGGGCATAGGTGTACCCAGGGCCTACCAGGGGCTGCAGCATGTATTATGCCACCCCTGGCTGGCCATCCAAAACAGACACAACTGGCTGCACGACAGCTGGGACAAGGTGGTGTAATCACCCGTTGCTTTAGATATAGTTCCCTATATCTAAACCTAAAATGGACACATATATTCCTATCAGTCACTCCTATGGAAGGCCTTATCAATCCTGAAGGCAGAGTGCTTGGAATTATGTGAGATGGTGCTCTGGCATGAGCTGAGCCCGTTTGCAGCTTGCGGAACCAAGTCCTAATAGCTGTTCCATGATAACGCTATACCATATACGCTTAAGTGCATTATAATCCTCGCGGTTAAATGCTAACTCTGGTATAACATTATCAAAACATGTCGAGTAAGGTGTCATACGAATTGGAATACTACCCCCTCGCCAATTAAGGCGACGGGGGTAGCATTCCACCATTCTAGAGGGACACGACATGTATGTAACTGTGAACCCCGGTTAAAGTTAACTCGAGCCTCAGCATCACAAAATGGATGCTGCCACCACAGACACAAGTCTGACCTCCTGCTGCTGGGAGTCCTTCCAGCGAGGGAGGCTCAGACAAAGGGTTTCCTGCCTTGGGAGATGCTAGCACCACCCCAGACAGGATTTTGTGCATTAGGTAGGCCAAGGCTGAAAGGAATGAGACATGCCTGGGGCACACAAGGTGCCCTGTACATACACCGGTTCCAACCAGTTGCTGGGTCACTCCAGCCCCAGCTGTGGCGGGAAACCGGACGAAGGATAGGGGGTGTAACCACCCCCCTTCCTGGTCCCACCCAGGGGAGGGACCTAGTCGTAGTGCAGCCCCCTTTAGCGGATTAAAGGTAGGAGCTGGTCCCATTCCCAGTTAGATTAATCTTGACAACTTCCACGAAGAAACTTTTGACCTTCGACCTCCTGAACATCAGAAGACTGAAGAATCTCCCCTATGGTTAGGGAGTGACCATCCTGCTTCGCAGGCACCATCAAGCTCCTGTGCGTTTTGCTGCAAGTCCTTCCTTCCTGGAACCCGACGACCCAGCTCAACGAGATCCGGACCTCCAGACCCCTCTGACCTCTACCCACATCCACAGCACAGCTGGTGTAGGAAGGTGGATATCTGACTATGGTTACCCCCAACTTTTTGCCTAGTGTTTTGCTGGTTTTTGACTTAGTTGGCCTGGGATCCTGCTATTCCCGACCCCAGGCTTCCTGCTCTCTGTAAAATGGACTCCGTGTACCCTAGGTACATATCTAATTGGATACTGAGTCACCTTATCAGTCCCTGTACAGTGTACCTTAGGTATCCAGGGCATAGGTGTACCCAGGGCCTACCAGGGGCTGCAGCATGTATTATGCCACCCCTGGCTGGCCATCCAAAACAGACACAACTGGCTGCACGATAGCTGTGGCAAGGTGGTGTAATCACCCTTTGCTTTAGATATAGTTCCCTATATCTAAACCTAAAATGGACACATATATTCCTATCAGTCACTCCTATGGAAGGCCTTATCAATCCTGAAGGCAGAGTGCTTGGAATTATGTGAGATGGTGCTCTGGCATGAGCTGAGCCCGTTTGCAGCTTGCGGAACCAAGTCCTAATAGCTGTTCCATGATAACGCTATACCATATACTCTTAAGTGCATTATAATCCTCGCGGTTAAATGCTAACTCCGGTATAACATTATCAAAACATGTCGAGTAAGGTGTCATACGAATTGGAATACTACCCCCTCGCCAATTCTGGCGACGGGGTTAGCATTCCACCCTTCTAGAGGGACATGACATGTATGTAACTGTATACCCCGGTTAAAGTTAACTCGAGCCTCAGCATCACAAGATGGATGCTGCCACCACAGACACAAGTCTGACCTCCTGCTGCTGGGAGTCCTTCCAGCAAGGGAGGCTCAGACAAAGGGTTTCCTGCCTTGGGAGGTGCTAGCACCACCCCAGACAGGATTTTGTGTATTAGGTAGGCCCAGGCTGAAAGGAATGGGACATGCCTGGGGCACACAAGGTGCCCTGTGCATACACCGGTTCCAACCAGTTGCTGGGGCACTCCAGCCCCAGCGGTTTGCTGCAAAGTCCTTCCATCCCGGAATCCGATGATCCAGCTCGACAAGACCCGGACCTCTAGACCTCTCTGACCTCTACCCACATCCACAGCACAGCTGGGACCCGTGGGTGCGACGAGCTACGTGGAGACGGCCATCTTGAGAAAACCTGCACAGCGCTTCCAGCACGACCACCGAGGGATCCTCGAGTGAGTGCATCAAGGTCTGAGAAGCCCTACACCGACGCAGCTCCTGCACCAAAGACCAGCCCCCCCAGCATCCACGAGATCTGCGTGGGGCCCTTTTGCCTGGTTGCTGCATCTCCTGTTGTCTGGTCACTTGCCGGCTGGCTCGTGACCTCTGAGACGACGATCCGAAGAATCCAACACTGCTAGTCTGGTCCCCCAGACTGGCCCTTGCTTCCCTGTGAACGAGAAGCACCCCGGACCCTCCTGGTCCACACCAGACGCCATCTTTGTTTCACCGCTTGGCTTGCATTAGCCAAGGCCTGTTGTCCAGATCGACGATCCGACACCGCCGACAGCAGCAGACTACGTGGGACAGCTCGTGCCTCCAGCCTGGTCGTGAAGGGCAGCTCCTGGTCCACGCAGCTACAGAGAGAAGCGACCCTTCCTTCACCTGACTGCGGCGACAGCATCTGGTTCCCTCCTGGTTCCAGCACCGCCACTGGCTAGTGACCAAGACTCTGTCCCCTTCCCTTTCAGGACTTCTCCTTCCTAGTTCCATCCTTGGAACCACCGGACTCCTCCATCTGGCTGCCTGCCAGCAACTCCTTGTTTCAGGCATCACCGGGATCAACGCAGCGAACCCGACACCACTTCAGCCCTATGCACCCGCAGCCTGTGGGTTAGGTAACTAAAGCTTCTAGGTGCTGAAGTCAGTGTTCACTATCCTAGTGTCCAGGTCCACTGTTGTTTTCCCTCCATCCAGCCGGGTTCGTCCGGAATCCGTAACTTTGTAAACTGTAGTATCCATAGACGTTGGTACGCATCCCGCGTGAGAGTTTCCACTCTGCACGTGAGTCCCGTGGGCCTCCTGCTCCTTACCTACCTAGTACGTAGCGTAGTCCCAGCGATCCTCCAGCCTCTGGATCTCCTTACAGTACTTTCTTTCCTCGCATTCCATTGTTTTTAGTATATGGTTTGTCGTGCCCCTAAGGCACACGTGTAAATATTGTGCGAACTCGTATTTCCTCCTTAGTATTGTCATGTGCTTAGCCCTCTGATCTCATAAAGAGTTCAGAGGTGTTGTTATTAATAAATATATTGTTTATTTTCATAACAACCTGTGTGGTGTCCTTTCATCTGGTATTCAAGGGGTTATATGTGGTAAAACAGCTGGCTTCACATGCCAAAAGAGTTTAGCCTAAGACTGCTATGTCCATGCTACCATTAGGATAGCTGGTCTATAAGGTTGACTTACAACCAATCACCATAAGGGTTGTTTGGACTGATACAAGGGGATCACTAGAACTAGTGAGCATCATATATCAGGCCAACTTCTCACACCCGGCACCAGTGGACATCTTCGACAACGAAGGAGCAGACGAACACGACGTTCAGATGCAGATTTCACCTCGGACGGAGGACATCGACTAAGACTATGATGCGGATGTCGAAGGCCTAGACGTAGAAGAAGTAGTCGACGAGGTAGGAGACGACAATGAGGCCTATGGGGCCATGGAAGATAGCTCGGAGGAAGAGCTATGCCCCGTTCGAACAATTACAAAGGCTCAGGTCGAGGGATCGCCACGCGGCCTTACCCAAAACCTTCTACCAGGATCCACGGCCCCGCCTTCAGGCCCGGCTACGGATACTTCGGCGGAGCCGCCATTGTCGAAAACGAAACCGAAAGTGAAACCTTCGGTGTCGACAAAACCGAAAGTGGTTGAAACGCCATCGAAACCGAAGACGTCGGCAACCTCGTCTCCGAGGTGTCGGGGCAACCCAAGCCGAAGAAAGCGGTCGACCCGGTGAAGTCGGGCAAGGGCGTCGAGCCGAAGTCCAAGAAGGGCGTCGAGCCGGAGTCAAGCAAGGGCGTCGAGCTGAAGTCCAAGAAGGGCGTCGAGCCGAAGTCCAGCAAGGGCATCGAGCCGAAGACTGGGGACCCGAAACAGGTTACCCAGGTCGCCGATCCGAAACGGTTGGCGTCGACGTCTGTCACGGAAGGGGGGCGTAGCGCCCCTAAGAAGGATGCTCCTACGCCTCGACTGGAAAAGACCAAGTCATCGATGTAGGAGAGTAGGATCTGCAATCCTATGATCACCCAGATTTTTGCTTTTTGCTTCACTGGTTTACGACTTTCCTGGCTGTGGGCCTGCTAATCAGACCCACAGCCTAGCTGTTCTCTCTACTCCAAATTGTACCCAGGTACTGAATTGGCACTGGGCCCTCTCAAGTCCCTGTAACCAGGGCTGAGGTGCACCCAGAAGTCTCCCAGGGGCTGCAGCATGTATTATGCCACCCCTGGACTGACTAACTAAATCTGACACAACTGGCTGCACGACAGCTGGGGCAAGGAGGTGTAAACACCCTTTGCTTTAGATATAGTATTCCTATATCTAAACCTAAATGGACACACATCTCCTATCAGTCACTCCTATGGCAGGCCTTAACAATCCTGAAGGCAGAGTGCTTGGAATCGTGTGAGATAGTGCTCTGGCATGAGCTGAGCCTGTCTGCGGCTTTCGGGATCTATCCCTTAGCCGTTTCCATGATATCGCATACCATATACTCTTAAGTGCATTATAATCCTCGCGGTTATATGCCAACTCTGGTATCGCTTTATCAAAACATGTCGAGTAAGGTGTCATACGAATTGGAATACTAACCCCTCGCCAATTCTGGCGACGGGGTTAGCATTCCACCCTTCTAGAGGGACACGACATGGAGGTAACCTGTAACCCCGGTTAAAGTCAGACAGAGCCTTAGCATCCACAAAATGGATGCTGCCACCGAGACACAAGTCTGCCCTCCTGCTGCTGGGAGTCCTCCCAGAGCAGGAGGCAAGGACAAAGGGTTTCCTGCCAGGGGCGGTGCCAGCACCGTCCCAGACAGGGTTTTGTGTATTCCAGGTAGGCAGGGCTACAGAGGAAGGTGACTGCAAGTGGCACCCCGGTGCTCACTGTGCATAGGCCGGCTTGAACCAGTTCCAGGGGCACACCAGCCCCTGAGCTGGGGAAAGCCCGCCAAAGGAGAGGGGTGTAACCACCCCCCTCCTAGTCCCACCCATAGGGCAGGACTTAGTCGCGTGCCAGCCCCCTTTTGCAGGATAAAGGTAGGAGCAGGCCCCCTTCCAAATTAGATCAATCTTTGAATCCTGAACCGACTTTCTACGAGAGGAACTCAAGACTCTTCCTAAGATTTCTCCCTTGTGACTAAGGAGTAGTCACCCTGCAGCAGCAGGCACCACCCAAGCATCGCGGTCTGCTGTAAGTCTCTCCTCCGGATCAAGACTGCCCAGCTCGACGAGAACCCGGCTTCCCTGGCACCTCTGACCTCAACCTACATCTTCAGCCCAGCTGAGACCCGTGGGTGCGACGAGACCTCGAGGGACCGGCCATCATCAAGACTGCACGACGCTTGTCCAGCACGACCACCGAGTGACCCTCGACTGAGTGCTTTGGGGTAAGAGAAGCCCCGACCCTGAGCAGCTCCAGCACCGAAGTTCAGCCCCCCTGCCTCCACGAGATCTGCGTGGGGCCCTTCTGCTCTTTGCTGCTCACCGCGTTGTCCAGGTCACTTGCCCGTTGGCTAGTGGCCCTTTTACGACGCTTCACGACGACAAACACCGCTGGTCTGGTTGCTCCAGACTAGCCCCTGCTCCCCTCCAACAGAGGAGCACCCTGGACCCTCCTGGTCCACTCCAGACTCCATTTTAAGTCCACCGCGTGGGCTTGCATTTGCCAAGACTTGTTGCCCCAATCCTGGGTCCAGCGACGTCGACAGCAGACACCTTCGTGGGACAGCTCGCACCTCCATCCTGGTCGCCGACAACGCCTCCTGGTCCGAGAGACTGCAGAGCCCAGCAGCGCCCACTCACCTGGTCGAGGTGACTTCGTCCGGTGCCATCCTGGTGCCCCCCTAAATCACTGGCTAGTGATTCAGAACTTTGTCCCCTCTGCTTACAGGTCTTCTTCTTCCCTGATCCAGGCTTGGATCACCATGAACTTCTTCACTGGCAGCCTGCCAGCAACTTCTTTCTTCAGGCTCCTGGTTCGTCAACGAGGGTTTCCGACGCCACTTGAACCCTATGCAGCCGCAGCCCCTGGGCTAGGTAAACCGAGTACTCCGGTGCTCCAGCGTAGTACAACACCCTAAGTGTCCGGATCCACTTTTGTTTTCGACCTACTTAGTCGGGTTCGCCCGAGAACAGTAACTTTGTCTTTACTAGCCTCCATAGACTTTTTCCCGCCTTACGCGTGAGAGTTCCCACTCTGCACCCGACGTCCCTAGGCCTCCTGCTTGTAATCTAAAGGTTCAGTAGTCCAGTGCTAGCGATTCTAAAGCCTATGAGAATAGTACTTACCTGCTAGTAATTTCGCATTCCACTTCTTGTGTATATGGTTTTTCGTGCCCCTCGGGCATTTGTGTAAATTGTGCGACTTTAAGTATTTTCGTAAGAGTTTTGTTGTGTGCTTAGCTCCCTGTCTCATAAAGAGCCAGGGTAGTCTTGTTAGAAATAAATATACGTTTATTTTCATAACAACTTGTGTGGTGTCCTTTCACTTGGTGTTCAAGGGGTATATGTGATGGTAAAACAGCTGGCTTAACACGCCCTCTAGAGTCTTAGCCTTAGACTGCTCGTATCCATGCTACTAGGATAGCTGGTCTATAAGGTTGACTTACAACCAATCATCAATAAGGGTTGTCTGGACTGATACATAGTGATCACTAGAATAGTGAGCACTGCATATCAGGCCAACTTCTCACAATCGACGCTCAAGTCTTCACATGTTAGTGGGCCGAGGTCGTCTGTCGGGTCGACGAAACAGTCCGCTTCCTTTACGAAGCAGGTCTCGGACTCCCTATAACGTATCAGGGACAAGGCTTCGACGGAAGAACCAAAAACACCTTCCGCCCGAAGCAATCTGTCCCATCGTCTGTCTTCGACGCCAATCCTCTTCACGCTGCCGCCGAAGGTGGCACCAAAGGCCTTCGCACCACGGTCGGTGCCCGAAGGGCACTTGTAGGGTTCTGCGGGGTCGAAGCCTACTCACCCGGCTGGGGGCTTGAAGCATCGACCACCATTGGTTGAGGAGCAGTCGGAGCGTTTCATCGATGCCGACACCGGGAAGCTTACGCTTTACAAGAGGAAGATTACGGCGACACAGCCTTTGGAGTCATACACAATTCCTCTAAAGCGCAAAAAGCCTGCTTCAGATTCACCAGTCTTGGTCGAGCCACTGGTTCCTCGGACTCCAAGAATTGCCACACCCTCACCAACTTATTCGGATGTAGAGGATGCTGGGGATGATGACGAGGAGTACAACTTTCCTGCCAACACAGATCCTGATGAACAACAGGACTCATGGGCGGGGACAGGAGACCAGGGGTATCAGCAGCCCGCCCATGACCCTCAGGTCTACAACGTCAAGACCTCTCCCACTGAGGATTCTGCAGCATTTAATGCCTTAATCGAGAGGGCAGCAAAAAACCACGACGTTGAGCTGCATGCTGACCCTGTTGAGGTGGACTTCCTTTGACACTTTTTCAACAGCTGAAAAGACTGTAAAGACTCTCCAAATGTTAAAGGGGGTCCTGAAACATGCTGCGGACATTTTTAAGGAGCCCACGCGGTCCAGGATTGTCAACCCTAGAATTGAGAAAAAATACAGACCGGCACCTGGCGATCCTACCTACATCAAGGGCCAGTTGCCATTGGACTCTCTGGTCGTTTCTAATGCCCGCAAAAGGGCGAATTCGCAGACCACTGGTGAAGCTCCTCCCCCGGACAAAGAATCCAAAGTGCTGGAGGCATCAGGAAAGAGAGTAGCAGCTCAGGCGTCCAATATCTGGCGTATCTCTAACACGCAGGCACTCTTGGCTAGATACGACAGGGCGCACTACGACACACTAGAGACCCTGTTGCAACATCTACCAGACCAATATAAAGAGGCTGCGGAGATGCTTATCCAGGAAGGGAAGCTCATCTCCAACGCTTCCATTAAGTGTGCACTAGACGTTGCGGACACTGCAGCCAGGGCAATTAATACGAGTGTGATGTTGAGACGTCAGGCATGGCTTCGAATCTCTGGGTTTAAGCCGGAGATACAAACTACCATCCTCAACCAGCCGGTAAACCCTGACAGATTATTTGGTCCTGAGGTGGATACCACCCTGGAAAAAATAAAGAAGGATACCGAGACTGCTAAGTCCATGGGAGTTCTCCAGTCCCAACAGTTTAGAGGGAGCACTTTTCGTCGCTCAGGCAGTAGGGGTGTTACCAGAGACCAGATGTCCCAGCAAACACAATTCAATAAAGGTGGGGCGCAATCCTCTTACACCAAGCAGAGTAGAGGAGGTTACCGGGGCAACAGCACCAAGGGCAGAGGCAGAAGCAACAACAACTCCCGTTCCTCCGCCTCCAACAAACAGTGACGCCCTGTCACGGCCCCCGACCATTCCACACCTGTCGGGGGGGAGACTCCAGCAGTTCCTGCCAGTCTGGAAATCCATCACCACAGACAGGTGGGTCAGGAAACTTATCCAGTTCGCTTATTGTTTGGAGCTCACATCCACTCCACCCAACATACCACCAAAACACCGTCCTATGTCCACGGAGCATTTGCACTTATTGCAGACGGAGGATCTTGTCATGCTGCAAAAGGGCGCAATAGAGCTCGTGCCAGGGGAGGAAGAAGGCACAGGAGTGTACTCCCTGTACTTCTTGATCCCAAAGAAGGACGGGTCCCTCAGACCTATTCTGGACCTCAGGCCCCTGAACCAGTATATTCTCTCGGAACACTTCCACATGCTAACGCTGCAGCAAGTTCTTCCATTGCTCAATCAGGGAGACTTCCTCGCAACCTTGGACCTCAAGGATGCTTACTTCCACATTCCACTCCATCCATCACACAAGAAATACCTCAGATTCACCGTTCAAAATCGGCATTACCAATTCAAGGTCCTTCCTTTCGGAGTGACCACGGCACCCAGAGTGTTCACGAAGTGTCTGGCGACGGTGGCTGCGCACCTCAGAAGACAAAACGTACATGTCTACCCTTACCTGGACGACTGGCTGGTTCAGGCAAAGTCAGCCCAGCAGTGCGCCGCCGACATGTCCCACACCGTTCACCTTCTTCACGGTCTGGGCTGTTCACTCAACTATCCGAAGTCGCACCTTCAGCTGGCCCATGTGCGGCAGTATCTGGGCGCGACGATAGATACTCTGGCGGCCACGGCTCAGCCAAATTCAGTGAGGATCGACAACATCCAGTCGCTAATCCGAAAGTTCAGACCGCAACACTCCCTTCCAGCGAGAGTGTTCATGCAGTTGATAGGCATGATGGCCTCCTGCATCTTCATAGTCCCGCACGCGAGGTTACATATGCGTCCGCTCCAAGAATGCTTGGCGCATCAGTGGACTCAGGCTCAAGGGCGGTTGAACGACCTAGTGTTGGTGACCGGTCGGGCATACAACTCTCTGCATTGGTGGACTCCACACAACCTTTGCAAGGGCCGACCGTTCCAGGAGCCTGTGCCACAGATTATCCTGACGACGGACGCATCTCTCCAGGGATGGGAAGCTCATGTACTCCACTACACGGTGCAGGGACTATGGACGACGCAGCAAAGGAAGATGCACATCAACTACCTAGAACTGATGGCAATCTTCATGGCGCTGAAGGCATTCAAAGTACATCTGTGCAACAAGGTCGTGTTGATCCGGACGGACAACATGACGGCCATGTACTACATCCAAAAGCAGGGAGGTACACACTATCCACAGTTGTCTCATCTGGCTCAGAGCATGTGGAAGTGGGCCATTCAGAGGAACATCTTCCTCATGGCGGAACACCTCCCAGGCAAGGACAATCAGATGGCGGATCTGCTCAGCAGGTACAGCCACCAAATGCACGAGTGGGAGATACATCCATCAGTACTCCGCCCGTACTTCCAGCAGTGGGGTCATCCAGAGATAGACCTGTTCGCCACAAGGGAAAACGCAAAAAGCCAAAGCTTTGCCGCCAGGTTCCCTCACCCACAGACGCAGGGCAATGCGATATGGATGAACTGGTCAGGCAGATTTGCGTACGCTTTTCCCCCATCGCCTTTCATACCGCTGGTGGCAAGAAAGCTAAAGCAACACTCGATGACACTCATCCTGGTTGCTCCAACGTGGGCACACCAACCATGGTACACCACGTTTCTAAAACTCTCTGTGGTACCGCATCAACGGCTGCACCTCACACCCAGGCTTTTGACGCAGAACCATGGCGACATTCAGCATCCAGATCCGCAACAGCTCAATCTGGCGATCTGGCTCATGAGGTCTTAGAGTTTGGCTACCTTGACTTGCCTCCAGAATGCATGGATATCATTCGGGAGGCGAGAAAGCCCACCACTAGAGCCTGCTATGCAGTGAAATGGAAGCGGTTTGTCGTTTACTGTACTGAACACCACATCAACCCGCTAGATGCATCCATTCCCAACATCATCTGTTATTTGTTACATCTTTACAAATGCAATCTGGCATATGCTTCCATTCGGATACACTTACCCGCCATAGCGGCTTATCTCCAAAACAGGCAGCATCTCACCGTTTTCAGAGTGCCCGCCATTAAAGCCTTCCTAGAAGGACTAAAGCGGGTCATCCCTCCAAGGACCCCGCCAGCTACCGTATGGAACCTCAATGTGGTCCTCACCAGGTTGATGGGCCCACCTTTTGAGCCTCTACATTCATGTGAGATTCAGTTCTTAACGTGGAAAGTGGATTTTCTCATTGCCATTACGTCTCTACAACGTGTTAGTGAGCTGCAGGCGCTCACTGTACAAGAGCCATTCATTCAAATTCACTCTAACAGGGTGGTGCTGCGCACTAACCCTAAATTTCTTCCTAAAGTGGTTTCGCAGTTCCATGTCAATCAAACCATTGAACTGCCCGCGTTCTTTCAAAACCCAGAGACGATGGCCAAAAGAATGCTCCACACTCGGGATGTCAAACGAGCTTTAATGTACTACATCGATAGGACCAAAGCATTTAGGAAGACGCAACAACTCTTTGTTGCCTTTTCGGCCCAGCACAAAGGCAACCCCATTTCCAAAGCAGGTATAGCCAGGTGGATCGTTAAGTGTATTCAAATTTGCTATCACAAGGCTAAGCGCACTTTAACGGTCCCTCCCAGAGCCCACTCCACCTGCAAGTTGGGGGCCTCTAGCTTTCCTTGGTAATATCCCTTTGGAAGATATTTGTAGAGCAGCCACATGGTCTACACCACATACATTTACTAAACATTACTGTGTAGATGTTGTAGGAGAGTAGGGTCTGCAATCCTATGATCACCCAGATTTTTGCTTTTTGCTTCACTGGTTTACGACTTTCCCTGGCTGTGGGCCTGCTAATCAGACCCACAGCCTAGCTGTTCTCTCTAATCCAAATTGTACCCAGGTACTGAATTGGCACTGGGCCCTCTCAAGTCCCTGTAACCAGGGCTGAGGTGCACCCAGAAGTCTCCCAGGGGCTGCAGCATGTATTATGCCACCCCTGGACTGACTAACTAAATCTGACACAACTGGCTGCACGACAGCTGGGGCAAGGAGGTGTAAACACCCTTTGCTTTAGATATAGTATTCCTATATCTAAACCTAAATGGACACACATCTCCTATCAGTCACTCCTATGGCAGGCCTTAACAATCCTGAAGGCAGAGTGCTTGGAATCGTGTGAGATAGTGCTCTGGCATGAGCTGAGCCTGTCTGCGGCTTTCGGGATCTATCCCTTAGCCGTTTCCATGATATCGCATACCATATACTCTTAAGTGCATTATAATCCTCGCGGTTATATGCCAACTCTGGTATCGCTTTATCAAAACATGTCGAGTAAGGTGTCATACGAATTGGAATACTAACCCCTCGCCAATTCTGGCGACGGGGTTAGCATTCCACCCTTCTAGAGGGACACGACATGGAGGTAACCTGTAACCCCGGTTAAAGTCAGACAGAGCCTTAGCATCCACAAAATGGATGCTGCCACCGAGACACAAGTCTGCCCTCCTGCTGCTGGGAGTCCTCCCAGAGCAGGAGGCAAGGACAAAGGGTTTCCTGCCAGGGGCGGTGCCAGCACCGTCCCAGACAGGGTTTTGTGTATTCCAGGTAGGCAGGGCTACAGAGGAAGGTGACTGCAAGTGGCACCCCGGTGCTCACTGTGCATAGGCCGGCTTGAACCAGTTCCAGGGGCACACCAGCCCCTGAGCTGGGGAAAGCCCGCCAAAGGAGAGGGGTGTAACCACCCCCCTCCTGGTCCCACCCATAGGGCAGGACTTAGTCGCGTGCCAGCCCCCTTTTCCAAGATAAAGGTAGGAGCAGGCCCCCTTCCAAATTAGATCATCTTTGGAATCAAGACACACTTTCTACGAAAGGACATCAAGATTTCTTCTTCAAGATTCTCCCTTGTGACTAAGGAGTAGTCACCCTGCATCCGCAGGCACCATCTTAAGAACACTGCGGTCTGCTGCAAGTCCTTCCTCCGGAATCCGACTGACCAGCTCGACGAGAACCGGCTTCCCTGGCACCTCTGACCTCTACCCACCTCTACAGCCAAGCTGAGAACCGTGGGTGCGACGAGACCTCGAGGGACCGGCCATCTTCAAGACTGCACGACTTCTTTCCAGCACGACCGCCGAGGGATCCCCTGGTGAGTGCTTTGGGGCCCGAGAAGCCCCGACCCTGAGCAGCCCCAGCACCGAAGTTCAGCCTCCCAGCATCTCCACGATCTGCGTGGGGCCCTTCTGCTTGCGACTGCTCACCGCGTTGTTTGGCTACTAGCCCGATGGCTTGTGGCCTTCTTAACGACGCCCGACGACATCACTGCTGCTGGTCTGGTTGCTCCAGACTGACCCTTGCTCCCTTCCAGAAGAGGAGCACCCCGGACCCTCCTGGTCCACTCCAGACACCATTTTAGGTCCACCGCGTGGGCTTGAATTTGCCAAGACTTGTTGCCCCAATCCTGGGTCCAGCGACGTCGACAGCATCATCCATCGTGGGACAGCTCGTACCTCCATCCTGGTCGCCGACAACGCCTCCTGGTCCGTGAGACTGCAGAGCACAGCGTCGCCCACTCACCTAGTCAAGGTGACTACCATCCGGTGCCCTCCTGGTGCCCCCTGACTACTGGCTAGTAGTCTCGAACTTGGTCCCCTCTGCTTTCAGGTGTCATCCATCTTCGATCCAGGCTTGGATCACTCGAACAATCTTCACTGGTCGCCTGCCAGCAACTCCTTTCCTTCAGGCTCCTGGTTCGTCAACGAAGAATCCCGACGTCTTTTCAGACCTATGCAGCTGCAGCCCCTGGGCTAGGTAACTTCGGCATTTCGGTGCCCCAGCATAGCCTCACTATCCAAGGGTCCAGATCCACTCTCGTTTTTGACCTACCTAGTCGGGTTCGCCCGAGAACACTAACTTTGTGAACACTAGCTTCCATAGGCTTTTTCCCGCCTTACGCGTGAGAGTTCCCACTCTGCACGTGGTGTCCCTAGGCCTCCTGCTCCTAACCTGAGTGTTCAGTATTGTAGGCCTAGCGTTCCTAAAGCCTCTGAGAATCGTTACTTACCTGCTAGTAATTCGCATTCCACTTTTAGAGTATATGGTTTTTCGTGCCCCTCGGGCATTTGTGTAAATTGTGCGACTTGGAAGTATTTTTATAAGAGTTTTGTTGTGTGCTTAGCTCCCTGTCTCATAAAGAGCCAGGGTAGTCTTGTTATAAATAAATACACTGTTTATTTTCATAACAACTTGTGTGGTGTCCTTTCACTGGGTGTTCAGGGGGTAATGTGATGGTAAAACAGCTGGCTTAACACGCCCTCTAGAGTCTTAGCCTTAGACTGCTCGTATCCATGCTACTAGGATAGCTGGTCTATAAGGTTGACTTACAACCAATCATCAATAAGGGTTGTTTGGACTGATACATAGTGATCACTAGAATAGTGAGCACTGCATATCAGGCCAACTTCTCACAGATGTGCACTCCAAGCAGCAGGCAGCTGTTGGGCAGGCTGTTCTTAAGACACTATTTCAGACTTCTGCAGCTGGCACAGGCGGCCACTGTTAATGGAGGGACTGCTATGTATTCTATGCTATAGATATGAATTCAGCAGCCCACATGCCTCGAACTGAATATGCTACTTACCAGTATGCATCTGTTCTTGGCATGTAGGGCTGCTGACATTCATATCGCCCGCCCTCCTCCCCGGCGCCTGTAGCGGCTGCAGACTTTTTTACACTTACTCTTTGCATGGCCATCGCTTACACTGTTACACTCCATCTTTGCCATATGGCTAAAAACAATCTGAGGATGGAGTCGATGCCCATGCGCACTGTAGTCCAGGGGAGGAGCCACCTATCTCGTGATACTTCGAAGACTCTTCCAGGACAACAATGTGCAATCATCCGGACCCAACACTAGGCGGCGATCTATGCACAGATATGAATGTCAGCAGCCCTACATGCCAAGAACAGATGCATACTGGTAAGTAGCATATTCCTTCCAGATTTTATGACGGGCATCTATTCTGGGTTTCCTGGCCTTAGAGTTGCAGGTCTGGAGTTCTTCCTCCATTTTACACTGGTTTCTTTAAAATTCTTACAATGCTTGTTCAGCAGACTAGATCCAATGTCACCTTCTACAGTCTCAAACCCAGTTGATTTTTGCAAGCATTTCTCTCTGACCCTCGAAAAATGCTCATTAAGTGTCTGCTCATGTTGACTTGATGTGCGACTTGTGACTCCCTGCATCCTAAGGCCAACATAGCGTAAGATCATCGTTTTGCAGCATGAAGTCTCTTCTGGATTCCATGGTGTACATAATTCCTCCTATCAACTGGTTGGGTCCAGACGTGTTCAATTAGAGGTGTTTCTAGAGGTGTTGACTTAGGCGGGGCCTGAGTATGACGAGGACCCTTAGCCCAAAATGCTGTGTGACCACAATTTTAGATTTTTTAAACCCTATTGATTTCGTAAGCCAAGTAGTACATCGGAGCTTGATGCTATGTCAAGTTCATTGCTGGAGAAAATTCCAGGCGGTTGGGGGAGGATCCAGGATATTTAGGGGATTTAGAGTTATTTTACATACACACACACACACACACACACTGTGAAGCTGAATTAAAAATAGATGTGGAGACGGAGACACTTTGAGAAGACATTCAGGAAGACTCCCCCTAAGATGTAGCCACTTATCCTTCAAAACGTTTACCCTCTTATAATATCTATCTATCTATTGTGGAAGAGGTGTGGCGCCAGGGCGACTGACTCCGGAATCTGGGGATCACGGTTCGATCCCCGGCACCGGCAGCAGATTAGCCCAGCACCATGTGACTCTGGGCAATAGCTTGCTTAATCTTCCCGACGGCCCCCAGCGCCTAGAGACCCTTACGGGTGATTGTGCGCTTTACAAATGTGGATTATTATTATTATTAATATCTAGAGGTACCCCAAGATAGTTGAGAGCATTGACACCTTTGGCCCTGTAATGGACATAAGCTGATGCAAGATGTTTACTTGTTTCCCCCTACCTCTGGTCTTGTAGTCTTCCAGACGGCTATGTCAGCCATGGTTCTTTTACCTAGAGTACAAAGACTTTGCGCAGAGATCTCAATATACAGACATACTTGCGGTGCAAGGTGATTCATCCAAATCCTGGAGAACTACAATTGAGAGCGTGACTCTTGAGATGGCTGAATTTTGTCACCTGAAGTTAACTGCAAGAGAACATCCACTAGGACGTGCTAAACTTTCAAATAGAATAGATACCTAATGTGGTGCGAGAAAAACAATTGTTAGTAGCATGTGTGGATGTAGATACACATGCGCAGCATACTCCTACCATCTAGCGTTGGGTTCAGACGTTTGCAGCTTGTTTTTGTTCTTAGAAAAGCAGCTGGCCTTCAGGCCACTCCTGGGGCCCTCCTCCCATTGTCTCCAGAACCCCATCAACGAGAATGCCATGACAGTGATAGAAAGGACATCCTTTAAATATTGCCCCCAGTGCCAATCCAAGTTCCCCTGGATCGACCACTATTAAGTCTGCAATCCCTGCCTCTCCCTTATGTACTGCAACCCCATATGACATTCCTGCCTCACCTTATGGTGTTGAAGACTCTACAGTACCAACAGGAGTGGAAATGTGGACCATCAGAGAATGCAGAGGTAGGAGTCCAGTTGCACCCCTTACATCTTTATTGAATGAGACATAGAGGCAGATGATAAAGCCGGACCCTCAGCGGCCCAGTTGGTCCGGTGCAGTTCATAGTCAAGCTCACCCTGAGTCTGACAGAGTACAGCAACAAGACCCGGAGGCATCATGTCCTTAAATGGCTCTTTTTGGTATGGTCACTCCCAAAATCTTCGACTGATGCTGTTTTTTTGGCCGACTGCACTGAGGCCTGCTAACCAGGTTTCAGTGCCCTGACCTTAAAATGTGTATTTTTGATTGACTTCTACCCAGTTGGCATAAGATAAAATACATGCAAGTCGCTAAGTACAGGGTGTCCAGGCCCTGTAAGTTAGAGGGTCACCCCAGGGACTGCAGCACCGATTGTGCCACTCTAGGTCTGACAGAGGTAAAACATGGTTTCTCTACCAGGGGATACTCCTCAATAGTCATAAGCACTGAAAAATCCCCGCCCAAGTGCGGGATCCCTTAGCATATATAAAAATACATATATATGTGTGTGTATGTTTCGACAAAACAAGTACAGAGTACTTCTAAAACATACATATATACATGCATAAATATGCAGGCTAATGTACTTCCGATAGGCTAATATGCCAAAATGACATGGGTTTTTTAGAAAGAGAAAATAGTCTCCAATATAAACACTGCAACAGAGAACATACCTGTAATAGTGTTCCAACACAGGCTTTTATTTTCAGAAAAAGGCAAGTAATATCAGGCAATTAGCTCATAGGCTGCATAGAAGAAAAAACGTTACAGTAACAAAATTATTGGCACCCAGGCTTTAAGGATTCCAAGAACCTGGACACCGTTCCTTTAAAGACCTCCAGGAGCCCCCTGCTCCCATCATCCACCACAGGTGACAGTTAGGTCAGTTCTTTTTTCTGGCTCCCTCTGTGAGGATCCTGGAACTTGAGCTAGTCATTTTTTGGCTTTTTCTAGTTAAATAGTTTTTTCTCCCTACATTAGACATTTTTAACTGCTGGTAGCTGTTCTCAGTGATTTTCTGACTAACTGTTTTCTGTCAGAAATGCCAGCTGTAATCAGTGAATGTCCTTCCTGTGGGAAGATGGCAAAATCGGACCCACATCGTGTTTACCAGCTTCACACAATCCTGAGAAATGCTATTACTGCCAGCTTTTCTCCAAGAGAACTCTCCGTGACAGAGAAAAGATAAAACTTCACGCCTTGCTGGAGAGAGGAAAGGGTAATTCCTAAAGTGGCCTTGGGAGCACTCTGCTCTCAAAGAGCCCTCCTCTCAAGAAGAACGCAGAAAACTGCATCGATCTACTAATCCAGTGTCAAAAAAGAAGCAGAACCCTGAATGTTTGCCGTCGATGTCGAGAAAGCAGGCAAGGCACTCGTCACGGTCGAGGGAAAGATCTTCGTTGAGATGAGAAGAGCCTCCGTCACCGAGAAGTAAGTCGACGTCGAGGCATGCTACTTCGGGCTCGAAATATGCTGGTCACAAGAGACCTAAGACTCCATCGATGGCGAATCACTCGTCAACATCGAGGCACCTGTAGTCGTTTATCTCCACCTTCTTCGCGAAGCTCGGCGCCGAGAGGTTCTACGGCTAAGACTCTGCCACAAGCCTATAGACTGACCGCGTCAAAATCTCCAACGCCGTCAAGGCGTTCGCCGTCGGCGTCAAAGAAAGACCATAGACGGTCGACGTCAAAGGGGCCCGAGGACTTCTTCGGAGGCTAGAGTCCTCAAGCATCTCGCCGCGGGGGCGATCTACATCGAAGACAGCATAATCGGTGTAGTCGGCGAGACATCGTTCAACGTCGAGAGACAAAAAATCTGCTGGAACTTCAGAAGAAGTGCCAGAAAGACCCAGGTCGACGCGGAGGATGCATTTGATACTGAGGGAAGCCTCCTCATCCCCTGGCATTAATATCATCCAGTTTACAGTGGAGGAATCTCCGGTTCAAGGTGGAAAGTCTCCTCCTGTCAATCTTTCTCCAAGATGGCTAGAAAGTATACGATATTGGAAGGTTCCCGGTGATGCAACCAGTCGGTGAAGTCCGGGCTCGAGTTTCTCCAGAACATATTATCCCTCCAGAGTATCTGGTGGACCTCCTCCTACTGCATCCACGAGAAGTAGGACCCCGAGAAGGGCCATCAGTCCGACGCTCACCATCTCGGAAGCGTTAACGATCTCGTCATTCTCCTACCCCGAAAAGGAAGAGACGAAGGCCACCATCTTGGTCCACTTCCACAAGGTCTTCTATAAGAGACTGTTCTCCGACTCTGTCTGCAACGCCACCATCCAGAGTCTCCCCAATTGACAACATAGGAAGTTTTAATTAGGTCCTATGTAGAGGTGCCACCAAGCTGAACATTGGTATGTCTGCTCAAACAGTCTCTACAGCTGTCCTTTTTAAAACATTGCATCATAGATCCTCGGCGAGACCTTTGTTACCCTTTCGTCCCTTGTTTTTTGGAACCAGCAATGCAGACTTTTCTTACTCCTGCAACAGTGGGGTCAGTACCCTCCAGTATTTCCAAGAAACACAAAGCACGAGATCAGGATCCGCTTTTCCTACAATCGCATCCTCTCCCGGACTCTGTCATTGTGGCAGCTGCCAGGAAGGCACATTCTGCTACGACGACTTCAGTTCCCCCTGAGAAGGACTCTAAGAACATGGATTTATTTATTTATTTATTTATTTATTCAAAGTTTTATATAGCGCGAACAAGATCCTTGCGGATATCAGAGCGCTTCACAAAGACAGGGTAGGGGCGGTAGGGATGAACAGAGATAATGGAAGCAGTATAGTAGTCACTGACATGGTAGGATAAAAATAACATACATAAAAACATATCAATATACAAGCAGGTAAACAAGTAATATAAGACGACACTAGTCATTGATCCCGCTACAGAGGTGTTCAGGTACACCTTGGGTGTGTGGATGGCTTATACTAATCTCTTAGAGTGTAGAGAACAATGAGTGGGGGCAGCGGGAGAGTGAATCAGTAAACCAAGGTGTAACATATATTGGTCGGTATTAAGAGAGTAGCGTAATAGTGTCGCCCATCAAGTCGAAGTATAGTGACAGAGGACAAGGAGAGCAGTGATACAGAGCAATGCAGAGTCTTTGGTCCAGCACCTATACGGTTCAGGGGATCTTGGCCAGAAGGATGTTTTTCACCTCTTTCTTGAAGAGTGCAGTGGAGGAGATAAGCCTCGTTTCAGGAGGGAGCGCATTCCAGATCCTGGGGGCCATTCCTGAGAAGGAGCGCTTGTATGTTTTCTCTTTCCGGAATCTACGAGGTTTCAGGAGTAGATTTTTTGTACTTCTATTGGATCTCGAACCACCTGATAAAGACAGCTTGTGAGCGAGGTAATTGGGTGCCTTGTGGTGCACGGCCGCGTGTGTCATAATAGCAATTTTTAGCTGTATTCTGGCTTCAAAAGGCAGCCATTTTAGAGTCTTTAAGTCTGGGGATATATGTGAGTGTTTTCTTGAGCCAGTGTATTGAAACCTAAACCCAATTGACATCTCTGGCCACAGGTCAGCCCCTGGAAAATGGTACCCTGGGTACCCAGGGCACTGTAACCAGAGAAGGCCCCTAAGGGCTGCAGCACTTAAACCACCCTTGGGGGTCCTTTACCCTCACACACACACACACACACACACACACTGGGTGCCCTATGCCAGTGGTGTGGGTACAGGTGCATGAGCCCTGTACCCCTCCAGTACCCAGGTCCTTTCCTGGGCAGTATATGGTGCTGGGAGGTTGTTATCACGAACTCCACAGCACCATGATGGCTACACTGAGAAGTTTGGTATCAAACTTCTCAGCACAATAAACCCACACTAATGCCAGTGTGGGATTTAATGTACAATGCACGACAGAGGGCAACTTAGAATTGCCCCTGAAACTAACCCACAACCCATGTTCTGACTGAGAGGCTGCCTAGGCTGCCACCCAGCAGACATGTTGCTGGACCCATGGGGAGAGAGCCATCCGCTCTCGTGGGCCTGCAACAATGCACATCCTGGGGCGAGGTGCTAGGCCTTCGCCCCCAGGATGGGCAGGGGGAGCTTCAAAGGCACGCTGCCTTTGGGAGCTTCTCCAGGCCACTTGCTGTAATCTGCAACTGGCCCCACCGGTTCCCACTCTGGTGGAAAAACCTAAGTGAGGAAAGAGGGTGTGCCAGCCTCTGCCAAACCCCACCCCTCAGGTGGAGGAGGCGAGGTGAAGCACAACTCTGGGCTCTCGCCATCTTGAGGATGGGGAGCCCTACCCAATCAGAGACAGGCTCCTGCCCCCCTCCCACAGAAGAGTGGCAGGATAGGGGGTGTACTCACCCTAGGGAAGGGACCCATTGGTCCCTGACCTTCCCATACCTGTAACGCCCCTAAATTTAGTACTTAGGGGCACATTGAACCTTCCATCCTCAGATCCAGATTCCAAAACAAGAAGAAGAACAAGAAGAAAGAAGACCTGCCGTGCAGCTGCTAACAAGAGGACGACCCCAACTGACTTGGCCCCAGCCCTACAGGCCTGTTAATCCTCGACCCTGCTAAATCCCGGAGTCTCTTGTGGCCAGCAACCTTGAAAATCCTAGAGGACCTGACTGCTAGCTCATCCAAAGACTGGTACTCCCACGAGCAGTGGTTCTGCTCAAACAGCAACAACCCCTGGTGCCAGCCAGGAACCGCGAATCCGGCACACTCTGCACCCGCCAAGCCGGGCCCGTGCCTGAGTGAACAAAGACCACGAGGACGTCCCACCGGCGACTGTGACCATGAATCCAGCACCCAAGGAAGCTCCTCGACGCTCCGGACGACACCTGCAGCCTCACAACCAGGGACCCCTCCAACCGCGACCAGCTGAGGGTAAGATTTCCCGACACCAAAAGACACCCCTGCAGCAGGCGCCCCACGGCCCCCTGTGCCCAACTCCTGGGTGGCTACCTAACCTACAGGTTCCCAACTTACCTCTCGAAGTGGTGGTCGCTCCTGAAGAATCTCCGTCCCCGAGCCTGCAGCCTTTGTTCATCTTGCAGCTTTCCCACTGAAATACATTGGGAGCCTGAAGGCCCAACACCACCCTACATCCAGCCACCCAAATGACCACTGAAGTGCAGCATCTGTCCTATTCTACTTCCCCATTTGCCCTGTGTAAGAGACCAGGAGCTCAGCTCCCACAGCCGTGTGTCCTGCCTGCTAGCAGCCACCAACCAAAGGCCCCTGCCAGCCATAGGCTAACATTGGGCCTACTCACTCTGCACCCGGCTGCCCCTGTGCCCTGAGAGTGTAAACTGTACCTACCGGACCCTGGGAGAACCCGGAGTCTTGCCCCAAAACCTTAACTCTGCCAGTCGAGTACTTACCCAAAGACCGATAACTTGATTTTCTACATAGGATAACATTGGATGGTTTTCACTTGGAAATTCATCTGTGTGTCGAGTTTTGCAACTTTCAAACATTCCTTAAAAATCGTCCGATCAACAAAAACGAAATTACTCACCTGTTACCAGGAGAGATCCCACTGCTGGATCTTTTTGCCCAGCACTGACCTTCAAAAGTAATTACAACTGTGATTTTCCGATAACCTGATTTTCTCCCATAGAATAACATTGCCTGGTTTTTGCCAGAAATTATCCTGTCGATTTTCAAAACATACAAATATTCCTTAAAAATCGCCTGTGTAACATAAAAGAATTCTTTCAACTGGATTCTCTGGGCAAGAGAATGTGCAACACTTCTGCTGCAGTGATGAAGGTGGCCAGGGCTTCCGATCTCTTGGGGAGGTATGACAGATCGCTCTGGGACTCCCTGTCATGATTCACTGAAAAACTGTAGGAAACTGGCTCTATATATACTACACCAAAATGAGGTATAGTGTGTATGGAGTCCAAGTGACCCCAGAGGTAGGCAGAGGTTAAAGTTGGATAGAACCTTACTCTCTATTTGTGGTAGAGTGGTCGAGCAGTAAGGCAGTATCAGAGGACAGTGTTAAGCATTTGATGTACACAGTCAGCAAATGAATTCACACACTCGAAACTGAACTCTTGGCCAATTGTTTTTGTATAAAAAAATATACTGTTGATTTTTAGAACCAAGCAAGCCTGGCAAAGGTAAGCATAAAATACTTTTCAGTAATAAGTAGCTGAATATAAACAGTTTTAAAATGCAATAGAACTTGTTGATTGATTTACAGGGGATGCACCAGGTTGCAACCCTTAGCAAATACAGTACATTGGAATGAATAGGCTTTTTTAGAAAATTACAGGTAAGTTACTTTGTATGTTACTTTTCTAACTCTGTGCTGGATACCTAGATTCAGCACTGGGACATTTCCTGTAACCGGTAACTAATTACGCTTTAGTAACTCGCATGATATTTAAAGAATATCTTTAGATTTCAAAACTCCACACTTAGTCGTTTTTTGGAAGAAAAACTGTGCATTGAAATGAATAGGCTTTTTCAGTAAAATAAAGGCAAGTTACTTTATATGTTACTTTTCTTACTCAATGCTGTATACCTGGATTCAGCACTGGGACATTTCCTGTAAACCGGTAAGTAAATACGTTTTGGTTATTTGTGCGATTTTTAAAGAATATTTTTAGATTTCAAAACTCCACATTTAGAAACTTTTTGGAAGAAAATTGTAAATGTTATCCTATGGAGGAAAAACAGGTGTTCGAGGCATATGAGCCGCAGAATTCACACTTTGTGCATAGATCGCCATCTGGTGTAGGGCTCGGATGCTTGCACCTTGTTGTAGTCTTGGAGAAGTCTTTTGTAGTCACGAGATAGGTGACTCCTCCCTTGGACGATAGTGTGCATGGGCATCAACTCTATCTTCAGATTGTTTTTTTTCTGCCATCGGGTTCGGATGTAACTTCAATGCTCTGGTTCCGTACGTATTATCCAAACCTCTTCGTCGCGCAAACCTTTTTAAACTCTACGGTATTGTTTCGTTTCGCATGCTCTTCGACGCGCTTCTCAAATACTCGATTCGAGTCGTCTACTCGGGCTACTGGGCCTATCGACGCCATTCGGGCCTACGCCTAATGGAAAGGACTCCATTTAAAAAATGCCCCCATTGTGGAGCTAAATTCCCAAACAGCGACCAACACAAGGTCTGTAACCTCTGTCTCTCGCCTGAGCGCGAGGAGAAAAATTGCCAGGCCTGTGCCTCCTTTCAATCCAAAAAGGCTATCCGTGATCGCCGGGCTCGATGGCGCATTATGCCGCAACATGCTGCTCCGGTGCCGGAAGACATCTTCGACCAAGGCCCCGATGTCCCGGAGGAGGATTCCGAGGATCTCAAAATCACTTCCGAGGCAGATGACTCCGACTCAGACGACCGCATCACTCCAGGTCAACGAGTGAGTACAATTGCTCCTGCCCCCACCCTACCCCAGAAAAAGAAGGCTCCGGTCAAGACTTCGCCTGCAGGCCCCAATTGCGACCGAAACAAAGCTTCAGAAGCTCCACCCCCGGGCCCTGCTCCAAAGAAAAAGGAAAGGCCTTCAGAAAGCTCGGGACCGAGCAAGCCACATATCGGTGCCCCGCAAACACCTTTGAAACCGAAAACGGGAGTTCATCCTACTCCCGCAGTCCCCCAAAAAGGCCTCATCACCGAATGAACAAAGGGCCTCAGATCCGAAACCGAAACTTTTGGAACCGAAAAAGATTTCCAACTCGACGTCCAAGCCGAAGGAGCCAAAAAAAACCTTCGAAGGTTCCAGAGCAGAGATCTAAACCCAGCTCGGACCCGAAAAAATCAGCGCCGAAAGCCACTACCGAAGAGGAAGAACTTTTTTGACCGGATCCTATCTATCCGAAACAAAAAAACTCTCAAAGTGGACCCCAAAACAGGACACGTGGTCAATGTTCCACACAAGAAGAGGAAATTGGACACCGCACACACTCCTGAGGTGCCAGTAAAGAAAAAAGACATTGCCACTTCATCTCTAAGACCCTCTTCTCCTGTTCTTCCTACTAAACCTTTCTCTCCTCCACTTTCTCCCATACTTCCACCATAGTCCCCACCACCACAAGATGATGCTTTATGGGGTGGGGGAGGAATCAATGACCCTTTCACTGACCCTGATGACACAGATCTACTGGACACATGGGATGATTATGATGACCCAGTTGATCCTCCAGAGCTTCCTGATCCCGATGCATACCTAACAAAGCCACCCCCTCCCAGATGACAATATTTGCTTTAGTCAGCTTATTGACAGGGCTGCCCAGTACCACGGTGTTCAAATGCATTCGGACCCCACAGAGGAAGGCTTCCTAATAGACACCTTTGCACAGTCACAAAAAATTGTACAAACTTTACAAATGTTAAAAGGTGTCATTAAATATGCCCCAGACCTATTTAAAGACCCTGTGTGGGCTAGAATTCTCAACCCTAGAATTGACAAAAAATAGAAACCCGCTCCCAATTATCCCACCTACATCAAGGGTCAACTCCCTTTAGATTCTCTAGTGGTGACCAATGCTAGAAAACGTGCCAACTCTCAAACCTCTGGGGATGCTCCACCTCCGAACAAAGAGTCCAAATTATTAGATGCTTCGGGAAAACGAGGTGCGGCCCAAGCAACCAATCATTGGAGGATAGCCAATGCACAAGCATTACTTGCCAGGTACGAAAAGGCTCATTATGACCAACTGGAAACCCTATTGCAGCATTTACCTGATCAATATAAGACCAAGGCCAATGATTTAATTCAAGAGGGCAAATTAATAACTAATGCATCAATTAAGTGTGCCCTCGATACAGCAGACACCGCATCTAGATCCATTAACACTAATGTGTTACTAAGAAGACAAGCCTGATTGTGCATTTCTGGCTCCAAAAAAGGGGTACAGACAACTATCCTTTATCAGCCGTTCAATCAAGAACAACTTTTTGGCCCAGCTGTGGACACAGCTTTAGAAAAAATTAAAAAGGACAAGGAGACTGCTAAATCCATGTGAGCATTACAGTATCCGTCCACACGAGGTTCTTTTTGATGCTCCTTCTATAGAGGTGCGTCCAAAAACATCAGAGCAGACACTGCTTCTTCCTCCTACAAAAACCCCACACACACCCAGGGGATATTTTAGAGGTGGGTACAGGGGAAATAACAATAAAGGATGAGGCTGAGGTAACAACAACACTCGCGCCTCTCCCACTAATAAACAATGACTTCCCTCCACTCCCTCCAGACCATTCCAATCCAGTCAGAGGGAGACTCTCACAGTTCCTACCTGTCTGGAATTCCATTACTACAGACAAGTGGGTAAGACAAATTATCCAGTATGGTTACTGCCTGGAACTTACTGCAACTCCCCCAAACATACCCCCCAAGCAACGTCCCATGTCCACGGAACATCGAGCACTCTTCAAATAGGAAGTTCTCTCACTGCTTCAAAAGTATGCAATAGAACCAGTCCCCATACAACAGCAAGGAACAGGAGTTTACTACCTGTACTTCCTAATCCCAAAATAAGACTGAACCCTAAGGCCAATACTTGACCCAAGCCCTCTCAATCTCTACATAGTCAGATCATTTTCATATGATCACTCTTCAACAGGTCCTTCCACTACTTCAACAAGGCAACTTCCTTGCCACATTAGATCTCAAAGACGCCTACTTCCATATTCCCATACACCCTGCTCACAGGAAATACCTCGGGACACAATGGATGGGCAACACTATCAGTTCAAAGTCCTTCCATTCGGGGTGACCACAGCACCCAGAGTGTTCACAAAGTGCTGTGCAGAAGTACCAGTACACTTGAGAAGACAACAAATCCATGTATTTCCATACCTTGACGACTGGCTGATAAAAGCCAATTCGTACAACTGATGTGTTCACCACACTTGTGAAACCGTCCAGCTGCTACCCATCAAACCATCCAGCTGCTACACATCAAACCATCCAGCTGCTACACAACTTGGGGTTCACAGTAAACTACACCAAGTCACACCCTCAGCCCTCCTACATACATCAGTATCTCGGAGCCACAATAGACACTTCCAAAGCTCTAGCATACCCCAATTCAACCAGGATAGCCAATATGCAAACCCTCATCGCCAAGTTTCAGCCCCAACACTCTCTCCGAGCACACGTGTTTATGCAGCTCATAGGAATGATGGCCTCTTGCATTTTCATTGTAACTCACGCAAGACTTCAGATGCGCCCTTTACAAGAATGTTTAGCACGTCAGTGGAACCAGGCTCAAAGTCAACTTACAGATCTGGTTTTGGTAGACAGCCGCACACATCGCTCTCTGCAGTGGTGGAACACTCACGTTTCCAGAGGGTGGCCGTTCCTAGAGCCAGTTCAACAGATAGTGCTAACAGACGCATCACTTACCGGCTGGGGAGCCCATCTCCTAAACCACACAATTCAGGGCAGTTGGATCACTCGACAAAAACGGCCCCATATCAGTTACCTAGAATTACTGGCAATTTTCCTAGCGCTAAAATCTTTACAACCACATCTCCTCAACAACACTGTCGTAGTCCGCACGGACAATATGACAGCAATGTATTGCATACAGAAACAAGGAGGAACACATTCTTTGCAGCTGTCTCACCCAGGGCAAAGTTTATGGAGATGGGCCATTCCACAAAACATATATCTGCTAGCAGAACATCTTCCAGGGGTGAACAATCAGATAGCGCATCTGTTAAGTCGTCAGACTCAACAAATACACGAATGGAAACTTCATCCGCAAGTTCATCAATCTTTCTTCCAAATATGGGGCCGACCAGACATAGATCTGTTTGCTACATGTGCGAACGTAAAATGCCCAACCTTCGCCGCCAGGTTCCCACACCCGTTGTGCAATGGCAATGCTATATGGATGAACTGGTCAGGCAGATTTGCGTACGCTTTTCCGCACTCCCACTCATTCCACTAGTAGTATTCAAGCTCAAACAGTCCCTCAAAATGATCCTTATTGATCCCACATGGGCACTGCATCCATGGTTCACAACACTACTCGAACTCTCGGTAGTTCCACACCACAAATTACGTCTCTCCCAAAGCTACTAACACCGAACCATAAGGCATCCAGATCCAGCACAACTGAATCTAGCGATCTGGCTCCTGAAATCCTCGAGTTCGGTTACCTCAACCTTCCACCAGACTGTATGAACAATATTAAGGAAGTCAGACGCCCTACTACTAGAGCTTGCTATGCAGCTGAATGGAAAAGATTTGTCATTTACGGCAATAACATCAAAATTGACCCATTAGATGCTTCAATTCAGAACAATATTTTGCTATTTGCTACATATACAAAGATGCAATCTGGCATACTCCTCAATAAGATTATATCTAACTGCCCTTAACTCCTATCTACAAAACAGACAATATTTGTCATTGTTTAGGGTACCTGCTATCAAAGCCTTTATTGAAGGCCCTAAATGGATAATTCCACCCAGATTGCCACCCTCACCAGTGTGGAACCTAAACATAGTTCTTACTAGACTATGAGCCCCCCATTTGAGCCTTTAGTTTACACAAATGCGAACTACAGTTCCTTAAATGGAAAGTAGCTGTCCTTGTTGCATCACTTCTCTCAGGAGAGTAAGTGAGATCCGGGCTTTAACTATACAAGAACCATTCTTACAAATACATCGTAACAAGGTGGTTCTTAGGACAAATCAAAGATTCCTTCTCAAAGTAATCTCTGCTTTCCACGTTAATCAATCAGTAGAGTTGCCAAGATTTTTCCAAAACCCTGATTCTGTAGCAGAAAGAGCTCTTCACACGCTTGATGTCAAAAGAGCTTTACTTTATTACATAGACGGGACTAAAGCCTTTAGGAAAAACAAAACAGCTGTTTGTAGCTTTCTCTCCACCTCATAAAGGCAATCCTATTTCTAAAGCTGGAATTGCCAGGTGGATAGTAAAATGTATTCAAATATGCTATCAGAAAGCAAAACGTACATTAACAATTACCCCTAGCGCATTTAACACGTAAACTAGGGGCTTCCATGGCTTTCTTAGGGAATATTCCCCTATCAGACATTTGTATGGCAGCAACGTGGTCTACTACACACACCTTCACCCGCTACTATTGTGTAGATGTGCAGGCAAAGCAACATGTGTCTGTAGGCAAGGCTATTCTTAACACTTTTTCAAACCACTGCAACAGATACTGGCGACCACCGCTAGGGAAGACACTGCTGTACAGTCTATGCACAAAACGTGAATTCTGCAGCTCATATGCCTCAAACGGAAAATGCTACTTACCAGTATGCATCTGTTTTTGGCATGTAGAGCTGCAGAGATTAACACGCCCACCCATCCTCCCCAGAACCTGTATTTGTTCCTGTGTAATCTTATTTAGATACATTCTCATGGACATCTTTCTGTTTCTTACAAACTCCATGATTTCCCTTCATGGCGAAAAACAATCGGAGGATGGAGTCGATGCCCATGCGCACTATCGTCCAAGGGAGGAGTCCCCTATCTCGTGACTACAAAAGACCTTCCAAGACAACAAGGGGCACGCATCTGAAAGAGACACGTTAGTTATAGATTCCTTACCTTAGAATATCCCCAGGCGTCGGGCTGGATCCGGATTTGGATGACTTCACAGAGAGTACTTAGGCGCCACCCATGCGCGCTGACGTCCATTCTTTCTTTTTCCACTCCAAAAGCGCAGATCCGGATTGAGCAAGTACCTCGGTCATTTTTTTACCACTTTTATTTAGACTTATTGTCTCCTTTTCTTGTCTCCTGGTGCACGTAGGGATGCCCGGCTTTAAGTCTGGTCTGTCATGCCTCCGTAGTATGTCGGTGGCGAACCCCCATGACGTCTGCCTCTACTACCTGGAGCATGACCATGACTCCCGGGATTGTCGGGACTGTCATGCCATGGCCCCGAAGGCGTTACGGGAGCGGCGACGGAAGTTGCTGGAGGTCCGGCACTCCTCTCACCGCCTCTAGGGGGCGTTCGCGGGACTGAAGCCGTCGCTCCTTGGACTCTTAAGTCTTCACCTTCATTTTCCGGTAGGCGCCGCCATAAAAAGAAGTCGAAGAAGCATGTTTGCTCTCTGATGTGTCCCCCCCCTACCCCCCCCCCCCCCCTGTCGCTCCCCGGAGGCGGACATGGGGGACAGGGGCTCCGCCCCTGTGGCTCCTCCGGATCCTGGGAGTCCCACGGCCTACCCGCTATACCCGGGTCCGTCGGCGACTCCCGAACAGGTGCAAGAATTTCTTGCTTCCATGGACCACCTGTCTAGGCCTCGGGCTAGCGCCAGCGGGCCCCCGTGGTCCTGTGTCCAGATACTGTTGACCTGGCGGCACCGCCTCTGGCGCCAGCCATGGAGCCACTTGATCCTGCGCCCTCTGTTCTGACGCAATAAGGTGCAGCACCACTCGCTCCGGCCCCGGCGCCGCCTCTGGCTCGGCCACAGGTGCCGCACTGGGTGCTGTTTATTCCGCCCCTGCCCCAGTTCCGGACCATTTTGTTCCGGCCTGGGATCCACGTTGGGATGTGGCTCCGGAGCGGCCCCGGCTGGCGCTGTAACCGGCAACGCTGACCCCCACTCCGGGCTTGCCGCCGCGGCCGACTCCTTCTACCCCAGAGCCAGACGAGGACTGGGACGGCTCCAAAGACCCCCTAGTGCGGCAGTTTAACTCCTAGCAGGATTGGGTGGATGACCTTCAAGATGCAGGTGAACTTGATGTGTCTTCGGACCCGGGGTTTGCTTCCCCTCCGCCTACTATGGAGGAGGGCCCTTCCTACACCATGGTGCTGCAGAGGCTCTCCACCTCGACCTCCCTGCGGTGACCCTTAAGACCAACCTCCTTATAGGAGGTGCTCCAGACGACGTCTATGTCGTCTGACCGCTGCTCCCTTTCAATGAGGCCCTTACCGAAGTCCTCTTGGGCACTTGGTTGCGGCCGGCCTCGGGGGCACCGGTGGATAAGAACGTCGCTAGACGTCATCGTCTGGCGCCTGGTGATCCCACCTTCTTGACCACTCACCCCACGCCTGAGAGCCTGGTCATTCAGGCCTCGGCATTGAAGAGTGCTTTTCCCTCTGCACCGACGGATAAGGACTCTAAGAGGCTGGACCAATATGGCAAGAGGTTATTCTCCTCAGCCAGTTTGGGGTTGAGATCGGTTAATACCGCCTGCTTATTGGGCCGTTACTCCCACGCAGTGTGGAATTCGGTGGCGGAGGTACTGCCTCAGTGCTCTGAGGAGGTCCAGGCTGTCCTTTCCCAAGCGATTGCGGAGGGCAAGGATGCAGCGAAGTTTGCCATCAGGTGTGGTTTGGACACTGCTGATCCGTTGGGCAGGGCGATTTCCACGACAGTGGCGTTGCGACGCCACGCATGTTTGCGCTCCACTGGGTTCTCACCCGATGTCTAGGGCTCGCTCATGGACATGCCCTTTGATGGCTCCCGTCTCTTTGGAGACAAGGCGGATAATGCCCTGGAGCGCTTTATGGACTCGCGTGCCACGTCCAAGTCTTTGGGTCTTTCCACGAAGGCCCCTGCCGAGTCTGGGTTTCGTTCCTATCGTGGCCAGGGTAAGGGTACCCAAGCACGCTCCTCCGCTAAGCCTGTGCAGAACCAGTCCCAGCGTGGCCGGGGCTTCCGCAGGGGCGGGTCTTGTAACCAGCTTGCGGGTCAATCCACCTCTACCCCCGCTGCTTCCACCTCTAAGCCTTCCTAATCCGAGCTTCAGGGAGCACACCACGCCAGTGGGTGGCAGGGCACGTTACCACCTCCACCACTGGCGCGCAATTACCTCGGACAAGTGGATGCTGCAGATAATCTGTCACGGTTACTCGCTCCCCTTTCTGTCCTCCCCTCCGAATAGCCACCTCGGTAGCACCGCATGTCGGGGGATCGTTTGGCTCTTCTCCGTCGGGAGGTCACAGCCCTCTTGTCCAAGGGGGCTATCGAGCGCGTTCCTGGTCAGGAAGTAGGGAGTGGTTGTTATTCTCACTACTTGCTGGTCCCCAAAAAGGACAAGGGGGGCCTACGTCAATCGATTCCTCTCGAAAGACTAGTTCAAGATGCTAACTCTGGCTCAGGTCCTGGCTACCCTGGAGAATGGATGGTGGCGTTGGACTTGCAGGACGCCTAGTTCCACTTTCCCGTCCTGCCGGCTCACCGGCGCTACCTGCGGTTTATGGTAGGCCAAGAGCATTTTCAGTATACCGTTCTCCCCTTCGGCCTTACCAGTGCCCCTTGGGTGTTCACGAAGGTGATGGTGGTGGTCGCAGCTCATCTGCGCAGGGCAGTGGTATCCGTCTTCCCCTACCTCGACGACTAGCTGTTAAAGGCGGGCTCGCCCCAGGCAGTCGTCACCCACCTCCAGACTACGGCCAAACTCCTGCATTTGCTGGGGTTCTCCATCAATGTGCCTGTCGCACCTGAGCCCCTCTCTGAAGCTCCCCTTCATCGGAGCGGTTCTGGATGCGACGCTGTTTCGGGTTTATCCTCCCGAACAGCAAGTCCGGGATATTCAGGCTATGATTCCACTCTTTCAGCCTCTGTCCTGGGTTTCAGTCAGGACGACCCTTTGGCTTCTGGCCCTGATGGCCTCTCCTGCATCCTGCTGGTGATACATGCAATGTGGCATATGCGGGTCCTGCAGTGGGACCTGAAGTTCCAGTGGGCACAGCATAAGGGCAACCTGTCCGATCACGTCCAGATCTCGGAGGGCGCTGCACGACAGTTGCAGTGGTGGCTCATGAATCGTGATTGGGTCAGAGGCACGTCCCTCACCTTTCCCTAACCGGAGCACACAGTGGTGACGGATGCGTCCCTCCTGGGATGGGGTGGCCACATGGGAGAGGCGGTGATCAGAGGCCTCTGGTCTCAGGCGGAGTCCCAGCTCCATATCAACCTTCTGGAGCTGCGAGCGATCCGGCTTGCACTGAAGGCATTCCTTCCCTCTGTCCGGGGAAGTGTAGTGCAGGTGTTCACGGACAACACCACCACCATGTGGTATTGCAACAAACAGGGCGGGGTGGGGTCCTGGACCCTATGTCAGGAGGCTCTGCACCTCTTGACATGGCTGGAACATCAGGGCATTACCTTGGTGGTTCAACACCTGGCAGGTTCTCTGAACGCCAGGGCGGACTAACTCGGCCGCCAGTGCTTGATGGATCACGAATGGCGTCTGAACTCGTACGTGGCGCAAGGTCTCTTTCAGCAGTGGGGAGAGCCTTGGTTAGATCTATTCGCCACAGAAGAGAACGCGCAATGTCATCAGTTATGCGCGTTGGAATTTCCAGGACGGCACTTGCTTGGAGACGCTTTTCGTCGCGAGTGGAGATGCAGTCTATTGTACGCCTTTCCGCCTATACCACTTCTACCCAGAGTGCTGAAGAAGATCAGGCGCGACCGGGCCCAAGTCATCTTTGTGGCTCCAGACTGGGCTCGAAGAGTTTGGTATCCCAAGCTACTCAGTACGAGCATAGATTCCCAAATCCGTCTGCCTCTTCGGTAGGATCTTCTGTCTCAGCAGCAGGGGACGGTCCTCCACCCAAACCTGTCCAACCTCCACCTCCATGCGTGGAGTTTGAGCGGCGTCAGTTGACACCTTTCGATCTGCCTCCCGAAGTCTGTGTTGTAATTCTGGCAGCCAGCCGTTCCTCCACCAAAACGGTATATGCCTGCAGGTGGAACAGATTCGTGACATGGTGCACAGCAATGGCTGTGGATCCCCTGTCTGCCCCTCTTTCTGAGGTTCTTCTGTTCCTACTCTTTGTCCCAGCAGGGCTCTGCTCTGGGCACTATCAAAGGTTATCTTTCAGTCATCTCTGCCTTTCTACAGCTTCTAGATCAGCCTTCTCTTTTTAAGTCCTCAGTTATTAACCGTTTCCTTAAAGGCATTACGCATACGTTTCCACCAGTACCCTTCATAATGCCTCAGTGGGACTTGAATCATGTCTTGAGTTTTCTAATGTGCGCTCCCTTTGAGCCCCTTCATAACTGTCCCTTACGTCTTCTTACTCTCAAGACGGCATTCCTGGTAGCTTTCACTTCTGCCAGAAGAGTGAGTGAGCTCCAGGCTCTTTCTTCCAAACGTCCTTTCCTTTCTGTCCATCCGGACAAAGTTGTCTTGAGAAGGCGTCCATCTTTCCTGCCCAAGGTAGTCCTAGCCTTCCACATCGGGCAGACCATCACTTTGCCCACCTTCTTTCTGCATCCTTTTTTATTTATTTATTTATTTAATTTATTTAATGCGATTTTCTATAGCGCGAACTTTCCCGGAAGGTGTCAGAGCGCTTTACATAAGAACCAGTTGCGATAAATAAGGATTTAGGATTACATGCATTATATAAAAGATACAAACGGGAAAAGAAATTGCAAAAGTATACATTGTATAGTCACACAAGGAAGAGATACGAACAGAATTTTTTTTGCAAATGTACAGTTAGTAAAGTCACTCGAAAGCGTCACATAGGAATAGTAGAGAGTACAATAGTCTACTACATATACTAGTGATTAGAGCTATCTCTATATACATAAATATACAAATAGTAGATTGGGAGGGAGTGAGGAGGGTGGGAGGGATACAAGGGTATGGAGACATGGCAAAGCAGAAAAGGGAAGAAACATTTGAGGATCGTCAAGGGGGAAACTAGGGAAAAGGGTAAAGGACGAGGGAACAGACAAGATGGCGGGCCAGGGGCAAGAGAAAAAAACAGCCGAGAGCAGCAGCAAAGTGGCGGCCAGGCCAAAAGAAGGGAAGAGGAGAGGCTCCACCGTCTGGACCCAAAGCGTACGCTCGCATTCTATCTGCAGCGTACACAGCAGTTCCGGGTGGATGATCAGCTCTTTGTTGGCTACGTGGGCGACAAAAAAGGTTGGTCGGTGCACAAGCAGGCCATCTCCTGGTGGGTCTTTCTGTGCATCAAAGCATTTTACTTCTTGGCCAAGAATGAGCATCCTGTGGGGCCGTGTGCCCATTCGACCAGGGCTACTGCAGCCACTACTGCCTTGGGACGTGGTGTCTTCTTGCAGGATATTTGTCAGGCAGCTACGTGGGCCTCCTTGCACAAGTTCATAAAGCACTACTGCCTTGACAGTCGGATCCGGAGAGATGGCTTCTTTGGCCGTTCTGTGCTCCATTACTTTTTTGTGTAATCCTGTTCGCAGACCCTCCACCGGGTTTGGTATTGCTGGTTTATCTAATCTAAGGTAAGGAATCAATCTCTAACGTCTCTTTCAGATGCACAAGTTACTTGTGTAACGATATATCTGTAAGAGACATTAGTGATAGATTCCTTACTGCCCCGCCCATCCTCCCCGTTCTGCGATCTGATTATTAGGGTTACGGTCATTCCCTTTTAGGGCCTTAGTTTTATGCACCATTTGTCGGTGTCTGACATGGCTCTGCGTTTCGGCGTGGAATAGTTGTGCACCGAACTGACATCAGCGCTCATAGGTGGCGCCGAAGTACTCTCCGTGACGTCATCTCGGCACCCACGACGCCAGTGACGGACGCTTAGCTGCAGGACGCCTCCTACTGGCACGCAGAGGTACTGCTAAGCAGAAAATCTTTCCGGATCCAGCCTGACGCCTGGGGATATTCTAAGGTAAGGAATCTATCACTAACTACTGTCTCTTACAGATATATTGTTACTAGGCCTCGGCGGTAAATTCCGTTCCGCTTGCGTAATTTGTGGAATTTGGGTAATTTTGAGTTCCGCCGGAGTACGCGAAATTGCACAAAATTATGCGTTCCGCGACTTCGCGAAATTTTGTGTTCGCAGAGATTTTTTACAGTTTCAGTTACAGATTTGCGTAAAGCGATTTACGCAAATTCCGCCCACCCCTAATGGTTACACAAGTAACTTGTGCATCCAAGCCCAACACCAGATGGCGATCTATGCACAAAGTGTGAATCCCTGCAGCTCTACATGCCAAGAGCAAATGCATACTGGTAAGTAGCATTTTCCTATTGGTTCACAGGTAAGTTATTGACTGTGGGAGTTAAGGTTCTAGAGTTAGACTCAGGGGTCCCCCAGGGTCAGTGATGCTCTGTTGTTGCACCCTCAGCCTCACTAGGGCGGCCGGGTGCAGAGTGTTGAGGCCCAATGTTATCCGATAGGGGATAGGGGGCCTCCGGTTGGTAGCTGCTGGTAAGCAGGCCACTGGGTTGTGGGAGCAAACCTCCTAGCGTTTAGGTCAATGGAGAACCTCCAGTTTTCAAAAGCATTGCAGGAAGGGAGACAAAGGACTTCTGGGTGTGACCACCACTTGGAGGGGTAAGTTAGGAAGTTAAGGGTTGGTTAGGCACCGTCGGTTTGGGCACACAAGGCTGTGTGTGTCAGGTGCAGATGTGCCTTTTGGGGTCGGACCTTCTTACAGGCTACTGGTCGTGGTTAGGGGGGCTTTCTGGATTTAGGCTGCAGGTGTCGGCTGGAGGCTTGAGACAGGTCAGGGGTCGCCGGATCTCAATTCAGGATCACCAGGGTGACCACCTCGTGAATTTTTTCCGCTCGGGCTGGATTAGTCAGGTGCAGAGTGTGCTGGATTTGCAGTGTCTGGCTGCTTTCAGAGGTTGCAGTTGAACAAATCCGGAGTTCACAGGAGAAGCAGTCTTTGGAAGTGAAGGCAGGCAGGTCCTCCGGGGTTTCTCAGGTTGCTGGCTGCAGGACACACTGGGATTTTGCAAGAGAAGGTTCGAGGGGAGACAGGCCTGTAGGGCCTGGGCCAAGTCAGTGGGCGTCTTCCTCCTGTTAGCTGGCTGCACTGCTGTTCGGTCCTTTTTCTTTTCTTGTTGTCAGGCTGGATCTGAGGAAGCAAGGTTCAGGGTGCCCCCAAATACTAGATTTAGCGGTATTACAGGTAGGTAAGGGCAGGGACCAATGGGTCCCTTCCCTGGGGTGGGTACACCCCCTATTGTGCCACCCTCAAGTGGGAGGGGAGCCTGAGCCAGCTTGGCTAGGTCGCGCCATCCTCAAGATGGCGTGGACTGAGTTGTGCTTCACCTTGCCTCCCCCACTGAGGGGTGGAGTTGGCAGAGTTGGGCACACCTCGTTCAGTCACTTGTTTTTTCCGCCGGCTCTCCCACCCATAGTGGGGGGGGTAGAACCAATGGGGACCAATTGTTGAAAGCAGCAAATGTTCTGGGGAGGATCACAAAGGTGGCATGCCTTTGAAGCTACCCCTTAGTGAACCCTGAGGAGGCTTAGCACCTCGTCCCAGTATGTGCATTGTTTCAGGCCCCCGAGAGCTGCAGGCTCTCGACCCAGGGTTCCAGAAACATGTCTGTTGGTGGCAGCCTAAGCAGCCTCTCAGTCAAATCACTGAGCGTTACTCAAGTTTCAGGGGGCATCTCTAAGATGCCCTCTGTTGTGCATTTTATATTAAATCCCACACTGGCATTAGTGTGGGTTTAATGTGCTCAGAAGTTTGACACCAAACCTACCAGTTTTCAGTGTAGCTGTTTTGGTGTTGTGGAGTTCGTAATGACAAACTCCCAGCACCATATAATCTTAATGGCAGCACTGCACTAACAGTGCCCAGGAATGGACTTGGGCACTGTAGGGGTACAGGGCTCATGCACCAGTAGCCTCACCACTGGTATAGTGCACCCAGCTAGAGGGGTGACTGAGCTATGCCAGGGCAGTGGTTAGTAGGCAAGGGACACAAGAATGTGTGCCATGTTGACTCTTCACTTTGTTCTGCACCAAAACATGCAGCCTGCAATAGCTGTGTGTGTGTGAAGGTGCAGGACCTCTAAGGGTGGCACAATATGTGCTGCAGACCCTTAGAGGCCTTCTCTGGTCACAGTGCCCTGGGTACATGTGGTACCTTTTACCAGGAGCTGACCTGTGGCCAGAGATGCCAATTAGGTTTAGGCTTCATTGCAGTTTTAGGGAAAGAACATAGGCCCTGGGTACCTGATTAGCAGGAGCCCAGGGCACACTCAGTCAAAGCACATCAGCAATTCAGCAAAAAGTGGGGGCAACCATGTGGAAAGAGGGCACTTTCTCACAGGGATTTCTGGATGGATTGTTAAATGTATTCAAACTTGTAATGTTAAAGTTAAAAGAACTTCAACTATACCTTCTAGAGCACATTCTACTCGTAAAATGGGTGTATCCATCGCCTTTTTTTTTTCTTCCGGGTTTTATATAGCGCGAACTTGACCTGATTGTTTCACAGCACTTTACACAAGAACCACTTGTGAGTCCTCCTTTCGGTGATAGTGCGCATGGGCATCGACTCCATTGTTAATTGTTTTTTCCTTGCCATCGGGTTCGTACTAGTATTGCTGCGCTCCTGTTCAAGCCCGTTCTTCATGTTCCCCTCTGTGCACAATCCACACTACCCTTGACGATATTGTTTCGTACGCGTTTCCCTGTTCTCCGCGTGTTGAATCGGTCAACGAATCCTCCATCTTCGAACGAAAAACTTTGTGGGTGCCCCTCTTGCCTAGACATGCCGGTCCAGCCTTCTGCCCATTGAACGGACACCATTCCAATTCCGTCCTGGATGCCACGCGAAGTACCCTTGTACTGACCTACATCTAGTTTGTAACTGGTGCCTCTGTCCGGAGCACAAGGAGGAAGACTGCGACGCTTGTAAATAGTTTTGGTCCAAGAAAACTATGCGATTTGTTGGCTCGACGACGAGGAATGCAACACCAAAGTATTCAACACGCTCTGGTTATCTTCGGGGAAGATTCTGAACAGGAAGAGATCGAAGTGTCGGTGGCAGAGGAAGAAGAGGCCTTCTCTGTTCCAGAGTCTGATTCAGAACTCGAGATTGAGCTGGAGGCTGAAGACGTATCTCCCGGAAGGGTGCCATGAGATCCGAAGAACCCTTGACCCCCAAAATCTCTTCCAAAAAACATAAGGCTGAGGCACCACCTCTGTCTTCTGGCCAAGGTCGGCACTGAGACCTTTTCTGATGCCTCGCCTTCTGGCTCGGGACCTTGTTGACCGAAATCCTCTTCGGATTCAAAGGATAAGTCATTTTTGGACACAAGACACTCCGGATCGAAGGATAAATCTGGCTCTGAGACGAGACCCTCCACCCCAAAAGCAAAACATGCTTCAGAGCCGAAACCTTACGCTCCCAAAAGCAAATCTTTTTCAACACCGAAATCAAAGGACAGTCTTTCTGTGACCCTCCCGAACCAATTTTAGTCCTTCTTAAAGCTAAGTTGGATCCTAATCAAAAGGAGATTCATATCAATCCTGATAAAGGACATATTTCTACTAAAGCACCTAAACGCAAACTTCCTTCAGAGGACCCTGAAGATAAGAGCCCTCTGAAGAAGAAGGACATGGCTACCAGCCCTGCTTATCCTGCCCTGTAGGAGAGTGGGGTCTGCAATCCCATGGCCACCCCAGATTTTTGCTTTTTGCTTCACTGATTTACGACTTTCCCTGGCTGTGGGCCTGCTAATCAGACCCACAGCCTAGCTGTTCTCTCTCTAAATTGACAAGCATTTACCTTAGGTGCATTTACCAATTGGTACTGGGCCACCTTATCAGTCCCTATACAGTATACCTTAGGTATCCAGGGCATAGGTGTACCCAGGGCATACCAGGGGCTGCAGCATGTATTATGCCACCCCTGGCTGGCCACCCAAATCTGACACAACTGGCTGCACGACAGCTGGGGCAAGGTGGTGTAATCACCCTTTGCTTTAGATATAGTATTCCTATGTCTATATTCCTATCAGTCACTCCTATGGCAGGCCTTAACAATCCTGAAGGCAGAGTGCTTGGAATTATGTGAGATGGTGCTCTGGCATGAGCTGAGCCCGTTTGCAGCTTGCGGAACCAAGTCCTTATAGCTGTTCCATGATAACGCTATACCATATACTTTTAAGTGCATTATAATCCTCGCGGTTAAATGCTAACTTTGGCATAGCATTATCAAAACATGTTGAGTAAGGTGTCATACGAATTGGAATACTAACCCCTCGCCAATTCTGGCGACTGGGTTAGCATTCCACCCTTCTAGAGGGACACGACATGCATGTAACTGTAAACCCTGGTTAAAGTTAACTCAAGCCTCAGCATCACAAAATGGATGCTGCCACCACAGACACAAGTCTGACCTCCTGCTGCTGGGAGTCCTTCCAGCGAGGGAGGCTCTGACAAAGGGTTTCCTGCCTTGGGAGGTGCTAGCACCACCCCAGACAGGATTTTGTGTATTAGGTAGGCTCAGGCTGAAAGGAATGAGACATGCCTGGGGCACACAAGGTGCCCTGTGCATACACCGGTTCCAACCAGTTGCTGGGGCAGTCCAGCCCAGCTCTGGCGGGAAACTGGACAAAGGATAGGGGGTGTAACCACCCCCCTTCCTGGTCCCACCCAGGGGAGGGACCTAGTCGTAGTGCAGCTCCCTTTAGCTGAATAAAGGTAGGAGCTGGTCCCATTCCAGATTAGATTAATCTGGACAACCTTCCACGAAGAAACTCTTGACCTTCGACCTCCTGATAACCAGAAGACTGAAGAATCTCCCCTATGGTCAGGGAGTGACCATCCTGCTTCGCAGGCACCATCAAGCTCCTGTGCGGTTTGCTGCAAAGTCCTTCCAGCCCGGAATCCGACGACCCAGCTCGACAAGACCCGGACCTCCAGACCTCTCTGACCTCTACCCACATCCACAGCACAGCTGGGACCCGTGGGTGCGACGAGCAACGTGAAGACGGCCATCTTGAAGAAACCTGCACAGCGCTTCCAGCACGACTCCTGAGAGTTCCTCAAGTGAGTGCATTGGGGACTGAGAAGCCCCACACCGACGCAGCTCCTACACCAAAGACCAGCCCCCCAGCATCCCCGTGATCTGCGTGGGGCCCTTTTGCCTGGTTGCTGCCCTTCCTGTTGTCTGGTCACTTGCCGGCTGGCTTGTGCCCTCTGAGACGACAACCCGAAGAAATCGACACTGCTAGTCTGGTCCCCCAGACTGCCTTGCTTCCTTGCGAAAGAGAAGCACCCCGGACCCTCCTGGTCCACACTAGACGCCATCTTTGTTCCAACGCGTGGCTTGCATTAGCCAAGGCCTGTTGTCCAGATCAACGATCCGACACCGCCGACAGCAGCAGACTACGTGAGACAGCTCGTGCCTCCAGCCTGGTCGTGAAGAGCAGCTCCTGGTCCCCGCAGCTACAGAGAGAAGCGACCCTTCCATCACCTGACTGCGGCGACAGCATCTGGTTCCCTCCTGGTGCCAGCACCGCTACTGGCTAGTGACCAAGACTCTGTCCCCTTCCTTTTCAGGACTTCCTTCTTCCTAGTTCCATCCTTGGAACCACCAGACTCCTCCATCTGGCTGCCTGCCAGCAACTTCTTGTTTCAGGCATCACCGGGATCAACGCAGCAAACCCGACGCAACTTCAGCCCTATGCTCCCACAGCCTGTGGGTTAGGTAACTAAAGCTCCTAGGTGCTGAAGTCTGTGTCCACTATCCTAGCGTCCAGGTCCACTGTTGTTTTCCCTCCATCCAGCCGGGTTCGTCCGGAATCCGTAACTTTGTAAACTGTAAGATCCATAGACGTTGGTACGCATCCCGCATGAGAGTTCCCACTCTGCACGTGAGTCCCGTGGGCCTCCTGCTCCTTACTTACCTAGTTTGTAGCGTAGTCCCAGCGATCCTCCAGCCTCTGGATCTCCCTACAGTATTTTCCTTCCTCGCATTCCATTGTTTTGAGTATATGGTTTGTCGTGCCCCTAAGGCACTTGTGTAAATATTGTGCGAACTCGTATTTCCTTTTTAGTATTGTCATGTGCTTAGCCCTCTGATCTCATAAAGAGTTCAGAGGTGTTGTTATAAATAAATAGACTGTTTATTTTTCATAACAACCTGTGTGGTGTCCTTTCATTTGATGTTCAAGGGGTTATACTGTGGTAAAACAGCTGGCTTCACATGCCAAAGGAGATTAGCCTAAAAGACTGCTTTTGTCCACGCTACTAGGATAGCTGGTCTATACGGTTGACTTTACAACCAATCACCATAAGGGTTGTTTGGACTGATACAAGGTGATCACTAGAATTAGTGAACATCATATATCAGGCCAACTTCTCACATGCCCCACAATCACCTCCACCATCTTCTCCACATTTACCAATCATAGATCCTTTGCACATAACACCTCCGGGACCTCCGCATACACAGCCTTAAGACAATGATATTGATGGAGACACTAATTTGTCTGTAGACCCATGGAATTGATTACACCATTGACCTTCCATTGGATACTGACCCAGACCTTTACACTACAAAGCCATCGCCACCTGATGATAATGTGGTTTATCAAGAGCTTATTGCTAGAGAAGCAGAGTGTCATGGTTTGGCCTTGCATAAAGTCATTAGAAGAAGACTTTTTATTTGAAACACTTGGGTTCACACACAGGTCAAGTCAAACATTCCTTATGCTAAAGGGCATGATGAGGCATGCAGATGACCTCTTCAAAGACCCTGTGCGAGCAAGTATTTTAACTCCAAGAGTCAATAAAAATTAGAAACCTTCACCATCTGATCCTGTGTTTATCAAAGGACAATGACCTCTCGACTCCCTAGTAGTGTCCAATGATCACAAAAGAGCTAATTTGCAAAATCTGATGATGCACCTCCCCCAGATGAAGAAGCTAAGCTTACAGATGCCTCTGGGAAACAAGTGGCTGCTCAAGCCTCTAACAACTGGCGCATCGCAAACACACAGGGTAATACTAGCTAGGTACGACAGGGCTCACTAGGATGAAATGGAGCAGCTGGTCCAATATATCCCTGGCAAACACAAAACTAAGGCACAAGAGTTAGTTCAGGAGGAGAAACTCATTTCTAACTCTTCAATCTGATGTGCTCTAGATTCTGCTGACACCGCGGCTAGGGGGATTAATACCAGCATTCTCCTTAGAAGGCATGCTTCTATTAGGATTTCGGGGTTTAAACCTGAGGTTCTGCAGTCCATTTTAAACACACCTTTTCACAAAGAACACCCGTTTGGTCCTGATGTCGATGAGTATTTGGAAAAAATGAAAAAAGACACTGAAGTGGCAAAGTCCATGGGAGCGCTTCAGTTCCTATCAAACAGAGGCTCCTTTTGCCGCTACTTTTACAAAGCAGGGTCTAAAACTACACTAGATTGGAGCGAGATAGATAAGGATCACACACTCACTTCGGGTGAAGTAGGAAAGCCCTCACACACCGACCTAGTCAGTGTCATGCTTCATCATCGGGCCCCACCAAAGAGGCCGAGTGCCTCTTTGGTGTGCTACAACGCCAGAAAGACTGCGGAGCTGGTTGTGTGAAGAAGGGCGTGTTGTGAGGGTAAGTTAAATTAAAAGTGTCTAAGCGAGTATCAAAGAATTTTTTTTTTATTAAATGATCCCTAAGACACGAATTAACAGGTATTATGTGTCTGAATTTGGTTGCCAAGGTTTAGGAATGGTAAAATTCAGAGAAATACAGTAAATTAGTTAGTCAGTCAACATGTTTCTGCCATTTTGGAGGCTTAAATTTACCAAGGCATTCATCAGGACTATACCCCGGCGGTATGGACTCTCTAATCGTCCACCCTAACCAAGGGACGTGAAAGTGAAAAAAAGGGGGTGAAAAAAGTGCATAAAAAAGGAGAGCAAATGCTCAATCCTAAAAAAACTCCAAATTCGGGAGTGTTTCTGCACCTGTAAAGTGAAAGTACACATACAAACACAAACACAAACAGACAACAGTTAATAAATGCCATTGCGTTTGGTTGTTGTGCACCTTATGGTGTGGCAAAATTCGTGTACCCAAAGTAACATTAGGTTTAACACCATCCACATACCCCTAAAGGGATGATATCGGTAACTCTGGGACGTGGGGTGATAAGGGTGGTATAAAATAGACTTGTTTTTGGAAGAAATGGTTAAAAAACACACTCTATGTACTCCTTCTGAAGGGATCAATGGACCAAAAGGTCTGTGACCCCCTAGGTTGGTAATAACATACATAAATCTCACTTTAAAATTTGGCGCTACTTGCACCATGGGTCTCGGGAGGATGGAGAGCGGGGCCGGTAAATGAGTATAAGAGTAGGCGAGCAGGGTGTCGCGTCCTTCCTGGTGGGCGTGTTCGGCCAGAACGAGGCTAGGAACGCGCCCGCCCTTCGCTGCAGACGAGGCCTGACACGCACCGGCCCCGAGTAGGTGGGACGCTTGATTACTCATTTACCGGCCCCGCTCTCCATCGACGGGGTCCGGTTCCGAGGGAGATCCTAGGTGTCTAAGCGGGCTGTGAGCGTCAAGGGCGTGAGTTTTCCTGAACCACAAATCTCACTTTAAAATTTGGCGCTACTTGCACCATGGGTCTCGGGAGGGGGGTTGGAGCGTGCCTGGCACATCCTAAAAATGAAAAGAGGTATTAGCCATTCGGTCCCGATATTCGGGCAGTACTTAGCTCCGTTTTCAAGCAGATCGGCGTTGTGGTTCAGGAAAACTCACGCCCTTGACGCTCACAGCCCGCTTAGACACCTAGGATCTCCCTCGGAACCGGACCCCGTCGATGGAGAGCGGGGCCGGTAAATGAGTAATCAAGCGTCCCACCTACTCGGGGCCGGTGCGTGTCAGGCCTCGTCTGCAGCGAAGGGCGGGCGCGTTCCTAGCCTCGTTCTGGCCGAACACGCCCACCAGGAAGGACGCGACACCCTGCTCGCCTACTCTTATACTCATTTACCGGCCCCGCTCTCCATCCTCCCGAGACCCATGGTGCAAGTAGCGCCAAATTTTAAAGTGAGATTTATGTATGTTATTACCAACCTAGGGGGTCACAGACCTTTTGGTCCATTGATCCCTTCAGAAGGAGTACATAGAGTGTGTTTTTTAACCATTTCTTCCAAAAACAAGTCTATTTTATACCACCCTTATCACCCCACGTCCCAGAGTTACCGATATCATCCCTTTAGGGGTATGTGGATGGTGTTAAACCTAATGTTACTTTGGGTACACGAATTTTGCCACACCATAAGGTGCACAACAACCAAACGCAATGGCATTTATTAACTGTTGTCTGTTTGTGTTTGTGTTTGTATCTGTACTTTCACTTTACAGGTGCAGAAACACTCCCGAATTTGGAGTTTTTTTTAGGATTGAGCATTTGCTCTCCTTTTTTATGCACTTTTTTCACCCCCTTTTTTTCACTTTCACGTCCCTTGGTTAGGGTGGACGATTAGAGAGTCCATACCGCCGGGGTATAGTCCTGATGAATGCCTTGGTAAATTTAAGCCTCCAAAATGGCAGAAACATGTTGACTGACTAACTAATTTACTGTATTTCTCTGAATTTTACCATTCCTAAACCTTGGCAACCAAATTCAGACACATAATACCTGTTAATTCGTGTCTTAGGGATCATTTAATAAAAAAAAAATTCTTTGATACTCGCTTAGACACTTTTAATTTAACTTACCCTCACAACACGCCCTTCTTCACACAACCAGCTCCGCAGTCTTTCTGGCGTTGTAGCACACCAAAGAGGCACTCGGCCTCTTTGGTGGGGCCCGATGATGAAGCATGACACTGACTAGGTCGGTGTGTGAGGGCTTTCCTACTTCACCCGAAGTGAGTGTGTGATCCTTATCTATCTCGCTCCAATCTAGTGGCATTTTTGAGACTGATTTGGCCTCTCTCTTTTTGTTTATTTACATTGAACCGGGGACTGGGAGAAGCCTTCTTGACTCTCCCTACCTCTCCCATTGTTGTTTTTGTTTCTAAAACTACATTGTCAGACCCAAACACTTTCTCTTATAAAAGCAACCCTCAATTCTCTCCCTCTTGATGTTTCTATAGAGGAGGGTATAGAAGAAACCACTCCAAAGGTAGGGGTAAAGGCGCCATACCACTTAACACCCCTTCCCCTAACAAAAAGTGACTTGCCTACACTTCCCCCCGATCATTTAACATCTGTCGGGGGAAGTCTTCAACTGTTTCTCCCCATTTGGCAATCCATAACAACCGATAAATAGGTGATCGACCATATGTAACAAAGTTTTTGCCTGGAGCTTACCAACATTCCTCCAAATATTTCCCCTCACACTCACAAACTGTCATCAAACCACTTACAGTTACTCAAACAAGAGGTGCAATCTCTTCGAAAAGGGAGCCATAGAACTAGTTCCATTACTGTAAGGTACAGGGGTTTACTCTCTAAATTCTAGTCCTCAAAAAGGACGGCTCCTTAAGACCACTTTTGGATCTCGGAGAGTTAAACCAGTGCATACTGTCAGAACATTTCCGCATGGTAACGTTTAAACAGTTCCTTCCACTTATACAGCAAGGCGATTTTATGTTCACACGACTTAAAAGATGCATATTTTCACATTCCCATTCATCCAGGTCATCGCAAATACCTCAGATTTGTGATAGCAGGTAAAAACCAGCAGTTCCAAGTACTCCCATTCGGAGTGACTAGTGCTCCCAGAGTGTTTACGAAATGTCTAGCAGTAGTGGCAGCTCATCTCATAAGACAACAAATTAATGTCTTCCCATACCTAGACAACTGGCTCATCAAAGCCAGCACACACCAGAAGTGTATAGAACACATATAGACCACGTTACTCCAACATGAAGGTTTTACGGTCAACTTGCAAAAGTCTTACCTACACAGTTACAATCTTATCTAGGAGCCACTCTCAACACTCACACATCTCTAGCCTCTACCAACACAGCCAGAATTTGCAATATCCAAGCTATATTGCTACAGTGAATCTACAGCTCTACATGCCAAGAACAGATGCTTACTAGGTAAGTAACATAATCGTTTCAAACAACTGCAACACCCACTGGTTAGCCACTGCTTTGGCAGGATACATCAATACAATCTTTGCAAAGCATGTTTATCTACAACACACATGCCTCAAACGGTTATGCTACCCTGTAAGCGTCTGTTCTTGGCTTGTACAGTTGTAGATTCACATGTGCCATCCATTCTCCCCGGACACCTATGGTTGTTGAAGTTATCATTATTTACATTACATACACATGGACAACTCTATACTTCTGTTACTTTCTCCATTCTCATCCTCTTGCGAGAAAACATTCTAGCAATGGAGTTGATGCCCGTGTGCATTATCACCGAGAGGAGTCTCCTTACCTTGACCGGAAAAGACTTCTTTGAAGAAAAACCACTTGCAGCCAATCAGGCGACAGCTCCCACCAGAAGGTTCTCCTCAGAGGCTCAGGCTCTCAGATTTTCTACCGCATGTCATGTGAAGGGAGTCTCCCTGAGCTCTGCTCAGTACTTCTCTATTTTTCTTCAGGAATCTAGTTTTCAAGATGTCTTCATCTAAGAAATCTTTACTCAGGCCTTGTGACTTGTGGTAATCTCCGGCTTTTTAAAGATCCCCACAAGAAGTGCATCTACTGCCTGTACCCGACCATCAGGTGAAGGACTGGAAGATATGTAGGACCTTCCCTCAGAAAGCGCTCAGGGACAGAGATGGCCGCCTGCTTTTGTGACTACAAAAGCTCAAGGATCAAGATGATCCTGTTTCTGAGGTAGGCAGTATTGCCTCTGGGTCTACTACAGCTTCTAGGAAGAGAGCTGCTGAAGAGGTGTTGTCTTCTCCTGGGGCCAAGATTGTAAAGAGGCAACAATCTTCTAAGGTGTCTGAGAGGCCTTCCAATTCTAAGGCCACTCCCCCTACTAAGGCCAAACTAGGGCCATCCACACCCCCGAGAAGAACAACCAAAATATTACCTCAGACGACTTCTGAGAAGACTTTACCTCAGAAACAGACCCTGTCGTCGACGATGCCGTCTTCGACTCAGTCATCGACGCAACATCTACGTCTACGGTAACTTTCACTTCGCCTAAGCCTGAGATGTTAATGTCGACCGCATCTTCACCGTCGACGATGGTCTATGTCGCTGTCCGGCCTATCTCGTCGACGAAAGAATCTTCGTCTGCCATCGTCAGCGCCTCGTCGGCGGCCAAGCTGAAGACCATTCCGTCGACGATAGCTTCGTCGACGGTTGCTCCATCACCATCGACTGAGACACAGTCGTCGGCGAAGACCCCGTTGGCGAAGACAACTCAATCGTCGACGACAACCACTTCATCGTCTGGAGCCAAGCCCCCGTCGATGACCCCGTCGATGCCGCAACTGTCTACATGTACCACCATGCAGATTTGGTCACCGTCTACGGCTTTTACGTCCACACCAAAGCCATCCTTTCTTCAGAGACGCGGTTCTGCCCTTTATCTCCTCTACGCCTGTCACCTCAAACGGTACCCCTACAGGTCCCTGACAAGTTGCTGGACTCTGAAGATAGTGAGGAGGATTCTGATATGGATGAAAGGTTTGGGGCGGCTACAAGTCCTTCAGAATTAAACATCAAATACCAGGAGGACGATCAAGATGACCAACATTCGCCTGAGCCTGTGACATCACCTGTTTCTAATGTCCCCTCCGCTCAGATGCCAGCAGCATTGCTAACAAATCTGCAGCACATGCTAAATGATTATTACAGGCGTTTTCCACCTTCTGAGTCAGCGGACTCGGTGCCTCCTACACCTGTGGTGCAAACACCCATATCGGATTTAAGACCTCCAAAGTCTCCTCCACCTGTAGCGTCCCATCAGCCTGAAGAACAACATTCTTCTGATGAAGAGAGAGAAGGGGAAGGGGAAGTGGATGACTGATCCATGATGTCGGAGTGGGACGATTATGAAGTACAAACACCTTCTCCTTCACCTCCGGTTACCGCTGATTCACCTCCAGTGGACGTGGGAGGATTCCATCTTCTAATGGAAAGAGCTACAAAACGCTTCCATATTGACATGGAAACTACACAGCAGGAATGCTTCCTCTATGATTTTAAGGACCAGCCAAGGAGGCAGATCTGAAAGAGACACGTTAGTGATAGATTCCTTATCTTAGAATATCCCCAGGCGTCAGACTGGATCCGGAAATCTTTGCGTAGCAGTACCCTTGCGCGTCGGTAGGCGTCGTCTGCGGCTCCGCGTCCGTCGTCGGCGTTGTGGGCGCCGTGATGACGTCGTCGGAGTACTTAGATGCCGCCTCCGCGTGCTGACGTCAGTTCTCTTTTTTTCCGCGCCAGCAGCGCAGATCCGGAAAAAGTGGTACCTTAGTCTTTTTTGACTAAACTTCTTACGATCCTTTTTGATCATCTTTCGAGTCTACGACTCCGTACGCTGCCGGTAGGGATGCCAGGTTTTAAACCCTGTGAGGACTGCGACCACCGACCCTCACCGCCGTTGTCTCCACTGTCTCGGCGTCGACGACAAGACCTGCTCTGACTGCCGGGCCCTGACTTCGAAAGCTAGGCGAGAGCGGTCCCGCAAGCGACTCGATCTCCGGCAGTCGGCCCCGCGCCGCGAAAGGTCCCGGTCCGGACGGAGGTCGAGGGACAGGTCGCGGGAGCGGAGTCATCATAGCTCCGGGAGTCGACATCACTCCTCAGGTTCGAAGTCGTCAGGTAAGCACAAGAAGTTGAAGAGACGTCATCGCTCTTCCGAATCCCCCCGACGCTCGCGCGACGTGGCCGGGGGTTCGGGTGACACCACCCACGCGGCTCCGTCGGAGTCGCGGGCGTCGCGTCCGGTCCCACACCCTCCGGTCCCTGTACCGCACGCAATGCCGGAGGAGATCGAGCGTTTCCTCATGGCCATGAGGTCCCTCACTCCTCCGGCAGGCTCTGCGGCGCCTTCGGGCCCAGCGGACCCATCTGAGGGCCCTAGCGGGTCGGGTGCTTCGGCCCCGAATAGCCGGGTGCTTCGGGCGCCGGCATCTTCGGGCCCGGCGCCGCAGGGCCCCGCTGGATCCGGGTCGTCGCCAGTTGATCTGACGACCTCACCGGCGCCGGTCCCTCAGGTGTCCCCTCCGGCGCCGTCTTAGGGCGGCGCTGTCACCGATGCCTCCCTCGATCCGGTTCCGGCACCGGAGCGGCGCCGCTCTCTACGCCGTTTGGAGAGTTTTACTTCAATGAACCGACCCTATCATTTGACATCCCTGAATATCAGGAGATGGGTGATGAGGAGTATTGGGAGGGGTCTGAGGACCCTCTGACACGTGAGTGTCAGTCCCAGGAGGACTGGACAGGTGAACTTGGGGATGCCAGTGGTCTGGACACCTCGCCAGACACTGGTTTTGTCTCCCCTCCTACCGTTGCTACGGAGGAGGGGGCAACCTACAGTGTGGTGTTGACGCAGGCGGCCAAGGCCTTGGGCCTTGAGCTCCCCGTCGCGGCCGTGAGGACTAACCTACTCACTGAGGTCCTTAAACCGCAGTCAAGCTCGGCTAAGCCTCTGCTGCCGTTTAATGAGGCCTTAACCGATGTTCTTTTGGGCACTTGGTCCAGGCCCGCTACAGGTTCGCCTGTAGATAGGAACGTGGCCAGACGCCACCGCCCAGCCCCGGGCGACCCTTGTTTTCCTGTCAACCCACCCCACCCCTGAAAGCCTGGTTTCCCAGGCTTCGAATTCCCAGACCGCATTCCCGTCGGCTCCCCCTGACAGGGAATCCAAGAGGTACGTTTGAGCAATAAGGCAAAAAGGTATTCTCTTCCCTAAGTCTGGGACTGCGGTCTTCCAACACCGCATGCCTCTTGGGCCGCTACACCCACTCTCTGTGGGATACGGTCGAGGACGTGCTGCCAGAATGCCCGTTGGAGGTACGGGCTAAACTCGGCCAGGCCCTTGTGGAGGGCCGAGATGCAGCGCGGTATTCTATCCGGTGTGCGCTGGATACCACCGACTCACTGGGCAGAGCGATGGCAACGACGGTGGCGATTCGTCGCCACGCCTGGTTGAGGTCCGCCAACTTCTCGGCCGATGTCCAGAATACACTCATGGACATGCCGTTTGATGGCAGTCGCCTTTTTGGCGACAAGGCAGACCATGCGCTTGAGCGCTTTAAGGACTCCAGGGCTATGGCCAGGTCCTTGGGCCTCTCGGCCCCGCGCCAGCAAACGGGTGCCTTTCGCTCCTTTCGTGGCCAAGGAAGGGGCACCCCCACATGTGCTGCCAGCCACGCACCGCAGACTAACATCCAACGCGGTGGCGGCCGAGGAAACCACCGTGGAGGCGGTCGGGGACAACGGCGAGGCCAGTCCACACCCTCCCCCGCAGCATCCGCCTCAAAACCCTCCTAGTCTGTGCTTTCAGGCCCATGTGACGCCAGTGGGGGGCAGGGTTCGCCATCACCTCCTCCACTGGCGCACTGCACATCGGACAGGTGGGTGCTGTAAATCGTCCGAAGGGGCTACTCTTGGCCAAGGGGGACATCGAGCGCGTTACTGGGCCAGAAGTAGGGTGTGGTTGCTACTCCCACTACTTTCTGGTACCCAAGAAGGTCAAAGGGGGCCTACGCATTATCTTGGACCTACGGAACGTCAACGGCTTCCTCCGGAAGGAGAAGTTCAAAATGCTGACACTGGCTCAGGTTTTAGCTGCCCTGGACCCAGGAGACTGGATGGTAGCATTGGACTTGCAGGACGCTTATTTCCACATCCCCGTCATGCCGGCCCACCGGCGCTACCTGCGGTTCACGGTTGGCCACGAGCACTTTCAGTTGACCGTGCTCCCCTTCGGCCTTACCAGAGCCCCACTGGTGTTCACAAAGGTGATGGCGGTGGTCGCAGCTCATCTGCGCAGGTTAGGAGTTTCAGTCTTCCCCTACCTCGACGACTGGTTGTTGAAGGCGGGCTCGCCCCAGACAGTCGTCAGCCACCTCCAGACGACGGCAGACCTCCTGCACCAGCTGGGGTTCTCCATCAATGTGCCAAAGTCACACCTGTGCCCCTCTCAGAAGCTCCTCTTCATTGGAGCGGTTCTCGACTCGGCGCAGTTTCGGGTTTATCCACCCGAACAGCGGGTTCGGGATATTCAGGCTCTGATTCCACTCTTTCAGCCTTTATCCCGGATCTCGGTCAGGTTGACGCTGCGGCTTCTGGGGCTGATGGCCTCCTGCATCCTTCTGGTGCATCACGCCCGGTGGCGGATGCGGGCTCTGCAGTGGGACCTGAAGTTTCAGTGGGCCCAGCATCAGGGCAACCTCTCCGACCATGTCCTGGTTTGGAGGGCACTGCGAGGCAGCTGCAGTGGTGGCTCACGGACCGCGATTGGGTTAGCGGCAGATCCCTCTCCCTTCCCCAACCGGAGCACATACTTGTGACGGACGCGTCCCTCCAGGGCTGGGAAGGCCACATGAGAGAGGCGGAGATCAGAGGCCTCTGGTCTCCGGCGGAGTCCCGGCTCCATATCCACCTTTTGGAGCTGCGGGCGATTCGTCTAGCACTGAAGGCATTCCTCCCCTCTGTCCGGGGGGGTGTAGTGCAGGTGTTCACGGACAACACCACCGCCATGTGGTACTGCAACAAACGGGGCGGGGTGGGGTCGTGGACCCTTTGCCAGGAGGCTCTGCGCCTCTGGCAGTGGCTGGAACATCAGGGCGTGACCCTGGTGGTTCAACACCTGGCAGGTTCTCTGAACGCCAGGGCGGACGAGCTCAGCCGTCTGTGCATGATTGATCACGAATGGCGTCTGAACTCGGACGTGGCGCAAGGCCTCTTTCAGCAGTGGTGAGAGCCTTGGTTAGATCTATTCGCCACCAAGAGAACGCGCAATGTCATCAGTTCTGCGCGTTGGAATTTCCAAGGCGGCACTCGCTCGGAGACGCTTTTCGTCGCGAGTGGAGTTGCGGTCTGTTGTATGCCTTTCCGCCTATTCCACTTCTGCCCAGAGTGCTGAAGAAGATCAAGCGCAACCGGGCCCAAGTCATCCTTGTGGCTCCGGACTGGGCACGAAGGTACTGGTATCCCGAGCTACTCGTGACTCAAGGTCGTGGACCTTGGTCAGCGGACTCGATAATTCTCGCTTCGGTGCTTACTCTAATCAGGGGTTCCACTCTGCAACTCTGGGCATTAGCTTGCCTAATCTCCACAACGGCTCCACCAATTCCGGGGATGCCTGGCTCCACCTTGGGGACTCCGAGCAAGGGACCATCCCACAGGGAAAGCCAAGACGGGTTCCCCAGAGTTATACAGCGCCAGGAGACCTATGGACGGGTAGCAGTGCGCTTTACAAGCTCAAAAACATTTACATTTACTCAGTATGTCAGTCGATCCCCCGGTTCGTCTGCATCTTCAGGAGGACCTTCTATCGCAACAGCAGGGGACGGTCCTCCACCCGAACCTGTCCAGTCTCCACCTCCATGCTTGGAGATTGAGCGGCGACAGTTGAGGCCATTTGACTTGCCTCCTGAAGTCTGTAATGTCATTCTGGCAGCCAGGCGTCCCTCCACAAAATCGGTATACGCCTGCAGGTGGAATAAGTTTGTGACATGGTGCACAGCAAAGGCTGTGGATCCACTTTCTGCCCCTCTTTCTGAGGTTCTTCTCTTCCTTCTTACTCTTGCCCAGCAGGGCTCTGCTCTGGGCACTATCAAGGGCTACCTTTCTGCCCTTTCAGCCTTTCTAAGGCTGCCTGATCAACCTTCTTTGTTCAAGTCCCCTATTGTAACTCGTTTTCTGAAGGGCATCACACACGTTTCCTCCTGTACCTTTCGTGAAGCCCCAGTGGGACTTGAACCTTGTACTTACTTACCTAATGTGTGCTCCCTTTGAGCCGCTCCATAACTGTCCTCTCCGTCTTCTTTGAAGACTGCTTTCCTGGTTGCCATCATCTCTGCCAGGAGAGAGTGAGTGAGCTCCAGGCTTTCTTCCACACCTCCTTTCCTCTCTGTCCATCCAGACAAGGTTGTGTTGCGGACAAGACCATCTTTCCTGCCCAAGGTTGTCATGGCCTTCCACATCGGGCAGTCCATTACCTTGACCACCTTCTTTCCTCCTCCGCATCCCTCGAAAGAGGAAGAGAGGCTCCACTGTCTGGACCCAAAACGTGCGCTCTCTTACCATCTGTATCGCACACGCCAGTTCCGGGTGGATGACCAACTCTTTGTTGGTTACGTGGGCGTTAAAAAGGGAAAGACGGTGCACAAGCGGACCATCTCTCGGTGGATCATCTTGTGTATCCAGGCATGTTACTCCTTGGCTAAAAAGGAGCCCCCTGTTGGATTGAGGGCTCATTCCACTCAGGCCACGGCGGCAACAACTGCCCTGGGCCGGGGAGTGCCCTTGCAGGACATTTGCCAGGCAGCTACGTGGGCCTCGCTGCACACGTTTGCAAGACACTATTGCCTGGACAGTCAAGTCCGGAGGGATGGCTTCTTTGGCCGTTCCGTCCTCCAGGACTTTCTGGTGTGATTATTGGTTCGCAGACCCACCACCGGGGTTGGTATTGCTGGGGTATCTATTCTAAGGTAAGGAATCTATCACTAACGTGTCTCTTTCAGATGCACAAGTTACTACTTGTGTAACGATATATCTGTAAGAGACATTAGTTAGTGATAAATTCCTTACCAACCCACCCATCCTCCCCGTTCTGCTTGCCGATATCTAGGGTTAAGGTCATCCCCTTCAGGGCCCTAGTTTCAATGTTACCAGTGTTGGTTTATAACATGGCTCTGCTTTTCTGGCGCGGAAAAGCTGTGTCTAATGAACTGCCGTTAGCATGCGGAGGCGGCGTCTAAGTACTCCGACGTCATCACGGCGCCGGCGACGGACGCGGAGCCGCAGACGACGCCTACCGATGCGCAAGGGTACTGCTACGCAAAAAAATTCCGGATCCAGTCTGACGCCTGGGGATATTCTAAGGTAAGGAATCTATCACTAACTAATATCTCTTACAGATATATCGTTACACAAGTAGTAACTTGTGCGTTAAATCTATACCTATTATCGATTTCATCTGGAAAGAGGGAGTTAAAGTTATGTCTACTCCTGCATCTATCCCTCCAGTACTGCAGAGGATATATAAAATAAGGCTCCTGAAAAGTCCCCAGAAATTGGATTCAGTGATCATACAGGCTGCACAGAAACGATCTAGAAATCCTTCCTCTCCAATTGCAGCCCCACCGGATACAGACTGCAGGCGTCTGGATGCTATTGGAAAGCGTGTGTCAACAATGGCAGCAACTACAGTCCGGGCTGCCAACTCATTAGTCATTCTTGGCAGATATGACCGACATATGTGGTCTGACATCTCGCCATATGTCAACATGCTTCCAGAACCCTCCAAGACAGAAGCTCTGAAAATACTGCAGGAAGGTGAGAGGATCTCAGCTGAGATGATTGACTCTGCAGTTGATGTGGCTTCAACTGGATTCAGGCAGTTAGCAGGAGCTGCTGTCTTGGGCAGGCAAGGCTGGCTAAGAGCGACTTCGTTCCGTCAGGAGGTTCAAGCTAAGGTGTTAGACATGCCTTACGACGGAGAGTTTTTGTTTGGCCCGCAAGTAGAAGAAGCCTTGCAGACAATCAAAAAGGACACGGAGACAGCTAGATCCCTGGACACCTTACAATTTCGGAAGCCGCCCTTTCGAGGTGTGAGAGGACATGGATCGTCCTCTACTAGAGGAGGTTATAATTAGCAGTCCTCATACAGGCAAGGGAATCAACGTTACCAAACCCAACGTTACCAGTCCTATGGCCAGCGCAACACTAATTATTCCTAAAACAAAAGAAAGCCTGCCTACCGCGGAAAGGATAAAAGAGAATGAGTGTCATCACCTGCCAACGCTACTGCCGCAGTTTCACATAAAATTGGAGGAAAGATCTCAAAATTCTTCTCAAAATGGTCCTCAATAACGTCAGACAGGTGGGTCTTGGACATTGTGGCCAAGGGCCATGCGCTCAAATTCGAAAAATGTCCTCCAAACGTCCCCAGGGGGCCCACCTCCAGCTCATCTCAAAGAGTTGTTTACCCAGATCAATTTGATGTTAAAGAAAGGGGCAATCGAAAAGGTTCCTCAGGTTCAAAGAGGAGCAGGATTCTATTCCAGATTCTTTCTAATAAAGAAAAAGTCTGGGGAATGGCGTCCAATTCTGGATCTCCGTGCCCTAAACAAATATTTGAAAAATCTAACGTTCCGGATGCTATCACTCCAAGAAATACTGCATCTCCTTTCGGCGGGGGAATACATGGCCACCTTGGACCTCCAAGATGCGTATTTCCACATCCCCATTTTACCTCGTCACTGGAAGTTCCTGCGATTCAGAGTGGCTGGCAGGGATTATCAGTTCATGGTCCTCCCCTTTGGGCTGCGTTCGGCACACAAAGGTCCTGGCTCCGGTAGCAGCACACCTCCGGCTGGAGGGAATACAAATATTTCCCTACTTAGACGACTGCCTTATCAAGGCGAGTACTTACGCACACAGACAGCCATATCCAGCGGTGTCAGTCTCTCTTCCAGTCACTGGGTCTCTCCATCAATTTCAGCAAGTCACAGCTAGAACCATCCCAAAGACAAGCTTTCTTGGGAGCAACCTTGGACACATAGCTGGTCCCGAGGTTTCGTATCGGACAAGAGGCAAGAAAGAATACAGGACATGGCTTGGATTTTACTCTCAAGAAAGTTAGTTTCAGTCCGACAATTCAAGTCTTTTCTGGGGATGGTCTCTTCGTGCATTCCTTTGATACCAAATTGCTGTCTCAGGATTAAGCTTCAAGAAGAACTCGACCTGCAATGGCGGCAAGTCTCCGGCTCATTCGAGGACCTCATCCGGATCACCCATCGCATCCAAGGGGCTCTTCTCTGGTGGATTCAAAAGACAAATTTACAACAGGGTTGCGCGTTCCTCCAAGACGCACCAAACTTTACAATCACCACGGACGCATCCCTCGAAGGTTGGGGAGCACATCTTCAAGGGCTGACAGTCGGCGGGAGATGGAGTCCTCAACAGAAGGTCTGGCACATCAATCAGTTGGAGCTAAGAGCCATCTTCCTAGCCCTCAAATCCTTTCGCGCAATCGTTCAAGGGGCCACAGTATTGATTCGCACAGACAATACTAAAAGCATGCACTATTTGAACAAACAGGGAGGAACAAGATCGGCTCTTCTGTCTCAGGAAGCCCAAAATATATGGGCTTGAGCAATACGACACAGAATCAATCTTCTGGCGGTCCATGTACCGGGAACGGCAAACGTTCTTGCGGACACTCTCAGCAGGACAACGGTGTCCACCCACGAATGGGAACTTCTTAAACCAACGGAGGTTCGGATTTTTCAACAGTGGGGTCAACCAGATCTGGGCCTATTAGCGACCAAGAAGAACAGCAAATGCCGGTTACTTTGCAAGCTGGCATCCCCACAAAGGCTCTCAGGGGAATGCGTTTTCGATCAACTGGTCTCAAATATATGCTTACGCCTTTCCTCTGATACCGTTGGTTCCCAGAGTTCTACGGAAGATGAAGAAAGAACCGTGTCGCCTGATTCTTATTGCCCCCAGATGGCCTCGCCAATACTGGTTCACCGAGCTCCTTCTCCTATCGGAGTGCGAACCAATCCAGTTTCGACCAATTCCGGACCTCCTCTCCATCCAGGATGGTCAGATTTACCAACCGGGCCCGACATCTCTGAAATTAGCAGCTTGGCGCCTGAGTACCTTGAATTCGCCCATCTGAATATCCCTGCAGATTGCAAGGAGGTACTAGCCAAAGCAAGGGCACCTGCTACAATAAAAACATACAGACTTAAATGGAAGAGATTCTGTATCTGGTGTCACTCGGCTGGGATTCATCCCTTTCTGGCTAAGCCAGAACAGATATTACCTTTTTTCTTACATCTGGCAAAATCGGGATTATCTCGCGCAACTCTAAAGGTTTTCCTGGCAGCAATTTCAAGGTATCGCCAGGATGGGTCCACTTCACTTTACTCTTCAAGAATAATACAGCAATTCTTTAAAGGTCTTTTCAGAATGTTTCCTCCGGTACGTCGTCCACCGCCATCGTGGCATCTCAATGTAGTGTTGGCGCAGCTCATGCGTCACCCTTTTGAACCAATTCACAGAGTGGATTTAACATTTTTTACATGGAAAGTATTGCTTTTATTGGTTTTGACTTCATCTAGAAGAGTCAGTGATGTCCAGGCATCACGGTCCATCCACCTTTCTTGCAGTTCATGTCCGATTCAGTAGTACTCCGCACAAACCCAAAATTCATGCCTACGGTGCCTTCGGACTTTCACCTGAATGAGCCAGTCATCTTAAGGCCATTTTTCCCTAACCCACAATCCCCTGCGGACAGGGCATTGCCTACACTAGACATCAAGAGGTGTTTAAAGTTCTATTTACAAAGGACCTCTACAATACGCAAATCTGATCAATTGTTTATCGCCTATGGAAACATTCGTCAATGTCATGCAGTGTCTAAACAAACAATAGCAAGATGGATCTCTGCAGCTATTGACTTTTGCCATATACAAGCAGGAAGACCTTTGCAGGCAGCTCCAAGGGCTCACTCTACGAGAGCCATGTCTTCCTCGACTGCTCTTTTCGCTGGAGTTCCTCTTCAGCACATCTGCAGAGCAGCAACCTGGGCCAGCAGGCATACTTTCACCAAGCACTATTGTTTGGATGCAGCCAGCGAGACTGATGCTTCAGTGGGTCAAGCAGTTCTGCGTAATCTTTTCAGATAAGGTGAGCCTCCGTTTCCCTCCTCCTCTTACTGCTTTTCAGACGCTTGTTCATGCTTATTATGTACATGCTCATGTAACTGCATTTTATCATGCTTTTAGAAATGCGATTTTCTATTATTTGATTATGTACTTTTTATATGTACAGGCTTATCCTGCAAATAGCGTCTTCCAAGCATGGATATATACTGCTATCTACTCTGATTCAGGCATGTGAATTAATGAAAGACACCCCAATACTGGAGAAGAACAATAGTTACCTGTAATCTGTGGTTCTCCAGTATTGGTGTCTTTCATAGATTCACATGCAACCCGCCCACCTCCCCGCGGAGGCTCAAGGGCTACATTGGTTTACCATCACTCCTGTGCGAGAAAATCTGAGAGCCTGAGCCTCTGAGGAGAACCTTCTGGTGGGAGCCGTCGCCTGATTGGCTGCAGTTTGAGCTAATCAAAATGAATAGGATAGTCCTGAGTGTGGAAGTTTTTTCTCCTGTAGCTTGGGCTACTTTACTTCCTGGTTGGTTATTACCAAGTTTTTTCTATGTTATTATGACATATTATTGCTTTTTTATGTACCGTGGGACTCCCACTCCGACGACAGGGAATGATTCAGGCATGTGAATCTATGAAAGACACCAATACTGGAGAACCACAGATTACAGGTAAGTAACTATTGTTAATCTACAGAGGTACATGCCAAGAACAGATGATTACAGAGTAAGTAACATAATCCATGCCTGTTAGGAAACATTTATTGTCTGGTGTGGCAGACGACAGAGAGACCCCCACTCCAGCCAAGTTGTCTTATGTTTTGTTTGTGCCTTACCCCACCCATCAAAGCTTTCCTTTGGGCGCAATTAAATGGTACCTTTCAGCCCTCTGTAACCTTTTATGGTTGCTGGTCTAGCCCTCCTTAGTTAAATCACCAGTTGTGATGTGTTTTTCTAAACAACTGCTATTTGTTTACTCCTTCTTACTTTGTTCTGCCACAGTGGGATCTTAACCTCACTTTGAACCTCTGCACAACTGTCCATTGCAGCTTCTCACAATCAAGATATTGTTCCATGTTAACTTAATATTGACTGATGGTTGAGCAAGCTCATCGTATACCACCTCTTTTCTAGACAAATTATTTCTACGGACTTGGGTATGTAAGTAGTGACTCCGTTCCACATTGGTCAAACCATCAGCTTGCCTGCTTTCTATGCTCCACCTCACACCTCTGAGGAGAAAGAGAAAGTCCATGGTGCGACCCCAAAAGAGTGCTGAGTTTTTATATCCATAATCTACTCAGTGTTCTCTGGTATATGATCATCTGTTTCTGGGGTTTGTTGGTGGGTAGAAAGGCAAAGCTGTGCCATCTCTCAATGATTGAGCTCTGCATAAAGATCTGCTATGCATTGGCAAAAAACTATCCGCTAGAAGTGTTATGGGCTCATTACACTTGAGCCAATGCTGCTATAACAGTATTATCCCACGGAGTTCCTGTCCTGGACAACTGTCAGGCAGCTACATGGGCGTTTCTCCACATGCTCATGAAGCACGACTGTCTGTACAGCCAGGTTTCCTGAGAGGGGCATTTTGCTCTTTCAAACCTATAGTACATTTTAGTTTGAGCCAATTAACAGACCCACCTCTGAATAGGCATTGCTCTGGTAGCTTTTTAAAAGGTGAATCTGAGATTAGAAGTGTCGAGCATGCTTACCTTTCTGGTAGAGATTCTCTCGAACCACTGATTTCTCACTGACCCTCACTTTCTTCCCGGTCAATGAATTAGAATCTATCCATTAAAATGAACCCCAAATCTAGGAATTTACACAATGGTTGACAAAGTTAGCTATTGGTCGCGCTGATAACCTCGAAAGCAACCGGCATCAGTGTGCAATAGTGGTGCTTATATTGGCTACACATGTAATTTCCGGAGCGAAACGGTCAGTGCAGAGCTGCTCGGCACAAACCTATCAAGCGCAGACGTACTGCCTGAAAGTTTCCAGATCCAGTCTGACGAATGGGCAAGTATTCTAAAGGTGAAGAATTGGAGTCTCTGCCAGAAAGAGCGTTACAGCAGGCAAGTAACTTGTTCATTCTGCTTGTAGATTCTCCCGTATAAAATTGTAATTCAGAAATTTGTTTTCTGGATATTTAGGTGCCTGACCGATCCTATTTATATTTGTTCTTCGTATATGCATCATAAGGAGATTTATATTTCTTTTTAAGATAGAGAGGATGTGCTAAACTAAATAAAGTTATTTTTCTCCATGTACAAACTAACTTATCTTTATTTTTGAAAAGGAGGAGCTGCAAACATTGAAAAGACAAATGAGGGTGTTCTGCCAAATATGTCAGCACTACCTAACCAATGTAAACACGGCTGTTAAAGAGCAGGTTAGTCACATTTATAAATATTTATTATTTGTATCAAATAAAGATAACACCAAACCTTTAAAGTTTATTTTCATACAAATTAGATGGTAAATCTGTTACACTGCACAGATATAAAAATATAAAGATAAACGGGAAACATGATGTTTAAGATTATGCTTCCAAAATATATTAATTATGCTTCTTTAGCATTGTTATTTATATCTGTTATTTCATGTCAAGTTTGATATGGTGTGTATAGTACTTGTGGCTCAGTGTAGCTTAGGTTCATATTAATAGAGTGCATATTTAATGGTATACCCACTTCCTCCCCAAGATTGCCGTTATAAGATATTTCATTGGTGCCAGTTGTGATACTATTACCTGTGAAATAACTGTGTTTGGTTCTTCGAGGGCAATTTTTAGCTGCACTTTTATGTATCAATACATTTATTTTATAGGGTTTTTCTTTTTTACTTTTAGAAATGTTCTATTTACAATCAATTGTTGTTCCCATAGATTTCGGTACAAAAGGGGGTGGTGATGGACGGAGCATCCGAACCAATCAAACACTCACACCCAGTCAAAAGATCTGGGTTTAATCCATCACCGTTCTTTAGCCCACTCTGCCACCCCAGTTCAGACATGGCTATATGCAAATCATTCTGACCCTGTGACTCATGGGAACAGTCCAGCCTGAACTGCCAAGCCATGCCTTCCCTGGACCGGAATCAAGCTTCCGAGGACCGGTTTCTGGCATTACAGCCGTCTTCAACCCAATTGTTTGACTGGGTGTGAGTGTTTGATTGGTTCGGATGCTCCGTCCATCACCACCCCCTTTTGTACCGTTCCCATAGATTTCTCCATATTTTGACATTCTCAGGCTTCCTAAATTTAGAAGCCTTATGTTTCTGATCAAGACTTCTAGCAGCAGATTACTCGCCTTCTGAATTTTCTCTGGATATCACATCTGGGAACCTTTCAGTAGTACCTGTGTGTTCTGGTAGGTGGCGCAGTAGAGCTCCACACTGAAGTCGTTCCACTCTCCAATCTAGAAATAAGATACACAGCCTATATAGGCATCCCTCTTACACGCGTGTCAGTCCTTTGTTTCTACACTGCCAGACGCAGATTTAGAACTAGATTTAATCTCTGAGACCCTTACCGCAATCTTAAAACTGGTTTTCGAGGCATGTGTACTGTAGATGCACTTGCTTTGCATACTCCTGCTATATAGTGTTTGGTCTGGATGTTAGCACTTCATTTTTTTATTCGAAGAAGTCTTTTAAGTCACGAGGTAAGGTGATGCCTCCTCTTGGTGATAGTGCACATGGGCATCGACTCCATTGTTAGATTTCTTTCCGCCATCGGGTTTTGGATGTGTATTGCAGCATAGAAGAGTAAGCTGCTGAAGCCTTCCCCAATTGAGGGCTCTGACTCCGAACTTGAGATTGGTCTGGAGTTCCATGATCTTCCGACTGGCCAAGGTGCCGTGAGTACCCAAACCCCTATGCCCATCACAAAAACCTACTTCTATCAAACAAATGCTTCTAGGCCACCACCGCTGTCTGGCCATGATGGGCATTGAGACCCTGCTTTGAATGCCCTGCCCTCCGGCAAGGCACCAAAAGCACAGATAAAGCCTTCCGGCTCCGCCCCAAGCAGAGATAGCACCTCTTTGGCTCCCACACCATCGGTACTGAAAGAGAAGATGGCTTTGGTTCCTTAAACTTCAGCATTGAAACTTAAATCTGCTCCTGAAACACTTCCGATCCGATTCTACCAACCATGGAAGAAAGACTTGATCCAAAACAAAAGAAAAAACATATTTATCCGGAGATTATCCTGGTCTTCCACAGCGTCTCCTGGTCCACACAGCTGCAAGTTAGTGGTCACCGTTGGCTCTCCTGCAACACTCCACATTGGTGGGATTTATCTTCTCTGCCTCCTGGTCACTCCTGAGTGGTATAGACTCTGTCCCCTCTAAGTATCAGAGCGCTTTACATACACACAGTAAATAGCAGAAGGGCATTAGATTACATAGTAGGCCGGCAGTAAGGAAGCAAACTACAGAAAAAAATACAGCATGTGCAATAAATATGCAGTGCGGAGGAGGAGAGAGCAATAAAAGAAAAGGCGAGAGTGACATAGTCTGGTCACCCACTATCCACCGAAAGTCCAGAGAGAGAGGAGACAGCTCGGATAAAGAAGACTAGGTTAGTTGACGTTGGTCAGGAAAGTATTTGATTAGTAGATGGAGTTTCAGGTCCCTTTTGAAACAGGAGAAGGAGGGGTTTCATCTGAGGACTCCAGGGAGAGGGTTCCATATCCTGGGAGCATTGCCAGAGAACGATCGGTATTGGGTGGTTTTCTTTTTAAATTTCGGAGGAATAAGGAGGAGTGAATTGGAGCTTCTTAGTGTTCTGGATTGACCTGCTCTACTCAGTTTATTATTTAAGTAGTTCGGGTCAGGAGAGTGAAGGGTTTTGTGTGTGTTGCAGGCCAATTTATAGATACATCTCCCTTCCATGAGAAGCCAATTGAGGCAGTTGAGAGCTGGAGTGATGTGTTCAAATCTTTTAACTCTAGATATGAGTTGAGCGGACATGTTCAGCACTGCTCTTTGAGGGGCTAGGTGAGCTTTCGGAGTCCCTGTAAGGATGGCGTTCCCATAGTCGATTTTAAAGAGAACTAGGGATTGGACTACTGTCTTGAGGTCATCGTGGGGTAGAAAAGGTTTCAGTTTCTTGAGGTGTTTTAGAGAGAAGAGAGCACTTTTTGCAGAGTTTTTGATGTGAGCCTCCATTGATAAGTTCTTGTCAAGGGTGGTGCCTAGAGACTTAACTGAGTTGGATAGGGTAAAGGGGCAGTTTAGGGCTACCACTCTGGGATTTCGCGATGATTACTTTTTGGAGAGAATAGGATTAGTTCAGTTTTGTCTGGGTTGAGCTTTAAGTGGTTAACGTAGAACCAAGTTTGGATCTCGGTTAGGGTGGTATTGAGGAGTTGGATGTCGCTGGGAGACTTGATCCTGAAATAGATTTGTGTGTCGTCCGCGTAAAGGTGGTAATTCACTCCGCTTTCTTCAATATGATTGTGAGGGGCTCCATGAAGAGATTGAAGAGGGATGGGGAGAGGATCGAGCTTTGCGGGACCCCAAGTGTGACTTAAGTTGGCTTTGAGAGACAAGAGTTCAGTTTAATTTGTTGCGAGTGGTGTTGAAAGAAGGAGGTGAACCATTTTAGTACTGTGCCATTAATGCCGGACCGTTTCGACAGGGTCTCCAAAAGGGCTGGATGGTTTACTGTGTCGAACGCCGCAGATAGGTCAATAAGGATGAGTAGGCAGGCATCACCTTGGTCTAGGGCCTTGTGAATGTCATCAGCGAGGTTGAGCATAGCTGTTTCCGTGCTACAGCCTTTTCTGAAACCAGATTGAAAGGCATCACGGAGGTTGAACTCCTCAATGTGCTTATTGAGTTGGATGAGAACACATTTCTTCAATGTTTTTTGCAAGGAATGGGAGGTTGGAGATAGGTCTGAGGTTAAGATCATTAGGTAGGTATCCTGGTTCCTGAGGCACGGGTGGTGTGGCTCTCCAACCTTCTGTCTTCCACAGGGTTTCTTGAGGGTCCACTGGGAAGGGTCCTTCAGTAAAATTGCAACCACGACTTACCCATTGACTTGCATTGATCCCGCTGTCGTGTTCCCACTCTGCACACTGCCTCCATGGGGCTTCTGGTTACTTACCTTGGGTTGTTCCTTGGGTCCCCGGCCCTTCTACATCTTCTGGGTATAGTTTTGACTCGATTTGTGTTTCGTATTCCACTATCTTAGTATATGGTTTGGTCTCGACCTGGCGATCACTATGCATTGTGTGCTACTTACCTGTTACTATTGAAAAGTATTGTTTTCATTGTGTATTTCTCCAGCTAGGAGATAAATGTGGTAGTGAGAATAGTATAATAAATACATATTTTTATAAATATACTGTGATTTTTTTTTCCACTTAATCTATACCTATAAGATGGTGTTATATAAAACAAGCTGCTTTTCACTCCTTCTGGACTAAGCCTGAAGGCTGCTTTCCACAGCTGCTACTTGAAGCTTTCTAAGACCACTAAAATCACCATAAGGGTCGTCTGGATTGGTGCAAGTGTCGTGTAGCTCCATGCAGGACCTGCTCGTTTGGATAACATACACTGTAGGATTGGTGGCAGACTAACTCTGAACACCCCACCGAGTATGTTAGCCTGTTTGCATATATGCTAGCTCACAGTGCCACTAGCGTCTCCTCTTAACGGGGAGAGATTAGTTTCTGGCAGCCTCAGAACATGACAACCCTGATCCTACAAGATTGTGGAAACAATGTGATAATTTTCGCTCATTCATTCGTGCACATTTTGTTTATCTCAGAGATACACAGAATAAACAGTCTGGGGTTTTCAATAAAAGGTTTATTGAACAGTTGTTCTCGTGTAGAATATATGAGCTGTAACAACCATTAGACAGTAGCAGAGATATATGATTAGCAGTACTATGAATATAATTGGATAGTACAGTTCTACCATTGTGCAATTAGTATGAATAAATACAAATGCATGATAAAAGTGTGTGTACTCCGTGTACTCCTATGATGCCTATCTAGATGTACCTAATTCTACCTAGCATATGAGTGGGTGTATAAGCCAAGAATCCCTCTAGGATTTAGTCAAATCCCATTACCTTCAGTGTGAGAAATGTCAAAGCCCTTCTTCGTCTTGAGTTGGACACCCTGCAAGGGATGTTCAGACCACTGTCAGCTGGAGTGTCTGCATGCAGGGGCCTCAGCGTCTCTGGTCAGTGTGTCGTCCTGGAAGTCTCGTTTCCCTCTAACTATTGCAAGTATGAGGTGCTGTATTTATGCAGAAAAGTATATAGAGTCCCTTTGTCCCTTGTTCTCGTGTTAGCCGTTGTTGGGTATGAGGATGACATGTGTGATGAACCTTGTGCATAGATATTAGGAAGGTGTTGTATAGCCCTGTAAGAAAGTGACTCTGTATATACTGGACCAAAGTAAGGTACCGTGTGTACAGAGATCACAGTCCCCAGAGGTTTGGCAGAGGCTAAACGTAGATATAACCTTACTCTCTAAAGTGGTAGCTTGGTCGAGCAGTAAGGCAGTATCAGAGGACAGTGTAAAGCATTTGTTGTACACAACCAGTCAGCAAATGGTCTCACACACTCAAGAACTGAACTCTAGGCCAATTGTTTTGTATCAAAAGATATAGTTTTATTTTAGAACATCAAGGTATCAAAATATACTTTCTCAGAATGGATTACTTTAGTTAAATACTTTTCAGATAGGCAATAGACTCTTTGGATACAATAGTTGCCCCAGTATTGGAACTTTCATAGATTCCCATGCTTTGTATCATTCCCCGTCGTCGGAATGGGAGCCTCGGTAGTATAAAAACCATAGAAACAAAAGAGAAACCTAGGCCTAGGCCTCATCTCATTTTGTATTCTATCCACCTCTTTTTGTGAAAAAGAGACCAAACTTTTGCCAGGACCAATCAGAGCAGCCTCACCCTCTAGAACCTTCCTGAGAGAGCTCAGAGCCTCAGATTTTTCTACCGCACGTTGTGCTAGGGAGTCTCCACTGAGCTCTGCTCAGTTTTCACTGTTTTTCTACTTATTTCTTCAAGTTTCTGCTTCAAATCGTCATGTCTGACAAGGAGAAGAAGGCCTTATTCAGGTCCTGTGCCTCTTGTGGCAAGAAACGTCTTTTTGTGGAGGATAAGCACGATAATTGCATCTATTGCTTATATCCTGACCACAAGGCCACAGACTGCAAGATCTGCAGGACTTTCTCGAACAAGACTCTTCGGGACAGAGAAGGCCGGCTACTTACCTGGCTTCAGAAGATGAAGACACGCAAGGAGGTGCTCTCTTCGGATGAGGAGGATTCCGTGTCTGCTGCTTCCTCGCAAAGATCAAAGAAGAGGGGTAGGTCTCCCCCTGGTTCTTCGACATCTGAGCCCCCTCTTAAAGCCCCTCACAAGATCTCTGACAGGTCTGAGAGGGCTGGTCCCCTTCAATCTCCTCACGAAAGTGTAAAGGAGAGGCAGGGACAGGCTACAGCAGTGGTGCCAGCCTTAAAGGACAAAAAGGAGGTGGTGATCCTTTCTCCTCCGTCCAAAAAGATCAAGCCCAGTGATAAACACTCTACTGGCACGTCAGGATCTGGGCCGGAGAAAATACAGCGTCCGTCGACGACGAGAACACCAGGTACGTCGACGACTGTGACTTTGGCTAAAGTTCCCGCTGTTTCTGTGGCTCCGTCGACGGGCTCGTCGACGGTAGCGGTGTCCACGACGACGACTTCGTCGACGTTCAAGGTTCCGAGCTCGTCGACGATGATGGCTTCCACGTCGACGACGACTAGCAGGCCGCTGTCGACGGCCGCAACGACGACGAAGACTACGTCGACGACGTCGACGACGACGGCTTCCACGTCGACGACGATGATAATGACGACGAGTTCGTCGACGAGACCGTCGACGGTGGTCCCATCGACGACGAGGATTGTGTCGACGAAGGCTGTGGTGCAGTCGACGGTTACAGTAACTGATGCTCCGACGACGACGTCGTCGTCGACGAGACCGTCGACGGTCCAAAAATTGCATTTTCCAGTTCAGAGAATGAAAATCACGCCGGAGATGACGTCTCCGCGACGAGTCTCTTCCCATCTACCGACAATGCTGTTAGATGATGAGTCTGACGAGGATGAGTTTCAGGACAATTATGGACCTGCCTATAGTCCCTCGGACTTGAACGTAAAGTTGCAGGAGACGGACACGGAGGAGTATTTCGACCAGGCAGGTGGCCAACAACTACATCCTTATGTTGTGGAAGAGCGACATCCGCCGAGTTTGGGACAAGGCATGGTAGCCATGCCCTCCTCTCTCATTTCGGATCTTCAGGACATGCTTCAGGATTATCGTAAAAGGTTTCCGTCAGACCCTTCCGGACAGACTACGTTTTTTCCACTTCCACCACAGCCGCAAGTGCAGCCGGCTACTAGTGTTCCGGTGGTACCCTCCACACCACCGCCAGTGACACCTTTGGCCCGGGTTCCCACACCAGATCCCGTACCACTGCCCGATGCCCATCAGGATACCTCTTCAGATGAGGAGGTTGTTCCAGTGGATCCCTTGATGGATCCGTTACAGGACCCTGACCCGGATCAGGGGGACAATGACCCGCAAGACCCAAATGCTGCTGGTCGTGACACTTCCATCTCCCCTCCGGTGGATATAGGGGGTTTTCATCATCTGATGGAACGGGCTGCTAAGAGGTTTGGACTACCTATTTCAAGAGAGGAATCGGAATGTTTCCTTTATGACTTTAAGGAACAACACCAACGCTCTGTCAAATCTATTCCCATTATAGAGCATGTATGGGAGGAGGGCATGAAGATCATGCAGAGTCCTGCCACGGTGATTCCAGTCCTCCCCAGACTGGAGAAGAAATATAAAGCTCCTGAAGGCAGTCCAGCTTGCCTTATTGGTCAGCCAAAGCCTGACTCGGTGATTTCTCAGGCGGCACAAAGCAAGTCAAAGAATCCGTCCACACCGTTGACCACTCCTCCGGACAAAGACGGCAGACGTCTGGATAATGTTGGAAAACGATTTTCCTCTATGGCCAGCTTACTGGTTAGAGCGGCGAATGCCCTTGCCATCTTAGGCCGTTACGACCGCCAGATGTGGTGCGACATGGAACCCTTCGTGGACCTATTACCTGAGCCCACTAAGGAGGACGCCAAGAAGGTGCTGGCGGAAGGAGAGAAATCGTCTGCAGAAGTGATTGACTGCGCAATGGACATTGCTTCCACGGCCTTCCGGGCCTTGGCCGGCTCCGCCGTCTTACGGCGTCAGGGTTGGCTGAAGGCCACCTGGTTTCGTCAGGAGGTCCAGAACAGAGTCCTAGACCTCCCTTTTGATGGGGAGATGCTGTTCGGGAAGCATGTGGATGATACCCTACAGAATATCAAGAAGGACACAGACACAGCAAAGTCCTTGGGCTCTCTCACCTATCGCAAGGTCCCCTTTAGGGGCGCACGAGGGAGAGGATTTACATCTTACAGAGGAAACCAACAACGTTTTTCCTCGCAGTCTTCCCAGTCATATAAACCCAATTACTCGAATCAGCGACAAGGGCAATCAGCATCTTTCTCTCGCAACCCTCCGCGAGGCCGTCAACAGCGACAAGGCCGTGACAACACCAAACGACAATAGCGGCCTCCCGGCTCTACCTGCTGTTCCTCCCCTCCCGATCACATCAGTGGGGGGCAGGATATCCTTTTGTCTGGACAGTTGGATGTCAATAACATCGGACCAATGGGTCCTCAACATAGTGAAGAGTGGCCATACGTTGGAGTTTCACGACTTTCCTCCAACACGAGCTCCGGGCGCCATCCGCTCAGGACATCTAGGATTACTACATCTAGAAGCCCACCAGTTGTTCCTCAAAGGAGCGATAGAACCGGTCCCGCTCTCTCAGAGGGGCCGGGGGTTCTATTCAAGATTCTTCCTAGTGCGGAAGACGAAAGACACTTGGCGTCCCATCCTCGATCTTCGGGAGCTCAACACCTATCTCGTAAAGCTCTCCTTCAGGATGGTCACTCTCCAGGAAATTCTCCCTCTCTTAAATCCAGGCGACTACTTGGCGTCGCTGGATTTAGAAGACGCATATTTCCATATTCCAATACACCCAGCTCACAGACAATACCTTCGCTTTACAGTGGGAAAGAGCCATTTCCAGTTCAAAGTGCTTCCATTCGGCCTTCGATCGGCACCGAGAGTGTTCACCAAAGTATTGGCACCGGTGGCAGCTTTCCTTCGACGACAATCTCTCGAAGTTTTCCCTTACTTGGACGACTGGCTCGTCAAGGCACCGTCTTTCCAGGACGCTTCGCAAGCCGTGTCTACTTGCCTCCATTTGTTCCGCTGCCTGGGCCTTCAGTTGAACGAACACAAGTCAGTCCTCCTGCCTTCCAAATCTGCAAGATTCCTGGGGTCCGTGCTGGACACCACGCATTGTACGGCTCGTCCCTCAGAAGAGCGGCAACAAAAATTGATGGTTTCGGCTCAACTACTCTGCCGCAGCAAGGTCCTATCGGTCCGCCACTACAAATCCCTTCTCGGATCGATGTCCTCCTGCATACCATTAGTACCGCATTGCAGGCTAAGGATGCGTCCTCTACAGGAGGAGCTGGACAAGCAATGGCGCCAAGCAGAGGGGTCGTTCGACGACAGGGTTGTCGTAACATCAGCAATGAGAACAGCGAGCGAATGGTGGCTTCAGAAAAGCAATCTCGCCCAAGGCCTAACATTCAGGATTTCTCCTTCACCCATGGTGATGACCACGGACGCCTCGTTGGAAGGCTGGGGTGCAGTGCTCCGAGAGCTTCAAGTCAGTGGCCATTGGAGTCCAGGACAGCGGCAGTGCCATATCAATTTCCTGGAGCTGACAGCCATTCGGTTGGCCTTGCAAGCTTTTCTACCCAGAGTGGGCAATCGCTCAGTGCTGGTCCGGACGGACAATACGACGGCCATGCACTATGTAAACAAACAAGGAGGCACCAAATCGCAGACTCTGTCCGCAGAAGCTCAACGGATTTGGGATTTCGCAATTCACAACAACATCACTCTGAGAGCCGAGCACTTGGCGGGAACTCTCAATGTCAAGGCGGACGCCTTGAGTCGCCAGACGGAAGTGACTCACGAGTGGGAGTTGAATCAATCCATTCTCGACGGAGTGTTCTCAGTTTGGGGGATGCCGACCATCGACCTCTTTGCTTCGCCGGAGAACGCCAAATGCCGGTTCTACGCAAGCAAGGTTCACCATCGGGGGTCCCTAGGGAACGCTCTTTCGATGGCCTGGTACAGCGCGTTCTTTTACGCTTTTCCTCCCATTCCCCTCATTCCTCGAGTTCTCAAGAAAATGAAGGCGGAACCCTGCAGGATGATTCTAATTGCTCCAGCGTGGCCCAGACAATTCTGGTACACAGAACTGCTGCGACTCTCCCAAGCTCCTCCAATTCACTTGAGGCCCATTCCGTCCCTCTTGTCCAGGAGTCAGGGACAGGTTTTCCACCCGGATCCGAGATCCCTCCACTTGACGGCGTGGCTCCTGAACACAGAGAATTCAGTCATCTAGCTTTGTCTCGAGAATGCAGAGAGGTCTTGGCTCATGCCAGAGCACCAAGTACCAACAAGACGTACACGGCAAAATGGAAGAGATTCTGCTTGTGGTGTCAACGGGAAGGTCTCCATCCTTACACTTCCCAACCTCATCAGTTGCTGCCGTATTTGCTATCTCTGGCTAAGTCTGGTTTGGCACATTCATCAGTAAAGGTGCATCTAGCGGCCATATCAAGGTTTCGACGCAGTTCGGCAGGTCCTTCCTTATGGTCCTCTAGGGTGGTTAAACAATTCTTGAAGGGCCTATTCCGGATGTATCCGCCAGTTCGTCCTCCTCCACCAGTGTGGCAGCTCAACCTTGTCTTGGCTCAACTCATGAAAGCTCCGTTCGAGCCGGTTCACAAGGCAGACTTAAAGTTCCTCTCCTGGAAACTAGCACTCCTCTTAGCTCTAACATCGGCTAGACGAGTGAGTGAGCTTCAGGCACTCTCCATAGTGCATCCATTCCTGCAATTTACTAAACAAGGTCTGGTTCTTCGGACTAATCCCAAATTCATCCCGAAAGTGCCATCTGAGTTCCACTTGAATGAACCGGTGATTCTGAAAGCATTCTTTCCACATCCTTCTACACCTGCGGAGCGTACGCTCCATTCTTTGGACATTCAACGGTGCTTAAAGTTTTACTTGGAGCGCACACGTCCCTTTCGGAAGTCTACTCAGTTGTTTGTGTCCTACAGTGCACCTCGTAAGGGGTTGCCTTTGGCAAAGACTGGCATTTCCCGCTGGATCTCCAGTGCGATTCAATTCTGTCATCAGGAAGCGGGCAAGCCGCTGGACGGCAGAGTCCGTGCACATTCCACGAGGTCGGTGGCTTCATCTGTGGCTCTCTTTTCGGGAGTTGCCATTAAAGACATCTGCAGGGCAGCAACGTGGAGCAGTACTCATACCTTCACGAAACACTACTGCCTGGATTCTGCAGGACGAGATGATGCGGCTGTTGGCCAGGCAGTCCTGCGTAATCTGTTTCATTGAGAGGTGAGCTTTCCCTACGATCCCTCCATCCTGGTGAGCACATTTTGTTTGTTTTTACTGTACTTTATGTATTTTTCTATGGTTATGTGATGCCATGTATTTACAAAATGTGTTCATGGTGCTGTACTGCTAGCTATTCTGATACAAAGCATGGGAATCTATGAAAGTTCCAATACTGGGGCAAGAAAACAAGTTACTTACCTGTAACTTTGGTTCCCCAGTATTGGTAACTTTCATAGATTCCCATGCGCCCGCCCACCTCCCCTGGGAAAGCTCATCCTTTTACAGAGTTAGTGGCTGTTTGCACAACGGCTACGAAAATCTGAGGCTCTGAGCTCTCTCAGGAAGGTTCTAGAGGGTGAGGCTGCTCTGATTGGTCCTGGCAAAAGTTTGGTCTCTTTTTCACAAAAAGAGGTGGATAGAATACAAAATGAGATGAGGCCTAGGCCTAGGTTTCTCTTTTGTTTCTATGGTTTTTATACTACCGAGGCTCCCATTCCGACGACGGGGAATGATACAAAGCATGGGAATCTATGAAAGTTACCAATACTGGGGAACCAAAGTTACAGGTAAGTAACTTGTTTTCTTACAGTTTGCTGCAATAGGCAACACAATTTCAAACACAATGCAACATTGAGCTCAATGGGAATTTCTAGTTAAATGCAATTAAATACTTTGTAGATTACTTTTCTAACCACAGGACTGGATCCTAGATTCAGTCCCCGAACATGTGCTGTAAACAGTTTGGAGGTAAAGTATGTTTACGTTACTTTTGTAATCCAGTGCTGAGCTCCTAGGTTCAGCACTGGGACATCTATCTAAAACAGGCAAGTAATTACGTTTTTATTGTTGGCACCATTTTTAAGGAATATTTGTAAGTTTCAAAAACCGACACTTAAACTTTTTCAGCAAAAAGCAGGCAATGATATCCTATGGAAATTCAAGTTACTGGTAAGTACGGTTAAAATTACTTTTCAGGGTCAGTACAGAGCTACAAGATGCAGCACTGAGGTATCTCCTGTTAACAGGTGAGTAAATCGGAATTCGTTGTTCGGCTGATTTTAGATGAATATTTTAAAGTTCCAAAACTCCACACTTAAAAGAATTTCCGCGTGAAACCAGTCGATGTTAGCCTAAGGAAGAAAAGTGAGTTATCGGCTTTTAGGTAAGTACTCGACTGGAGGGGTAACGTTCTGGGCATAGACTCAGGGGTCTCATAGGGTCAGGTAGGTACAGTTGGTACACCCTCAGCGGCACAGGGGCAGCCAGGTGCAGAGGTAGTTAGGCCCAATGTTATCCAATGAGAGGCAGTGGGCCTTCGGATGGTGGCTCCTGGTCACTTGCTCAGGTCAAATGGGGAAATAGGTTAGGACAAAGGTTGCACTGTCAAGGGGCACTCTGGCGGCTAGGTGCTTTTGAGCCGTCGGGCGCTCAGTGTTATTCAATGGAGATCTTGGAAAGTGGACAAAGGCTGCAGGCTCTTGGACAGAGGATCTACAGGAGCGACCATCACTTCGTGGGGTAAGTTGGGATCTTGGAGGATAGGTAGGCACCCCAGAGTAGAGCACGGGGGACCATGGGGCGCCGGGTGCAGGGGTGTCTTTTGACGTCTGGAAATCTTACCCTTTGCAGGTCACGGTTGGAGGGGTCCCTGGTTCTGAGGCTGCAGGCGTCCGGGTCATCGAGGAGGGTCCTTGGGCACTGGATTCCAGGTCAGATTCGCCAGGGGGACGTCCTCAGGGTATTTGTCCACTCAGGCACAGGCCAGCCTCGGCGGGTACAGAGTGGGCTGGTTTTGCGGTTCCTGTCTGGCACCAGGGGTATTGCTGTTTGAGCAGAACCACTGCTCGTGGGAGTCCCAGTCTCTAAGAGGTTCAAGGCAGGCAGGTCCTCAGGGGTTCTCGAGGTTGCTGTCCGCAGGAGACGCTGGGATTTAGCAGGAGCAGGTTCAAGGATTAACAGGCCTGTAGGGCTGGAGCCAAGTCAGTTGGTGTCGTCCTCTTGTTAGCAGCTGCACGGCATGTCTTCTTCTTCTTGGTATTCTTTCTTGTTTCGAAATCAGGATCTGAGGAAGGAAGGTTCAGGGTGCCCCTAAATACTAAATGATGGGGCATTACAGGTAGGGTAAGGGCAGGAACCAATAGGTCTCTGTCCTGGGGTGAGTGCACCCCCCTGTCATGTTCCTCTCCTGTGGGAGGGGGGCAGGAGCCTATCTCTGAGCAGGGCTCCTCATCCTCAAGATGGCCAGAGCCCGGAGTTGTACTTCACCTTGCCTCTCCCATCTGAGGGGTGGAGTTGGCACAGGCTGGCACATCCCCTTTCCTCATGTAGGGTTTCCCGCCAGTCTTCCCGCCAGAGTCGGGGTCAGGACCGGTGGGGGCCAGTTGTTGAGTACATCAAGTGGTCTAGAGAAGCTCACAAAGGTGGTATGCCTTTGAAGCTTCCCCCTGCCCAACCTGGGGGAGGAGACCTAGCACCTCACCCAGGATGTGTAGTGTTCCAGGCCCAGGAGAGCGGGGAGGCTCTCCACCCAGGGGTCCAGCAACATGTCTGCTGTGTGACAGCCTAGGCAGCCTCTCAGACGAGACGTGGATTGTAGGTTAGGTTTCAGGGGGGCATCTCTAAGATGCCCTCTGTAGTACATTTTACATTAAATCCTACACTGGCATCAGTGTGGGTTTAATGTGCTGAGAAGTTTGGTATCAAACTTGTCAGTCTTCAGTGTAGCCATTATGGTGCTGTGGAGTTCGTAATGACAACCTCCCAGCACCATATACTCTTAATGGCATCACTGCACTTGCAGTGGCCAGGAATGGCCCTGGGCACTGTAGGGGCACAGGGCTCATGCACCTGTCCCCACACCACTGCCATAGGACACCCCGCTAGAGGGGTGACTGATGTATGCCAGGGCAGTGGGTTTGTGGGCAGGGCAAACAGGGATGTATGCCCTGTTGACTCTTTGTTTAGTTCTGCACCAGGACACTCAGCCTGCAAAGGCAGTGTGTGTGTGTCAGGGTGCCGGGCCCCTAAGGGTGGCACAATAAGTGCTGCAGCCCTTAGGGGTCTTCTCTGGTCACAATGCCCTGGGCACCATTTTCCAGGGGCTGACGTGGCCAGGATTCCAATTGGGTTTTAGCTTCAATACTGTTTTAGGGAAGGAAAACTGGCCCTGGGCACCTGATTGGCAGGAGCCCAGGGCACACTCAGTCAAACCACATCAGCAATTCAGCAAAAAGTGGGGGCATACTATGCAAGAAAGATGGCACTTTATCACAAGCCCCTGCCTGGTTTCCAAGTAGCCTTACGAATATTCATGCAAACTGTGTTATCTAGATATGAAGTCATAGAACACTTATTGTTCAGGAAAAGCCCTCCTTCTGTACCCAGGCCTAGAACTAGGTAAAAGGTTCAGTCCATAAAAGGCGTTCAATCCTTATAAGGCTCGTTACTGTTAAATGTAGGGGAGATGATGTAGGTGAAGGGGTATGATGTTACCTGGGCCTATATTGGGTTACCTACATGAAACATAACACAAGGTGCCCACTTACATAAGTGTACATCATATACCAAGCCAGCTTCTCACAGCCCTGTTCCCTTTCCTCTTGGAACATCTTCTGTATGCCTCATAGGCATTCCTGGGTGGTGTTATGGTATTTTAGTATCCCTTAGAGGAGTTTGTCTATTGTACACAAACATTGTGCACATGGCTTTTCGCCTTGCACTTACGCCCTGTTAAGGGGTTCATCCCATTCAGCTCCCTCCTTCCGTGGAGTATTCCTTTTGCTTTCTTAGTGTTAATCAATGTTTCGGACAACTCTAGCAGTGTTTAGGGATGTGTCGTATAGTTTCCTCTCCACAGTGTCTTATGCCCCTATCAGTGCATTTCGTTCTGCTCTAGCGGGCTGCTGTTGATATTCTACACGGGATAGACCGGACGCTCCTTTCTTGGGCAACTGTGTTGCATGTTCGTTAAAAAAACAAAAAATAAACAAGACTTTATACACATCCTATGTAATACAACACTATATATATATTAAGTTATGTATGTCATTACATTTATGGTCCTGGGACGACTATTTCTTCCTCCCCTTTTTCCTGCTGGTTTGTTTTCGGGTTGTGGCAGTTCTGACTAATACTGCGAGTCCAGCTTTTCAAGGGCCTGCTCTATTGTACTGCCGCCCATGGTCTCTTTGGCTGCTTCATCCTTGCAGACTGATGTCTTTCTTTTCGCTTTGGCGACCTATCTTGTCCCTTCTTGTTACCACATGCACCGCTCCTTGAGGTCAGCTATCTTCATGTCTTCTGCCTATCTAACCTTTTATTCTTCAGCGCTCAGACTGTGTGTTCTGTGTGCTGACTTTTGTTGAACTCTTTTAGTGAAGTCTTTGATCCATTTCTACAAGGCCCTCCTAGACCAAGGTGCCACCTGCATGATCCACTGCCTGAATTTCTATCTACCTCCCAGGATCCTTTGCTCCACTAACTTCACCCTCTCACCTATACCACACATCTGCCACTGCCACACCAGAGGACACTTCTTCTCCCGCCTCGCCACCAAGTCCTGATACACACTTCCTCTCCACCTGCGTACTTCACCCTCACTAACACACTTCAGCAAGGGACTCAAGACTTGGGTCTTTGACTAGCACTACAGCAAAGCGTCTGGATACCCTTTTGAGTGATCAGCGCTATTTAAGTACTGAAAGTGGATGTGCACCACTTGTGGTTCAGCTAGGCATCTTCAATGGCTTTAAAACATTTTATGGTAATGATCTCATAACTTCAACTTCAGAGACATGCATGTGAACTCTTGTTAAGACAGTCTTTAACAAATCCTTCCGATGACAGCACTGCTTTCATTTGCCCACTATAAAATCCTCATGCACACCCTATAATCACTTAGTAACTGTCAACAAAATCGGTATATATGTAAACTGTGTTTAATTTAGTTTGCAATCTCCAATTATTTGTTGACAAGTACAACTAGTTACCTTTTTAATTGGGAAGTTGGTTGATATGTTTTTCAAGTCTATATTTTGCTTTTGTCTTGCAGGCGTTCACTATTCTTTGTGATGTTCTAATGATCTTTAGTCACCAGATAATGGCAGGAGGACGGGACATGTTAGAGCCTCTGGTGTATGCTCCTGATTCAACACTCCAATCTGAACTTCTTAGCTTCATTCTGGATCACGTTTTTATAGATCAAGATGATGATAACAACAGTACAGGTAAGATGTGTGTAATTTCCAAATGGCCACTTGTTCTCAAAGGCTCCTTGGCATGGACATATGCCTTATCTGAACATCAGACTAGAAAAGCTTGGCACGTTTAAATGGCGTAAAAAAACTGTTAACCGCATAGCAGTGCTAATGGTGTCCAGAAAAAAGAGAAACTCAGTCCATTGAAGTGTTATAGTCCTTGTTATATTCCTGTGCCATCAGGGTTTTCTACAAGGATCCAATGCCCATCTAGTGGTTTCCGACAGCTTTTTGTCCTTTTATAATCTTCAATCAATCAATCATATCATTTGTAAAGCTCACTACTCACCCGTGAGGGTCTCAAGGCGCTGGGTTGGGAAATGCTGCTACTGCTCGAAAAACCAGGTCTTGAGAAGGTCAGCAGGTCTTGGGTCTGCCGTAGGTGGATGGGGAGGGTGTTCCAGGTCTTGGCGGTGAGGTGGGAGAATGATCTGCCGCCGGAGGTTGCTCTTCAGAAGCGTGGGCTGTGTGGGGGACTGTGGCGAGGTCGGCAGAGCGGAGATGGTGGGTGGGGATGGCGGGTCTTAAATTATGTTTTCAATTTGAAGCTTTTGTTATTGGAATCATGGTTCTTCATAAGATCAGAGTTTAAATCATTTAGGTTCTCAAACAAGTGTGGTACAATAGTGCCTGAAACTTTGACACCAGATTCACTAAAATGCTACACCAACTTGGGCTTGGAAGGTTAAGGACTAATTGGTCATTCACCGTTTGGATCTGTGCGGTCCCATTTTAGCGAGGCATAAGGGTTCTGCCTTTGGACTTCAAGAGTGGGATTAGTGTTAGACTCTGTTCTCACCGCAGGCGGCTAAGACCTTAAGGTAAGACTATGGTGTAGGAAGCTGGCTCTGTATATACAATACCAAAGTGAGGTATAGTGTGCACAGAGTCCAGTGGAACCCCAAAGGTAGGCAGAGGTAAAAGTAGATAGCACCTTACTCTCTATTTGTGGTAGTGTGGTCGAGGAGTGAGGATGTATCGGAGGGTAGTGTTAAGCATTTGTTGTACACACTCCATCAGCAAATTATATCACACACTCAGGCTGAACTTCAGACCAATTTGGTTTTGTGTAAAACTATTCTTTTAGTTATTTTATTTTCTAGAACCAAGCAAACCTGGCACAGGTGAGCAATACATACTTTACAGTAGTAATGCAGTTTGTAAACAGTTTGAATTGCAATTGAAAATGCAGTTTGATTTGATTACAGTAGAGCTACTAGTAATGCAATGCTTTTGATATACTGTACATATACAATGTATTGACTTTTTAGTAGAATGTCAAGTAGATCACTTTACAGATTACTTTACGTACACAGTACAGTATACCTGGATACTGCTCTGGGAAATTTCCTGTAAACAGGTAAGTAAAAACGTTTTTAGGTCTCGCACCTAGCGTTGCAGTGCGCAGCACTGCTCTTGCAGCACGAGACATTTAGCAAGGGAAAAACGGGGTTTGGGTAGCTGACCGAGGAATCGCTCACACTCGTGCGTGTGCTTTTCTTTTTGTGCTACCCGATTGGCCTTTGTGTGCGTCTTTTTATAAAAGACTGCACGCAATTTGCCAAAGGTGAGCTCATTGCTCCGCCCATGGCCTATTGGTGTCTATTACGTGCCTGGTGCGCATAATAGACACCAATAGGCCATGTGGTTTCAATTATCGTGCCCAGACACAGGCAGCATAATTGAAAGCACATGCCTCACTGTGGCGCGCGCACCACTCGTTTGGATAAGGACTGGTTTGCCAGGTTACAAATGTCGGAGAAAAATGGAAGCACTTGGCACTAGAACTAGAGTTACTGCTCGAAAAGCCAGGTCTTGAGTTTCTTCCTGAAGGAGAGATGGTCCTGGGTCAGCCGTAGGTGGATGGGGAGGGTGTTCCATGTCTTTCCCGCCAGGTAGGAGAAGGATCTTCCTCCGGCGGTGGCTCTGCGGATGCGTGGTACGGTGGCGAGTGCGAGGCTGGTCGATCGCAGCTGGCGGGTGGGCGTGTAGAAAGTGAGGCGGTTGTTGAGGTATTTGTGGCCCAGGTCGTGGAGAGCTTTGTGTGCGTGGGTGAGGAGTCTGAACGTTATCCTCTTGCTGACGGGGAGCCAGTGCAGGTCTCTCAGGTGGGCGGAGATGTGGTTGTTGTGAGAAGTTGGCCTGATATATGATGCTCACTAATTCTAGTGATCACCTTGTATCAGTCCAAACAACCCTTATGGTGATTGGTTGTAAAATCAACCGTATAGACCAGCTATCCTAGTAGCGTGGAAAAAAGCAGTCTTTAGGCTAAACTCTTTTGGCATGTAAAGCCAGCTGTTTTACCACAATATAACCCCTTGAATACCAGATGAAAGGACACCACACAGGTTGTTATGAAAATAAACGATATATTTATTAATAACAACACCTCTGAACTCTTTATGAGGTCAGAGGGCTAAGCACATGACAATACTACAAAAGAAATACGAGTTCGCACAATATCTACAAGTGTGCCTGAGGGGCACGGCAAACCATATACTCAAAACAATGGAATGCGAGGAAGGAAAATACTGTAAGGAGATCCAGAGGCTGGAGGATCGCTGGGACTACGCTACAAAGTAGGTAAGTAAGGAGCAGGAGGCCCACGGGACTCACGTGCAGAGTGGGAACTCTCACGCGGGATGCGTACCAACGTCTATGGATCTTACAGTTTGGAAAGTTACGGATTCCGGACGAACCCGGCTGGATGGAGGGAAAACAACAGTGGACCTGGACACTAGGATAGTGGGCACAGACTTCAGGACCTAGAAGCTTTAGTTACCTAACCCACAGGCTGCGGGTGCATAGGGCTGAAGTTGCGTCGGGTTTGCTGCGTTGATCCCGGTGATGCCTGAAACAAGGAGTTGCTGGCAGGCAGCCAGATGGAGGAGTCCGGTGGTTCCAAGGATGGAACTTGAAGGAAGAAGTCCTGAAAGGGAAGGGGACAGAGTCTTGGTCACTAGCCAGTGACGGTGCTGGAACCAGGAGGGAACCAGATGCTGTCGCCGCATTTAGGTGAAGGAAGGGTCGCTTCTCTCTGTAGCTGCGCGGACCAGGAGCTGCTCTTCACGACCAGGCTGGAGGCACGAGCTGTCCCACGTAGTCTGCTGCTGTCGGCGGTGTCGGATCGTTGATCGGGACAACAGGCCTTGGCTAATGCAAGCCATGCGGTGGAACAAAGATGGCGTCTTGTGTGGACCAGGAGGGTCCGGGGTGCTCCTCTTTCACAAGGAAGCAAGGGCCAGTCTGGGGGACCAGACCAGCAGTGTCGAATTCTTCGGGTCGTCGTCTCAGAGGTCACTAGCCAGCCGGCAAGTGACCAGACAACAGGAAGGGCAGCAACCAGGCAAAAGGGCCCCACGCAGATCACGGGGATGCTGGGGGGCTGGTCTTTGGTGCAGGAGCTGCGTCGGTGTGGGGCTTCTCAGTCCCCAATGCACTCACTCGAGGAACTCTCAGGAGTCGTGCTGGAAGCGCTGTGCAGGTTTCTTCAAGATGGCCGTCTCCACGTTGCTCGTCGCACCCACGGGTCCCAGCTGTGCTGTGGATGTGGGTAGAGGTCAGAGAGGTCTGGAGGTCCGGGTCTTGTCGAGCTGGGTCGTCGGATTCCGGGATGGAAGGACTCTGCAGCAAACCGCACAGGAGCTTGATGGTGCCTGCGAAGCAGGATGGTCACTCCCTGACCGTAGGGGAGATTCTTCAGTCTTCTGGTTATCAGGAGGTCGAAGGTCAAGAGTTCTTCGTGGAAGTTGTCAAGAGTAATCTAATCTGTAATGGGACCAGCTCCTACCTTTATTCAGCTAAAGGGGGCTGCACTATGACTAGGTCCCTCCCCTGGGTGGGACCAGGAAGGGGAGTGGTTACACCCCCTATCCTTTGTCCAGTTTCCCGCCAGAGCTGGGGCTGGAGTGCCCCAGCAACTGGTTGGAACCGGTGTATGCACAGGGCACCTTGTGTGCCCCAGGCATGTCTCATTCCTTTCAGCCTGAGCCTACCTAATACACAAAATCCTGTCTGGGGTGGTGCTAGCACCTCCCAAGGCAGGAAACCCTTTGTCTGAGCCTCCCTCACTGGAAGGACTCCCAGCAGCAGGAGGTCAGACTTGTGTCTGTGGTGGCAGCATCCATTTTGTGATGCTGAGGCTTGAGTTAACTTTAACCGGGGTTTACAGTTACATACATGTCGTGTCCCTCTAGAAGGGTGGAATGCTAACCCCGTCGCCAGAATTGGCGAGGGGTTAGTATTCCAATTCGTATGACACCTTACTCGACATGTTTTGATAATGCTATGCCAAAGTTAGCATTTAACCGCGAGGATTATAATGCACTTAAAAGTATATGGTATAGCGTTATCATGGAACAGCTATAAGGACTTGGTTCCGCAAGCTGCAAATGGGCTCAGCTCATGCCAGAGCACCATCTCACATAATTCCAAGCACTCTGCCTTCAGGATTGATAAGGCCTGCCATAGGAGTGACTGATAGGAATATATGTGTCCATTTTAGGGTTAGATATAGGAATGCTATATCTAAAGCAAAGGGTGATTACACCACCTTGCCCCAGCTGTCGTGCAGCCAGTTGTGTCAGATTTGGGTGGCCAGCCAGGGGTGGCATAATACACGCTGCACCCCCTGGTAGGCCCTGGGTACACCTATGCCCTGGATACCTAAGGTATACTGTACAGGGACTGATAAGGTGGCCCAGTACCAATTGGTAAATGCACCTAAGGTACATGCTTGTCAATTTAGAGAGAAAACAGCTAGGCTGTGGGTCTGATTAGCAGGCCCACAGCCAGGGAAAGTCGTAAATCAGTGAAGCAAAAAGCAAAAATCTGGGGTGGACATGGGATTGCAGACCCCCTTCTCTCCTACATAACCCCCCCCCCCCCCCAAAACTTTGGGACATTAAACTAACCTTGACCAGGTGAGTCTTCTGTTTCTAAGTGGAAGTACCTGGAGAGACCATCTGCATTACCATGGTCAGTCCCTGGGCGGTGCTCCACTGTAAAATCCATCCCCTGTAGGGAAATGGACCACCTAAGAAGTTTGGGGTTTTCACCCTTCATTTGATTTAGCCATAAGAGGGGCTTATGGTCGGTCTGAATCTTGAAGTGAGTACCAAACAAGTATGGCCTCAACTTCTTCAGGGCCCAAACCACAGCAAAGGCCTCCCTCTCAATAGCTGACCAACATTTCTCTCTAGGGGTCAGCCTTCTACTTATAAAAGCAATGGGCTGGTCATGACCATCAATATTCAGCTGAGATAGAACAGCTCCCACACCCAACTCAGAAGCATCTGTTTGGACAATGAAAAGTTTGGCGTAGTCTGGACTCTTGAGAATAGGTGCAGTGCACATGGCCTGTTTTAGGTCATCGAATGCCTTCTGACAGCTAACTGTCCACTGAACTTTCTTTGGCATTTTCTTACTTGTCAGATCATTAAGTGGGGTCACAATGGTCCAATAATTTCTGACAAATTTTCTGTAATAACCAGACCGGCCCAAGAAAGCTCTGACCTGTGTCTGGGTGGTTGGAGGAGCCCAGTCCTTTATGGCCTGTATCTTGCTCTCCAGAGGTTGAACTTGGCCTCCACCTACAAGGTAGCCCAAGTATACAACTTGACTCTGCCCTATCTGGCACTTAGTAGCCTTGATAGTGAGGCCTGCCTTTTGCAGGGCCTCTAAAACTTTCCTTAGGTGGATCAGGTGATCCTCCCAGGTGGAGCTAAAGACAGCAATATCATCTAGATATGCTGCACAAAAGTCATCCAACCCAGTGAGAACTTGGTTCACCAACCTTTGAAAAGTGGCAGGGGCATTTTTCAAACCAAAGGGCATCACCACAAATTGGTAATGACCTCCTGGGGTAGAAAATGCTGTCTTGGCCTTGGCATCCTCAGCTAACCTGATTTGCCAATAACCAGCTGTCAGGTCAAATGTACTTAAGAAAGTGGCAGAAGCCAACTTATCTATCAGTTCATCTGCTCTTGGTATTGGATGGGCATCTGTCTTAGTGACAGCATTGAGACCCCTGTAGTCTACGCAAAACCTCATCTCTCTCTTACCATCCTGGGTGTGAGGTTTAGGCACTAGAACTACAGGACTAGCCCAAGGGCTCTCTGAGGGTTCAATGACTCCCAATTCCAACATCTTTTGTACTTCAGTTTTTATGCAGTCCCTGACCCGGTCAGGTTGCCTGTAGATTTTACTCTTTATAGGCAGACTGTCTCCAGTGTCCACCTCATGTGTACACCAGTTTGTCTGACTGGGGGTCAGAGAAAACATTTGTCTGAAGGATTGAAGGACTTGCTTACAATCCTGTTGCTGATGCTCAGAGAGGCTGTCAGAAAAGACTACACCATCTACTGACCCATCATCAGGGTTCTGAGTGAGCAGGTCTGGGAGAGGGTCACTCTCTTCCTCCTGTCCCTCATCTGTGGCCCTGAGCAAGCCCATGTCCTCCCTGTCAACAAATGCTTTGAGCCTATTCACATGAAGTACTCTGTGAGGGCTCCTGGGAGTTCCCATGTCCACCAAGTAGGTGACTTCTCCCTTTTGTTCAATGATGATGTGGGGTCCAGACCATTTGTCTTGGAGAGCTGCTGGGGCCACTGGCTCCAACACCCACACCTTCTGTCCTGCATGGTAAACAGTTAGGACAGCCTTTTGGTCATGCCAAGCTTTTTGAAGTTCTTGGCTGGCCTCCAGGTTTTTAAATGCCTTCTCCATGTACTCTGCCATCCTGGAGCAGAGACCAAGTACATAGTCCACTATGTCAAGTTTAGGCTTTCTGAGAGGTAACTCCCATCCTTCCTTCACCAGACATAGGGGTCCTCTTACAGGATGTCCAAACAAAAGCTCAAAAGGGCTGTAACCAACCCCCTTCTGTGGGACCTCTCTGTAAGCAAACAGAAGGCAGGGTAAAAGGATGTCCCATCTTCGCCTAAGCTTTTCAGGTAACCCTTTTATCATCCCTTTGAGGGTCCTGTTGAATCTCTCAACAAGCCCATTGCATTGTGGGTGATAGGGTGTGGTAAATTTGTAATTTACACCACATTCCTTCCACATAGCAGTCAAGTATCCTGACATGAAGTTTGCACCTCTGTCAGAGACGACCTCCTTAGGGAACCCCACTCTGGAGAAAACTCCAACCAGGGCCCTAGCCACAACAGGAGCTGTAGTGGTCCTAAGGGGAATAGTTTCTGGATACCTGGTGGCATGATCCACTACCACCAGTATGAATCTGTGTCCAGATGCTGTTGGGGTGTCCATTGGTCCAACAAAGTCAATACCCACTCTTTCAAAGGGAACCCCCACCACAGGTAGTGGTATAAGGGGGGCCTTTGTTGTGCCACCTGATTTGCCACTGGCTTGGCAGGTGATACATGAGCGACAAAACTCTTTGGTGTCCTCAGACATATGGGGCCAGTGAAAGTGTGGGGCAAGCCTGTCCCAAGTCTTGTTCTGGCCTAAGTGACATGCAAGGGGAATTTCATGGGCCAAGGTGAGAAGGAAACCTCTGAGACAAGGGGATGACCAGCCTCCTGGTAGCACCAGGCTTGGGGTCTCTTGCCTCAGAGTATAGGAGTCCATCGTCCCAATATACCTTATGGGCACCTGTAGCATTCCCTGCAGCCTCAGCAGCAGCCTGCTGTCTGAGGGGTTCAAGAGAGGAACAGTCTAACTGTGCCTGCCTCAAGTCTGCCCTGGAAGGTCCCCCTGTCCCAAGAAACTCAACCTGTTCAGGCTCAAGTTCTTCTAGGACAGTTCCTACTGGGGTCTTGGGGTCAGTCTCCTGGGAGAGCTGATCCTCTACCTGAGGCAGGGGGGAAGGGTCAACCTTACCCCTACTGCTCTTTCTCTTGGGTAGTGTCTGGTCCATTCTTCCAGGATCCAGCACTAGTTCAGCTGGGCATTTCTTGGCCTGTGACCTAGTCACAGCAAGGACATGTGCTGACAAACCTAACATTTCCACATGAGTCCTATACTCCACATCTGACCATAAGGAGGATTCCAAATCATTGCCCAAAAGACAGTCCACTGGGAGGTCTGAACTAACAACAACCCTTTTGAGGCCATTTACCCCTCCCCAGGAGAAATTAACAAGTGCCATACTATGGGAGGTAGTGGCATTGCTAGCATTGGTCACCAGGTAGTCTGATCCCAGTATTACCTGGTCAGGGTCCACAAAGTTTGGTGTCACTATGTTGACACTGGCACAAGTGTCCCTGTAGGCCTGAGCCATTTTTCCATTAATCAAAGGCGTCTGCCTGTACTTGCCCACAGTGCTGGGACTTATTGTAGGGGTCATATCCATGTCCCCAGTACAAACAAGAACAGCCTGAGTAGGTGTTCTGACTAAGTCAGAGCCCGCCTCAGTTCCCAGGGTTAACCCCACTATAGCCTTGGGAGGATTACTACCACTACTAACAGTACTAGGGGGTGCAGGTGCCTTAGGGGCAGTAGTGGTAGGAGTTGGGCCTTTCTTGGTGCACTCACTAAACCAGTGAGTATTACTTTTGCAGTATTGACACCATGGTTTCTTCTGACCATTATTCTTCTTCTTTTGGGAATTCTGGGACCCACCCTCCTTAGATTGTTGGGGCCCTGTTGAAGACTTCTGGTCATTTTGCTTATTCTCATTACCCTTGGGATCTGCTTTCTTCTGGCCACCACCCTGGTTCTGCTGCTTGACCTTTGTCCTGACCCATCTGTCTGCCTTCTTTCCCAATTCTTGGGGAGAGGTCAGATCTGAGTCAATAAGGTGCTGATGCAACAACTGATTCTGACAATTACTTAAGATTTGTTCTCTCATAATTAGATTATACAATCCTGTGTCGAAGAGGCGCTGAAAGACCTCTGGTTAAAGTTGCCACAGACTCATATCAGTACAACTCCTGGAGCACCGGTCCGCCACCACATTGGCGACCCCCGGAAGGTACTCCGCTGACACCGAGATATTGTGGGACAGGCAGAACGTCTACAGATCCTTGGCCAGATCTGATAATGCCTTGGACTTCGTCCCCCCCGAGGTGGTTGATGTAACGCACCGCTGAGACATTGTCCATTTTCAACAGGACGTTGCACGAGACCTTGTCCTTGGTCCAACAACGAATGACAAAAGACCCGGCCATCAATTCTAGGCAATTGCTCTGCAACTGGCCTTCCACGGCGGACCACTTTAGAGGAGTCTCCGCATCGAGCCCCCCAACCCAGCTTGCTGGCGTCAGACTCTATGACCAGATCCGCATTCCAACCAAAGATGGCCCTGCCATTCCAGGCTTCCATATGATCGAGCCACCACCTCATTTCCCTGGGCACCTCCTCCGTGAGTGGAACTTGGTCCGAGTACTGGAGCCCTCTGCGGAGGTGGAATGCCTTGAGTCGCTGAAGAGCTCTTTAATGGAGCAGACCGGGAAAAATCGCCTGAATGGAAGAGGACAAGAGGCCAACCACCCTCGCCATCTGCCAAAGCGAAGTGGAGGGACGAGCTAGAGTCCGCCGGAGCTCCCTGCGGATCTTGACAATCTTCCTGCCTGGGAGGAAGGCTTAGGGTGCGAGCCACCGAGTCGATGGTAAACCCTAGGAAGGTCACTTGCCTTGAAGGAACCAGAAGGGATTTTTTTACGTTGATGACAAACCCCAGATGTTGCAACAACTCTGTAGCTTCTACTAGCTGACCGGCCAACCTCTCTGGTTACTGTTCCAACAACAGCATATCGTCCAAGTAGACGATGAGACGCAGACCTCTCCCCCGTAGATTTTCTACTACTGGCTTTAGAACCTTTGTGAAGCACCACGGTGCTGACGAAAGGCCGAAGGGAAGGGTCACAAACTCGTAGACCTGGTCTTTCCACATAAACTGAAGGAAACGCCGGTGGGGAGAAAAAACGGGCACCGTCAGATACGCGTCCTTCAGGTCCAAGCGGACCATCCAATCTCCCGGTTGCAATAGGTCGCGCAACAGATGGATTCCCTCCATCTTGAAGTGGCGGTAAACCAACCTCTAGTTGAATTCCTTGAGGTTTGTGACGGGGCTCTGACCGCCATCTGTCTTGTCCACCACAAAGATGTTGCTGAGAAACCCCCGTGGGTGCAAGGGAGCAGGGACTATCGCTCCTTTCCGCAAGAGATATGCCACCTCCTTGTCTACGAGCGTGGCCTTGTCTCGTGTGAAAAACAGTGGTCGGGGTTGAACGTCCTGCACAGGGGTTCCGTAAAATTCTATCTGAAAGCCCTTTACGGTCTGCAACACCCAGGCGCCTGAGGTAATGGTTTTTCAGTTGCTTTCGAAAAGAGACAACCTGCCCCCCACCCCGAAGTGTGACAGCGGAAAGACACTCACCTGAACTGGCCATTTGCAGGCTTCAGCCTCTGCCACCTCTGCCTCTGGAGCCCCGACGGGAAGGAAGAACTCTTGACGTCCTGGATCCGCGGCTTTCTTTCTGCCCCTCTGCGGGCCGTGCGTGTAGAACTTGCCGGCCGAGCGGCCCCTGCCACTGCCGGCACTGACAAAAACACGTGGGCGGAACACCTTCTTTATTGAAGTCTGCACCTTGTCCAGAGATGTAAATGTAGAGACGAATTTCGTCAATTCCCTTATAAAAGGATCCCTGAACAAGCCTCCATCTGCAATCGTGCCTGCCTCCCAAGAGGCCAGATCTCCTAGCTTGGGATCCACTTTGAGCAAGAAGGAATGGCGCCTCTCAGTAGAGAGGGCGCAGTTGGCATTTCCCAAGAAAACGATTGCCCTTTGAGCCCAATTAGAAATGTGTTCAGGAGACAAGGGAGATCCCGAAGCCTTGGCCTCCTCAGCTAATTCCAGAATCTTTGTAAGGGCCCCGGTTAAGTCTAGGAGCTTGTCCTGGCAGTTTTTCCAGGACCTGTCGATACCCTTCTTGGGCTCTCTAATGTATTTTTGAAGGAAGGTCTCCATCTTCTGGTCGACCTCTGGTGTAGTGGCTACATTGCCTGGCAAGGATGGTCCGGGGCACTCAGCCTTAAGGCAGGCCCTAACCTCCTTCTCAAGAGGTTTGCGAAGCCGACTCGCCACAGACGCCGTCACCCTAGGAGAGGGAAGCCATGCAGAAGATCGGGGGTGCACCAGATCCTCAGGGACCAACATGTCTGCGGGTCCGTCGGGTTGCGCAGAAGGTTCTGATGTGGGAACGCTGGGATACCATGAGGTAGACGGACCTGCTTCGTCCAGGGAGCCCCCTTCCGAATCTTCGTCACCAGTAAATTGCGGCTCCTCCGGGATTTCCGGGGTTACATCTTTCTCCAAACGCCGAGTCTTGGCCAGAAACGCCGTCTTCAGACTCTCAAACGCCCCTTGTTCGGGCTCTTTGGCAAGCTTCCGCTTCTCAGCTCGCTGGGGCTGCTCGGCTTGAATAGCATAAACATATTTCATGATGCGGCGCTCAAAGGGTCCCATTGCTGCCTCTGGAGGTGTCGACCGCATCACAAAACTCGTCATCCTAAGGGATGACCTGGAGGGTCTCTTCTGAATACTCAGCCTCCATTGTCTGATAGGAACTATTTGTCCAAGTAAATTAGCACAGTTCCCTTACACAGGTGTGGAAAAAAGGGTCAGGCAGATCAGGTCGATTACCCCTTTTCAAGATTTGCCCGGCGTTAGCCGCCTCTCACCCAACTCACTGTTACCAAATAAAGAGGCAGGCGCTGGAGACTGGAAGGCAGGAAACAGGAGTTTATTCCGACGGAGCAGAACACGTCAAATCAGACAACAGGGTATCTTCTCGAGGTGCTCTAACAACATCTCTGAGGCCTGGCCTCTTATACACTGGTTTATTACTTTATTACATATCACACATTCTTGGTAATGCTTTGATGTACGCAAAGACATTCCTGGAATCCCCGCTTCAGGCCCATTCCCACACATATCTACAGTAGAGGTCCCCACCCAAACCTCAGCATGATGGCTGTCGCGCAGCTGGACATACCGCTGGGAACAGGAATGCGGGCGGTCGGTCGGATCTAGGGGTGTGAAGGCATTGATTAATCACCGCTCCTCTGATGTGAGGCGAGGTCCTACTGTAGGGAGCAAATAAACTGCATCTGTTGGGCTAGGTGATGGCCTGGGATCAGGCCGGGCAATCGGGCAGGGAGGAAGAGATTATCAAAGGGCCTGTTCTAAGGGTGGGATGAAAGAGCGAGGGGGCAGGGGGTTGAGCACGGGATGTGGCTCTGAGACAGGGTCGTGTTTAGAGGTGCGTTTATGACCCAAGCAGGAGAGACCGGGGGCTGTCAGGGCGCGGGGGAATACTTGCGAAGCTGGGGAGTGAGGGGGAGAGACGCGCAGGCTATTGGCAGTGGGCAGAGAGGTCATGACACACAAAATGGCTGCTATCTATGTTCGTGATGGGGCCTAAAAGGGGACAAGATGGCGTGGCCACTGTTTCGTGACTTTCGCTTTACTTTCAACAGTGGCGAGGGTGAACATAAATGAACGCCGCTTATGTACATATACATTGTCATTTTCCACAGTCGCCGCTTTTTAACATAAGTCAGTTCATTTCCGTGTTTATCATAACTGACGGGGTGTACATATAGTCGTGTGTGGTCAATGAGATAGCGTTTGTCAGTACTGGCGGATTGCATATAACCATGTGTAGTCGATGCGACATACGAGGTGGAATACATATGAATTTACATTTGTCGTGTTTAAAAGTGACCGATGAAACATTTTGAAGGCAACAAAAGTGGTTGAGGGAGGAATTTAGTCCAATACAAGCAATTAGTCGGGGGGGGGGGGGGGGGGTAGAAAGTTCAGAAAAAGGGGGAGGGTCTTCGCCACAGTGTCTTTTTAGTAGCGAGCCATCACTGGTAGGCTCTGGTAGTTCGTTTTCTTCCGTTGGCGCTGTTTAGCACCGGCGGTGGAGCTATAGGTCCAGCTCGGATCCTTCTTTACACGTCGCAGGGTGCGATCTGTCCTCTGCTGTTAGACCACAGTCCTGTTTCCTAACTAATCTTTTTAAGGGTGCCTCATGCTCGGCACCTGCATTTCTTTCTCCTTCCGTGGCAAACCCTATTCTACCTAAATGTTGTTCTTTTTCTCTGCGTCAAAATCCATGTGAAAAGAGGGGGGGGGGTTGTCGGATAATCGAGGGAAGAGAGGGCGGAGTGGGATCAGATCTTCGAGACAAACCAAGGGAGCAAAGGATAACGAGCAGGCAGGCCCATCGATCGGGCTGAAAGGGGCGGGGACTTCTGGCACGCGTGGGTCAGCAAGCAGAGGGCTTCAAGGCAGCCCTCCATCCTTTCATTTTCCGTGTTTGAGAGTGGTGCCTCGTCCCGCGTCTTGTTGCTCTGCGGCTCCACCTTTGGTCGATGTCACATGTGCTTCATGATCCGTGGCCAGGCTGTGTGTCACTTCCGGCCCCTCTCCTCCAGTGATTGTGTATCTTTGAATGGGTACAAAACAGGTTTTAGAGAACTGGCAGGAGAAGACATTTATACATTTCAATTCCGCCCCAAATCTAAGTAGTTGGGGGTACGTTCATCGGTCACGTTCAGGAGTTATCACTGTGGAGCATGTATACAGGCATTTCTACTGAGTCTGTACTAGGTCTATTTGGCGTTCATTCATGACGTATATGGAGGGAGGTCAGACTCCTATCAACTGCGTATTCCATCAAACTCGAAATCGGATCCTTCGGTAGAGACTCGTCTCTCTAACCCAAGCCCTGGCAGTCTTCTATCATCATGAGAGAGGGGCAGAGGCTAAACATTCTTTTCTCGGGGAGCAACAGTTAATCAGGGTCATCAGTTATACTTCGGGATATGGAGCTGGGGTCAATCGGGAGAAACGGGGACGTTTTGGACATCCGTGTTTGGGTGCAGAGAGGTGGGGCAATCTGGGCATTGGGGATCGCGTTTCTAACGAACTGAGAACAGAAGGCCACTGACATATAGTCCCCCTATGAAAAGGGTCAGATTAGGGGACATCAGTCGTCTTACCTGTCCTTTCCTTCTTAGCCAATTCAAGTTCTATCATTTTACAGAAAGGAGAGGTAGTAATATGGCAAATTACAATTGTTTTAGTTTCTGTCAATTTGTCGAACACCTTTGTGTTCAAAAACCAATTAGGCTCGTGCCGGCGGGGCACAATGTTACCACACAAAGGAAGAGGGAACAGGGGGACCCTCGGAGAGAGAGAGTCGTTCG